>NC_132911.1:144285651-144601420 GCF_047675955.1 Chlorocebus sabaeus | reverse complement strand
ATTCATGACATAACTTTATTTTCAGAAAATCAGGTGTGGAAATACTTAAAACCACAGCTGAAGTAAATTATAATTTTCCCAGGAAGTCAGTATAAAAGTATGCAGTAATGATTATAAAAAGAAAATTTAAATTCTTTAACATATATTTTGTGGTTTCTTGCCCTCCATCACTTATTTTAAAAAATGGATGTTCTTAAAAATATGCAAATTAGGTGTATATTTTAATGACACCTGTACAACAGGAGATCCATGTTTCTGTATTACATTAATATAAATCTTATTTGTCTAGGATCAGAAATCAAATGCTTTTAGTTGTTGCTGTTAGTTATCTTTACATCTGTTTTTGATGTGTAGTTTTCCTGTTTGTGAATAAACTATTAAACTATTAAGATGCATGGAAAGGCCATATCCCAAAAGAACAGTAGTCAGTATAATAGCTTTATGTAATTAACTGAAAGCAGTATTTTTCTCTAAAAGGTTATCTTCCTAGAAAGTTAAAAAAAAAGATGTTGTTCTGTAGAATATCTTTGTCCTGTTGGACTGATGAGCTGTAGATAATGGTAATTTTTATATTTAAAACTGTTGTGGGACTTAAATTTAAAATTTTATGTAGTTGTAACTTTGCCATGCTTAAAAATCATAGCAGCCAAAGTGTCTGGTGTTATGTGTGCTGTGACACATTCGGAGATGGCTCTTTAATTTGCTGGTGGAGGTGTGAAGGTTAAGGAGATCCAGTTTTTGAATTGGTTACAGATTGTTTCTGATATAGATCAAGATCTGATCTCTTTTTTTTTTTAGGTCAACTAAAGATGCCCCTGAAACATAACAGCATTGGTCGGGTGCAGTGCATCAGGAAGGCCCCCACATTTGCATCCCGAGTAGAAAATGGGCCCAACAAGTTGTTCTTTTTGCTTTTAGTTGAGGTGTCTTTTATTATAGTGGCCCCTCTTCCTCTGTTTTACCTTATACTTCATTGTAGACTTCGTGAGTGCTCAAGACATTGCTAAGAATTTAGGATGATGCTGATTTATGTATACAGTACATGTTTGTCTTCTCTTGACCTCTTTAGGTGATAAAGATATATAAAAATTGATCCTGCTTCTCGTTTTCCCACAATTGATTTTATTAGTTAAAAAGATTGAATTCACAAAACTATAAGGTTCTGACCTACTTATTTTTTTTTAATTTTAGAGACCAGAGTTTTACTCTAGCTCAGGCTGGAGGGCAGTAGCACTATCATAGCTCACTTGTAGCCAAGCAATCCTCCTGTCTCAGCCTCCTGAGTAACCAGGACTACAGGTGCGTGCCACCATGCCTGGCTGATTTTTAAAAATTTTCTTTTTGAAGAGATGGGGTTTCACTTGGTTGCCTAGGCTCTGATCTACTCTTAAAAGCTGAGGACAGGTTGGGTGCGGTGGCTCACGCCTGTAATCCCAGCACTTTGGGAGGGCTGAGACAGGCAGATTACAAAGTCAGGAGATTGAGACCATCCTGGCTAACACGGTGAAACCCTGTCTCTACTAAAAATACAAAAAATTAGCCAGGCATGGTGGCGGACACCTGTAGTCCCAGCTACTTGGGAGGCTGAGGCAGGAGAATGGGGTGAACCCGGGAGGCAGAGCTTGCAGTGAACCGAGATCACACCACTGCACTTCAGCTTGAGCAATAGAGCGAGACTCCTTCTCAAAAAAAAAAAAAAAAAGATGAGGACGTACTGAGCATTAAGATTACATGAACAGCACATTAGGAAAAAACTTTCATTTTGTTGGTTTCAAATAATAGAGTAAATCTCAGATAGAGGTCTTTGCAAGCCAGTTTGGCATTGGATTCAGCTTTGAACCCCTCCCAGTCTTCCCTTGTCTCTAGTATAGGATAAACCCGTTTATAATCAGGCGAGGTCTTAATAACTTTCTTCTGGGAGGACCTGTCTGCAGTTGATGGGTCCTGAGGCCAGAGAACCATGGATACATCTCAGCCTAGGTGTTATTTGTGCTCTGTAAGAATCTGTCAGGAAAGTCACTCTGAGGCATAGGTGCTTACCTCTGGACCTGGGGTGCTTGCCTTCAGTAAATTGTAATCCTGATTCTTGATTCCTTCTTGAGTTGTTAATATGAGTCATTTTTTCCTTTCCACAGTAGTTCCTGCTGTGATATGCTCTGGGGCCCTGGGATGTTTCATGAGTATAAAGTAGCTTTTTTCCTTCTGTTTGGTTCTATCATTTATGGACAGTTTGTCTAATAGATATAAAATAAACATTTATATGTTGTTGAAAAGTTGTTCTTATCTCCCCCTTTCTTTAATGATCTCAGTTCTAATTAGCTATACACATTTAACTATTGTGATAATACTTTTAACCTCTGATTGACAACTTACTTAACATCATGTGTCACTTGTTAATGTTGTAATTGCAGTACTGATTCTTTACACAAATTGGCTATTAGAAAAATGGATTTGTGTGGTGGATTTTCCTTCAGTTTTATGTTTTAATCATTTTATTGTGGAAATTAAAAAATATTTATAAAAGAGAATAGGATAATGAGCCCCAGTTGTAACATTCTGTTGCCTGTTCCAGACTTTTCTTTTTGCTGCGAGTATTTAAAAACTAATCGTAGACATTGTATAATCATATAATTTCACCCATTTGAGTTCAGTATATATCCCTAACAGATAAGAACTTTTTAAGAAATATAATCACAGTTTCTTGGTAGCTGGCTTTTAGAGGTTCAGTTAGACCGAGGTTCAGTTTTAGGGGGTAGTAATACTTGCTGTTGGCTTCACATCCTCCCTTTTGGGACAGTAAAATTAATCATTAGTTCAGATGGTGTCATGATTCTGCCCTCCAGTGTCTTTAGCAGTCATTGATGGCTCACACCTGTAATTCCCGTACTTTTGGGGGCTGATACAGGAGGATCACTTGAAGCCAGGAGTTTAAGATCAGCCTGGGCAACAAAGCAAGAACTCATCTCTACAAATTTTTTTTAAAAAATTAGCTTAGTGTGGTGGCCTACACCCATAGTCTCAGCTGTTGAGGAAGCTGAGGAAAGAGGATCAGCTGAGCCCAGGAGTTCAAGTCTGTTTGTTTCACTTTTGCTTTTGACTATTAGAGAGCAATGGGAACTCTCATATACTATTGATGGGAGCATGAATTTGTACACCTACTTTGGGCAATAGTTTGTCAGTACCTACTAAACATTAAACGTGTCCACATTCTGTGATCTAGTGGTTCCATTCCCATGTGCATATGAAACAGAAATATGTGCACATGTATACCAAGAGATATACAGAAATCAGCAGATACCACAAATTGGAGCTTCTCCCTTTCAGTCCCTGCAGAGCTGGTTGTTAAATGTTTATCAGCACATTTTACATACATATATCCCTGTCTTTGACACACATTGATGTATTTATGATATCTAGAACAATGTTTGGCATATAGTAGGTGCTCACTAAATCTTAGGAGAATTAATGGAAGAATAATCCTTTTAGGGTGGTTTTTGGGTGATTGGGAACGTTGCTAGTTTGTAGGACTCAGTTTATGGATTTTATTAGTCAAGAAATTTTGGGTTGCAAATGGCGGAAGCACACCTCATATTAGAAAAAGCACATATCATTTTAAGTAATTTGGAATCCCAGGGGTTGGGTTGGTTTCGGATGTGATACCCTGCTTCCCTCTACTTTCTTCTTTCTGCACCACAAGTTCGTCTTGGGGAAAATTCTTCTTTTTCTTCCTCTACTGACTGGTATCAAGGGACTAGCGTACTTTAGTAGGTCAGTGTTGGGGTTGCGTGGTGGTGGAAAAGAGGTGCAAGGTAATTGTACCCCCCTACTATTTGAATGACTCAGATTCATGGTTCTGTAGAAGTTGGCTAAGTAAATAAATGATGCTGGACAGGTATCCCTGCATAGTTCCCTTATAGGAATTGTCAAGTTTTACAGGCTGTCACGTAAATGCCTGATGTTTTACTCTTAGAAAAGTCCTTGTATGTAGTTTATGCCCTTTCTACAAATAGTACTTACAGAGATGAGAATGCCTTGTTCAAGGTCACATTGTAAGTTGAGAAACTGCATTTGAATAAAATTGTGTCTTAACTCCAGGAAACAAGAATTTCCAGTCTTACAGGTAACTTATTTTAAACATTGAGCAAATTAAAACTATAAAACGTTGGGAAAGGGGATAGTTATTGTTGCTAAGAAAAGGTGAAATTTTGTTCAAGACATTCAGCATTTGGCTTGAGGGTAGCAAGCACAAGTAATTATCAAAAATTGGTAGAAAAGTGTAGGGAAAAGAAAGATCAAAATGGAGTTTTTAATGTCTTGTTTTTCTATGTAAACACAGTAACAGTCTAATATCTAACTCCATTTTGAGCTCTCTTTCTTTTCCCTACAGAAAGGAAAACATCTTGTGAGAGATCAATAGAGAGTTGTTTTCAGAAGTGAACTTTATATGCAGAAAATAGGAGTCAGTCTATAATAACAGATGGTCAGAAAATTTCATCACTATCATAGCAGAGGCTTAGCAGAATATAACTTGATAAACATTACTTGTTTAAAACTTTGAGGCCGTGTAGCAGAAACATTGGGGAGGTGTTATTTCTCATGGGTGGTTTAGATCTCTTAGAGCGTTCTGGGCCATTGTAAGGTCTTGTGCATTTGTTCTGAGTCAGATGGGAAGCCACTGGAGGATCTTGAGCAGAGGCATGATGTAAATTTTAAGAGACTTGTTGGGATGGTTGTGTTCTAAAGAAAAAGAATCAAGGATGATGTCAAGGTATTTTCATTAACAGGTAGGAGAATGGAGTTGCTACTTTCAAAAACTTTTTTTTTTTTAATTTTAGCTTTTAGAGACAAAGTCTCCTTATGTTGCCCAGGATGCTAGAGTGCAGTGGCTATTCACAGGCGTGATCATGGCATGCTGACAGCCTCAGACTCCTGTCCTTAAGCTATCTTCCTGCCTCAGCCTCCCGAGTACCTGGGACTACAGGCACGTGACACTGACCCCAATGCTATTTACTGATTTGGGAAAATCTGTTTCAGGATTAGGTTTTGAGGGGAAAGCCAAGGGTTTATTTTCAATTTCTTATAATTGTAAACAAGATTTTAGAGCAATGATTTGTTAGATTTATGATTTCTGTAATGTTTATAGTTCCTTTAGGAATTTTAGTTATTTATTTGTATTTATTTTTCTTTCTTGGTTGATCTAGAATTTATTGTTTCTGAATACCAACTGGTGGCTTTTATTTGTTAAAGGTATTTTTTTGTCCTTTAGCTCTATGTCATTTATTTTATATTTATTGGTTCCTTTTCCTTATCTTCTTTTTGTGTGGAACCTCAATCTTTGTCTTGTAAGACTTGAAAATCTCTACTCACTGCCTTTTAGAGGCTTTGTGTCTTTTTTTTTTTTAATTGACATATAATTCACATATTATACAATGAGTACAATCACCACCATCAATTTTAGAAATTTCTATCACCCCTAAAGGAAACCCCATACCCACCAACAATCACTCTTTATTCCTTATCTTTAGCCTGAGGAAACCACTAATCTACTTTCTTATAGATTTGCCTATTCTGGACATTTTGTATAAAAGGAATCATGCTGTATGTGGTCTTTTGTGGCTTCTAACACTTGGCATAATGTTTTCAAGGTTCATCCATGTTGTAGCATGTATCAGTACTTCATTCCTTTTTATTGCTGAATAATATTTGACAATAAATACACCTTTATACAGTAAGAATACTAATGCTGTAGGATTTAGCCTGCCAAAACCTTGCCTGATTTTTCTGTCTTCTGGCAGCAGTTTTCTGTGAATGCACAGGCTAGATTCTCCGCCTCCTTCTTCTTCTCAGAATTGGTAAATATATACTAAAGGTAAATGTAACTGCAGAACATCAGCTGTACTTTTTAGCCCCTCCTGTTCTTACTGTCTTCAAAGAGATGATTTTTTATATTTTATGCAGTTTTTCTATTTTTTCTAAAGGAAATGCTCTTCTGTTGCCAGCTGTTGCATCTGTCTTGGATTTAGAAATCTCAATTCTTTTTTTTTTTTTTTTTTTTTTGATTACTGTTGTTAGAGATCCTGGTTTTAAAAAGTCAGGGGGCCATGTGGGGTGGCTCACACCTGTAATCCCAGCACTTTGTAAGACTGAGGTGGGCAGATCACCGGAGGTCAGGAGTTCAAGACCAGCCTGGCCAACACGGCGAAACCCCGTCTCTACTAAAAATACAAAATTAGCTGGGCGTGGTGGCGCACACCTGTAATCCCAGCTACTTGGGAGGCTAAGACAGGAGAATCACTTGAACCCAGGAGGTGGAGGTTGCAGTGAGCCGAAATGGCGCCACTGCTCTCTAGCCTAGGCGACAGAGCAAGACTCCATCTCAAAAAAAAAAAAAGGCAGAGGAAGGAGGACTCTTAGTAAGTTAGCTATATACAAACCCCCATCTCATTTGTCTTCTGTTGTGCCCTGATGAACAGCTGATTTTAGTTTCTGCTGCTGTTAGTCAGGATCCTTGGACAGAAAAAGAGTAAATGAATACATTATTTCTGCTGTATCATACATGATGCAAATATCCATAATTTATTGATTTTGCTAACAAGTTCTTATATGGCTTGTTTCCTTTAAAGTTCAGACATTTTATGAATTCAAGAGCTTACTGGTCCAGTGTAAAAATTACATTGTAATTGTTTCAATTAAAGTAGATATGACTTTGACAGTTTTGCTTACTGTAGTTCTGGTCCTTGAAAAAAGAAATGGTGGCTCGTGTCTGTAATCCCAGCACTTTGGGAGGCTGAGGCGGGCGGATCACTAGAGGTCAGTAGTTCGAGACCGGCCTGGTCACCATGGTGAAACCCTATCTCTACTAAAAAATACAAAAATAATCTTGGCTTGGTGGTGGGTGCCTGTAATCCCAGCTACTTGGGAGACTGAGACGTGAGAATTTGCTTGAACCTGGGAGGTGGTGGTTGCAGTGAGCCGAGATCGCACTACTGCACTCCAAACTGGACAACAGACTTTATCTCAAGAAAAGAAAAAAAAAAGAAATGTTAAATATCTTTATTCTTAGAGTGGAACTTTAAAAATTGAGTGATCATATTTAACATGCATTGAGCAGAAACGTTTCTAGTTTCACAAACCCCTGAGAGTCATGTGCTTGAGGAGAATGGGGTCAGTGGGAAAGAGTAGAATGTGGAAGTGGATCTTTGGACAGTGCCAGGACTAGGCTGAGGCATTTGTCTTGACATACTATCTAAAGAGTCACCAAAAACCTCAGTAATTAAGATGAATAATAATTTAATGCAGCTTTTTTTTTTTTTTTTTTTTTTTTTTGGAGACTGGGTCTCATTCTGTCGCCCAGGCTGGAGTGCAGTGGCCCAATCACAGCTCGTTACAACCTCTACCTTCTAGGCTGAAGCAGTCCTCCCCCTTGGCCTCCCAAGCTGGGACTATAGGAGTGTGCCACCACAACCAGCTATTTTAAAATTTTTTTGTAGAGATGGGGTCTCACTATGTTGCCTAGGCTGGTCTCGAACTCCTGGGCTCAAGTGATCGTCTTGCCTTGGCCTCCCAAAGTGCTGGGATTACAGGCATGAGTCATTGCGGGTGGCCTACAGTATTTTTAAGAATCAAAAATTTATGTAAAAAAATCTATAATGAGCAATATACTTTCAATTTTTTAATTTTTTAAAAAAACCATGAGGTCTTGTTCTGTCACCTAGGCTGGTGTGCGGTGGCACAATCATGGCTCACTGCAGCCTCAGCCTCCTCCGTCTCAAGCAGTCCTCCCACCTCAGCCTCCTGAACAGCTGGGACTACAGGCAGGCGCCACCACGCCCAGCTAATTGTTTTGTATTTTTTATAGAGATGGGGTTTCATCTTGTTGCCTAGGCTGAAGATATATTTTAAAGTAAGTTTTAAGAAGGTATAGAAGAGTATGTAAAATGCATTATATTGGTGTAATGCAAAAGAAACTGTATCTGCATATGTGTGTTCTTGTATATGCATGGAACACCTCTAGAAGGTTACACAAACAATTAGGAACAGTGATTCTATCTAGAGAGAATGTGATGGAAAGAAAATAGGGTGAAGTGGGGGGTGATGTTTATGGTTCATTGCATATCCATTTGAATTTTGTACCATGTATTTAATAATTGTATTTTCTTTTCTTTTTTTTTGAGACAGAGTCTCGCTCTGCTGCCCAGGCTGGAGTGCAGTGGCGCGATCTTGGCTCACTGCAACCTTCGCCTTCTGGGTTCAAGCAATTTTTGTGCCTCAGCCTCCTGAGTAGCTGGGGTTACAGGTGTGTGCCACCACACCCTGCTAATTTTTGTATTTTTAGTAGAGATGGGGCTTTGACCATGTTACTCAGGCTGGTCTTGAACTTCTGGCCTAGATCCGCCACCTCAGCCTCTCAAAGTGCTGGGATTACAGATGTGAGTCACTGCTCCTGGCCTGTATTTTCTTTTTTTCCAGTTAAACTCATAGCAAATATATCATGCAGGTGTATTTTCTGATCAAAAGAATAAATGAACGTAAAAAGCAAATATATTAAAGAAACAATATCCAGTAAAGTCCTTAGTACTTAGAAATGAAATACCTTTCTAAATAATACATGAGTCTAAAATCAAAAGAGAAATTAGAAAATGTTTCAAAATTAGAAAGTTATTTGAAACAGAATAGTAAAAATATAACATCAGTCTTTATCATGCAGCTTGAAAGAGTACTTAAGAGGGAACTTTATAACTTTAAGTGCTTATATAACTAAAAGGAAAAAATAGTCAATTATCTATGTTTTTGCCTGAAGAAGCTACAAAAACCCAAAATAATGAGAAGTAAAGAGAGATCAGCAAGAGTGTGGTGCATTGGAACATAGGACAGAAGAAAAAGGAGTTTTCAAATATCTATTTCTCTTGAAATCTTTGCAATTTAGGAATGGGAGCTGCCTCTTTTGATACGTTTTCATTGTTGTTGTTGTTGTTGTTGTTAATGAATATTTTCCAGTATCAGTGAAAAATTTTCAGACACACCATTTAAAAATAGTCATTCATTTTGATGTTCTGAGGTTTATTTATTCACTCCCCTTCTGTCAAGCATGTAGGCTGTTAACAGTGTTTCAGTATTACAAATAAACCTATTATAAGCCTCAAACTGCCTTCAAACTTAGAGAAGATTTATTGGAGGTTTATTAGACCAATCTCCCAGAAGTTAGACTTCTGGGTACTCTGATTTGTGTGCTTGTCTTCTGATGGTCTGTGAACTCCTTATGGGATAGGACTCTGTTCCAATTATTTTGGGATCCCTACTGCTTAATTTATTGCCTATGCGCAGAAGAGGCAGACAGTAATGATGCACTTACAGTGACATGGAGCCTTTATTATGGGTGCTGTCAAAACCCTTTATGCTTATAATATTTAATTATCATAATTGTGAAAAATACATACCATTTTAAACTTTATTTAACTGACAAGAAACTAAGTTATAGAGAGAAAGTTAAAAAAAAGTGCCAGGGTCACACATCTAATACTATGTGGCAGAGTCTGAGTTTTAGGATACTTGAAATAAACTGAATGGACCTTTAAATTTAGGGTGATGGAGAAGATGATTTGGGCTTCAGAGTTGCATGTGGCTTTGGCGTTTCACTTTTACAGTCTAATTGTGTCGCAAGTCCTTGTGTATGTGAGCCTCAGTTTTCTTTTTCTTGAAAATGATGGTATTAGTAATTACTTCTAAGTTTATTAGGGAAGCACATTTTAAAACGCATACACATAAAGCCACCTTATACAGGGCTGGAACAATATTAAGCCCTTAGTCAGTGATTGGTTGTTGTCTCTTTTTCCTGTCTCCCTTACTTTAGACTTGTTCTTAAGCTCTCAAAGCTTTTCTCTTTTATAAAAGTAAACATAATTATATTTGCAGATTTGTTATAAAATATAAATGAGATTTACTCTTTAAAAATGATTTTAACATTTTTTAAGTTAAAAAATTGTGATAAAAATGAATTTTAAAAAATTTGAAATTTGACATTTACCAGTTTTTAAGTCTACTGTCCCAGTAGTATTAAGTATATTACATTTTTGTGAAACAGATCTCTAGAATTTTTTTCATCTTGAAAATGTGAAACTCTGTGCCCATAAAGCAGCTTCTCTCCTTCCAGCCACATCTCCTGGAAACCACTATTCTACTACCTACTTCCGTAAGTTTGACTGTGTTAGGTATGTTATATAAGTGGAATCATATGTTATTTATTCTTTTGTGAATGGCTTATTTCACTTAACATAATGTCCTCAAGGTTCAGCATGTGTTAGAATTTTTCCTTTTTAAGGCTGAATAGTATTTCATTGAATTTATATACCACATACTTTTTATTCATTTGTGGACAAACACCTGGGTTACTTCTACCTTTTGGCTGTTATGAATAATGCTACTATGAATATGGGTGTTTGAATATCTTTTCCAAACCCTGCTTTCAGTTCCTTGGATTATACCCAGAAGTGGGATTACTGAATCTTTATGGTGGTTCTAGTTTCAGTATTTTTAGGAGCCTCCATGTTGTTTTCCATAGCAGTTGTACCGTTTTACATTCCCATCAACAATACACAAGGGTTTCGATTTCTTCATATCCTTGCCAAACCTAATTTTCTATTTTTAAAAAATGTAGCAGCTATTATAATGGGTGTTAGATTGGTTTTAACATTTCTTATTGATACACATTTTTGGATAGAATTAGAAAAGTGACTCCTGAAATCTCTTGGTAAGCTGGAATAGCATCCATTCATACCAGTATGACAAAACCAAAAGCATATGGGAGGGAAATTGACCAAAAAAGCCAACTACTGTGTAGCTCCGTTTGGAAGGAAGAAAAGCTTATTTATGTCTGTTGCTTGGAATATAGATATGATGAGGGATAGATCCACACTAGATGCTACTGATATATACACATATATACACTTTTTTTTTTTTTCCTTTTTGAGATGGAGTTTTGCTCTTGTTGCCCAGACTGGACAATCTCAGCTCATTGCAACCTCTACCTCCCAGGTTCAAACGATTCTCCTGCCTCATCCTCCCAAGTAGCTGGGATTACAAGCATGTGCCACCACGCCTGGCTGATTTTTTTGGATTTAGTACAGATGGAGTTTCACCATGTTGGGGTGGTGTTGAACTCCTGATCTCAGGTCAGCCACCTGCCTCGGCCTCCCAAAGTGCTGGGATTACAGGCGTGAGCCACTGCGCCTGGCCTGATACAGAGTGTAGAGTCTGTAGTAATGGTTAGCTTTTTCAGGCCGTCATGAGGGATAAATTTAAAATGTATATTGTTGATTTTTCACTTTTAGCTGAGAAATGCAGGTTGTAGAAGGGATTTACATTTACCACAAGGGGTCCTCCTGACACCGTCAGACCCCCAAGCCAGTATTAATATGTCTGTGACTGCAAAGCCCAATTTCTGACAAATAAGCCAGAACCTTTACAGCCTTATCAGTGTTTTTCTCTGCTTCAGTTAGCTTGGAAAGTTAACCTAACTTGGAAAGATACAATTGCTAGATACTGTTGCTATTTGTTAAATAAGGTGAGCAGTCAAACTGTGGATAAATTGCATTTATAGGGTAAAAAAAAATGATGATGATTAAATAAGTTGCATGTGTGTATATGCATTTTCCATAAAATAAAAGTTCTATGTTTCTTTTGGACAACGTTAGTGTTAAGTAACTACTGGATTGCCTTTTGATATTTGCATTATTATGGTCAGTATAAGCAAAAAAAAAAAAAAAAAAAAAAAAAAAACCTCTGTTTTATAACATGTATGGATAGATTGAAAATTTTGGTGAGCTTATTCTGTCCTGTGTTGTCATGCTTCTACCACTGCATCTGAAAAACGAATGCAACATCTTCTTACAGATTTCAGGAGCCTTTAAGAAAAAAGCAATTACAGCAGTTAACCTCTCAACAGTTTCTAAATCTGGAATTTAGCTTTGATCTCTGTCTGTATGGCAAAACAAAAATAAGAAATTATCATTAATTAGAGTCCGTGAAAATACTGCTTAGATTAATAAGGTCAGGGTTTTGTTGTTTTTGCCTTTTTAGGTAATGAAATAGTTTTTATGCCATTAATTTTAGAGGTACTTGAGAATACACATTTTATTGTCTTACCCAATTGACAGAAATATTAAATAAGATTTTCATGGTAAGAGTTGCATTTTCCCATCTATTTTTTGTATTTCACTGTTGCTTAATTTAGTGGTTATAGTTATTTTCTGGTGATTTTGATACATCTGTCAAGTACCAGCTACATGTCTAGCAGGTAGTGTGATGACTTTTATCTGAATTTGTATTGGGGCAGGATTACTGACACCAGAGGGCTGTCACATGAGCCTCACGATTTGGTGAATTAGGATGTTGCATGGGGATAAGAGCAGCTTAATCTGTCCCATATTCTTTGCTGTGTTTCTTCTCTTCCTTTCTTTGTCCCGTTGGTCCTCACTGTGATTCATTTGCCCTTTGTAGGCCTATTTCCAGACTCTTCTCTGGAAACCTTTATAGCATCTGGAGGTAGGTGATACTATAGGTGGTGGTTTAACTGTGTCATCTGACTGGTGTCCAAGTGCCTGATGCACATCCCAGCTCTGCAACTGACCAATTAGTTGTAATATTAGGTATGTTACTAAATTTATCTGTTCCTCAGTTTGTTCATGTGTCATACATGGATTGTAATATCATCTATGTTGTTGGTTGTTAAAAGTATTAATTGAGAAAATAGGTGGAAAGCACTGCAGCAAATTGGTGAAGTACGTGGACTCTGTAGCTAGACTGCATGAGTTTGATTTCTAGCTTTGCAACTCAAAAGTTCTGTGACATTGTGAATTTAAGTTACCTGGTCTCTCTGTGCTTTGATTTCTTCATTTGTAAAATGGGGATAACAGTATCTACCCCATGGGTAGTTTGTTGTGATAGGTAGGTGAGTCAACATTTTTAAAGTTCTTGGAAGAAGGCTTGGTACAGAGTTAGCATTCACTTGGTATCATCATGTCAAAATTATATTTTCATTATTATTAGCGTTGCTATTATGCTATTTTGTGACTGGCATGTAGTACTCAATAAGTGATAGGTATTGTTGCTCTCCTCATTTTACTGATGAAGAAACTGAAGTTCAGGATGTTGAAATGATTTTCTTTGTCTCACAGGCAGAACTGGGGCTCCTTTGCATCTTCCAGTTACAAATTCAGTGCCTTCTGCAGTTTCCCCAGAGCTCCTCAAGAATAACGGAAGGGAGGTATAGTAATTGTTAAGAAACTTTGCAAAGAAATTGAATAATGCCAATACTGTCACCTTTTGGAATTTGTTGGTATTTCCTGGTGTTTGTCTTTGGAAGGTGATTAAATTTATCATGACTAATATTTCTTTGGTCTTAACCGAGTCATAATTTTTGTTGATAGACTGAAATTTTTGAAAAATTGTTTTCGTGGTGGAAACAGCAAGACAAAATGACAGGAATGGTAATTAGTAATCTTACTGGAAATGAACGCGTTATAAGATACCTGACATTCTAAAGTTAGGATATATTGTAATTATCAAGTGCTAATTGGAGGAACCATATTGTAAAACTGTCCAAGTTATTTAAATCTGTAACTCCCTGATTGATACAAACATAAAAGAGGTGAAAGATGATATATTTAGAAGTATACATGTATGCTATGAATACTAATTTTTTTTTTACATTCTTCCTGTCGATTGGCATAAAAGCATTTATCAGTGCTTTACTTTGCCAAATAGTGCTGCCATGGTGTTTGGTATTCCTTAAGAGAGACAAAATTATGACAATTATATGAGAAATGTGAAAGTTAGGCTGGTATTTTGTGAACTGCTTTTGGTGACATTTACAAGTAGTTCATTTCCTAATAGTTCATTCCTGGGGACCTTCTCATATATGGTCACAGTTTTGTAGGTAAGTCAGATTGGACAAAATTGTACATCATATGAAGGGGTTTAGAGTTCTCTCTTATGCTTACTGATCTTGCATATAACATTGTTTGCAACCCTGATGATTTTATGTAATCTCACACACTATTTTCATTTGTGCTCTATTAAAATTTGTGGTGAAAGTTTTAATAGGAGAATCAGTACAAAATAATGTGGTTTATTTTTTTATGTGGGATGGGAAGAGGCAGTCTACATGATTTTCCTAGACTTTATGTCCGTTTTTCTTTTCTCATATTCTTGAGAAAGCAAAGTTTTCATAATGTTTAGTTCACTTATTCATTCAATAAGTATATACCAAGCCTTTGTACTGTACTGAGATCTGGAAGTGAAGCAGTGCCCAGGATGGAGGCATGCCATACTGTCACTGATGTCCAGACATACGTATACCTTCTCTGTGACCATAGCCTTGAAAAGAAAAATTCTCTTTGCCATCTTCTCGTTACTCAGAGGTAATAGGCGGGTCGGTGGAATATGGCCTACACGTCTTACCATTTTAGTAAGGCCCTGGAGACAATATGTATAGGACAGACAGAATTTCCGTCACGGAGCTTGCATTGTAGTAGGGGCAGCCAGGCAATAAACTGAATGTTTAAGTAAATCATAAGGTGTTTTAGGAAGTTGTAAGTGCTGTGGGAATAAAGTGAAGCAGGGAGAGCAGATGGGCCATGCAGTTTCAGACAGGGTGGTCTGGATAGGCCTCGTTGAGTAGGCGACATTTGAGCATAGATGTGGCAGGGGGAAGGGAGCAAGCCATGTGGATAACGCGGGAGTAAGAGTGTCCCACATAGAGGGACATCAGTGCAGAGTCCCTGACGTGGGCAGGGAGTGGCAAGGAGGTCAGTGTGGTTTGTGCCAAGGAAACTAGGGGATCCTTGGCGATAGAGGGGAGCCATATCACGACCTTGCGGACTGTGCTAAGTATATAGGTGCTGAATCTGGGAAAGTTGGGGAACTGTTGGTGAGTTTTAAGCAAAGGAGTAAATTGTGTGATTGATGTTTTGGAAGGATCAGTGCACAACTCAGAAGAGTTGTGAATAGAGTGTAGGGTGGTGAGAGCTGGAGCAGAGAGACCAGGTAGGAGGCCTATGGCTGTAATCCAGGCAGCCTGGACCGGGGTAAGGCCAGGAGATGTGGTGAGAAATACATGTATTCTGATTATATCTAGAAGGTAAAGACAAGAGTTTACCTTTCAAGTAGGATTTACCAGAATTGCTTTAAAATATGCCAGTACTAAAAGAGTTTAGTGTAAAGGTCACGCAACTTTTAAATAAGTGGTTGGCTTTTATATTAGTATGTAGAATTCATAAATAAGGGAATATAGAGGACTGCTTACCCTTTTTCACTTACATTGCCATTATCTGTAGTCTGTTTCTGTTCTTTTCAAGATGTCACTGGATTAGGAATTTAAAAGCATAATTTGTCAGGAAGAAAATAATAAACACTGTATCACCAAACTAGCCAGTACTTGCCTCATTTTGCAGCTACTTGACCTTGGGCAAGTTGCTTGGCCTCTCTGAACTTCATTTTCGTCTTCTGTGAAAACAGGGAAGTAGCTGCTTCACTGAGATTATGTTATGGATTAAATGCAGTTTTTTATATATAACTATAGTTGCTCGATAAAAGGTATAGGTTATTGCTAGCAGTATCACCTGTATCCTCTTCAGTTCTTCTCTGTAGCATGAGTTGGTTCCTAACATTTCCATAGCTGCTGTTTCAATCTGGTCTCTACTTAGTCTCCTTGGTCTCTGACCTGGGTAATTTATGCTCTTTCATATCTTAACATCTTCCCATATGCTCAAAATCTTGCATATTAGGAGATGATATTTGGATATTGAAATAAATTATGAAGTAGTTGCAGGGATAGGAGAGAAAACCCCCATCTACTGGTCACTTTAAAGTCACAGAAACCAGGTTCATCCCTCTCCCTCATTCTCTATATTCACTTTTCTTGTTTGTCCTCTCGTCCTGTCTGTCACTGCAACTGCATTAGCTCCAGTCACCACCACCCTGTGCTTATATGACTCTCTCTCCTGCTCAGCTGGTCCTGTGGCAGCTCATCAGTCTAACTAAAAAATCCTTCCTATGGTGGGATGGTGTGCTGTGGTATGAAGACCCTGGCATCTTAGATGAGCGAGTGGGCTTGGTAGATTATTGAAATAAATTATGAAGTAGTTACAGTGGTAGGAGAAAAAGTGCCCATCTACTGATCACTTTAAAGTCACAGAAACCAGTTTTATCCCTCTCCCTCATTCTCTCCATCACTTGTTCTCTTGTCTTCTCTGTCACTGCGACTGTATTAGCTGCAGTCACTACCACCCTGTGCTTATACCACTCTCCCTCCTGCTCATCTGGTCCTGTGGCAGGTGTTCAGTCTGACTAAAAAATCCTTCCTGTGGTGGGGTGGTGTGCTGTGGTGTGAAGACCCTGGCATCGTAGATGAGCGAGTAGGCTTGGTAACTCCTGTGCCTCTTCCTAGTCTATGACCCTGTCTTTAGTCTTAGTGCTCTCAGTTTTTAAAAAATTGTAATACCACGTTTTTGCTTAAAAGATGGGAAAATTACATGTAATCAGTACTTCGTGTGTAGAATATAATTGTAGGTTGCTAATGAAGGTAGCTTTTATTTTGTAACTTTTGACAACCATAAGTTCCAAGGTGGACTCAGTGTGCTTGGATTATTTGTACAGTCCGTTAGTCGATGGCTCAGATTAAACTCCAGTCTGTTCTCACGGGAGTGGGTCAGATATGCTTGCTGGTGAATGTGCTCTTATCCTTCCCATCATGGCAGTGGTCCTTTACAGTCTTAGTCTCTTAGTAATGATGGAGGCTGGGGATTGTTTTTCATGTATTCTAGTTTATCTAGTTGCTTATTTCCTCTGTTCTTTTTCTAGCTTGCTTGCGTTTTTCTGGAGCCCCTTTCTTCCCAGTGTTCCCTGGGGTCATAGTTCACGCTGGTGAATGATGTGTTTTCAGTGGAGCATAGAAGAGGTCACTTGAACTCTGGCTACTATTAGGAGCCTGGAAGTAAACCTAGAGACAAAGCCATCATCAAAAGTAGCATGTTAGAAATGAAACAACTGTCCTGGGGCATCACTGGACACAAATAAGCCTCTTGTTCTCCTCAGGCTTTGTTAAGCTATTCTTTTCAGAAGTTAGTGACTTCATAAACAAAGCCACGGTCATTTTCACTGTTCAGTAAAATACTTGATTTTTGATTGGTTTATACAAGTGTACTACTAACAAAATTACCCACATTTGGGAAAGCTAGAACTGTAGAGTCTCAGTGTGTCTTATGTATGTTCAGAGAACAAAGGCACCAGGAGCCTAGTTACTAATTATCTTACTGCTAAAGTGGAATGTGTTCAGATAGCTAAGTTTTTGAGATGATCTTGACTATCTCACAGTTTGAATGGAAAAACTAAGTAGCTCTGCATTTTAAAAAGTTGCTAATACAGATTGTAAGGTTGTTTTTCTGTCTGTCTCTTTTAGTATGAGTTTATTACTCGCTTATGTTTTGAAACTAAGAAAGGAAATCATGCCTCTTGGATCCCTCAATATTCCCTAAGCTAATTTTAAAGAATGTGGCTACCTCAAATTCTTGATTTTCTGTTTTCGAGAGAATTTTTAAAATTTATACACTTACTATGAGTGTACCAACCAGGAAAAATGTTTTACCACGAAAATATTTGGGTACCTATGGACGTAGAGACATAGATAGATCAGGATTTTTTTTCCAGAAAGGATTTTTATTTCGTCAAAGTAATTATTTTAACTCTAAGGTCATAAAGAATTAGGTTAGTAAAATGACAAAGGCATGACTTTGAAAACAAAAATGGTTTGAGAAGCCATCTACAGACATGATCTGGGTCAGACTTGATTTGCAGCTTACTCGATTTTAGAATCGGTTGTCAGTTTTGTAAACAGAAGACTGCTGGATGAATTGAACAGAAGGGTGAGATTAGCATATTAATAAGTTACTGGCTACTGGCCTTCCTTTTCTCCTCCCTCTTTTCCCTCCCTCTTTCTCCTTCCCTGAATGAATCTAGGAACACAGACCCGTGGGGTCACATTACTAGCTGGTTTCATTCTGTTCAGTAGCTTAATCTAGCCAGGATGGTCTGTGTTTCAGATTGCGGAAGCATGAGAAGATTCTGTAACTGAGAGGCATTCTTCAAGCTGCTGGAAAATATTACAGAAGGAACACCTTCCAAATTTTGCTTCAAGCTCTGAGAAAAGGAGCACACAGGGGAACCTTAGTCTTGCTTGTGGATCGAAGCAAATACTATCACAGCGAGGAAGTGGGACTTTGTGTGCGGACTCCTGGCTTGATCTTTATAGGATTGGGTGTATGTTGTTGGAACTGGCAGGCCAAGAGGCCCTGAAACCAGCAGGTGCCATCTATATGGAGAAAAGCGGCTGTAGTCCATTTCCAGTGTGTTGGGCTAAAGGTATAAATAACTTAAAAATATGTTCAGTTTTGTTTAAATTCATGCTTTTGCACCGAAAAGGTAGATAAATGTTTTTCAGAATTTATTTCAATATATTTACAGTTAAAACTTTGAGGAAAAATGGAAATTGATTTGGTATGGGTTTACAGCTATTACATGAAACCAGTTAGATAGCTTTTCATATAGTAAATGAAATATTTTTTATGGAAACGAATTTTAAGTGCATTAAGCTATCTTTTAATGTTCTGTCCCATGTCTCTTAATAGTTTTATTTTTTCTTTTAATTTAAGACATCTGTATGTATTCTGTAATCTGGAAGTTTTTAAGGAAAAAAGAGAGGAATTTTAACTTAAAGAGGGTTGTAGGAAATAAGAGTAACATGTATTTTTTACTTTAAAAATTAGTTTTCTTTACCCACTGTAAAGATTGTATATTCAGTTGGAAACTCCATATTATTGTAAAGTGAGCTTAGGAATACCATGCATAAACAGTTTTCTTTCTTAATGTTTTTAGGGTTTTTATTCACATAAAAATGTAAATATAAAATACAGCATTTTCATTGTAACATTCAAGACAGTATTTGGGAAACATATTGAGAAGTTAATGCTGTGTAATTTGTGCTTGACTACAAGCAGATCAGCTGTTTTGCTTACAGTAGTAGAGAATGTATAAGTTAGGAAATAAAGTTCTTAATGAAGAATATGATAAAAATATTTTTTATTATTATTTCAAATATATTTAAATATAATGTGACTCCACTTAGGAAAGATTTTTAAAAGGAGGAAGCCGCACTGTTGTAAAAGGTTGCGATTTTATAAGTAGAGGTATAGACTGATTCATTTTAGTTTTTGGGGTAAAAATTTTGGTACCACTGGGATATTGGTGTGTTAGCACCAAATTACAGTTTCACCATCAAAATGGTTTTTATTTAGTTGTTGCTGTCATCTGTTGATTATTTCCTAGGCTTTTAAACATTTACAAAACATACGATATTAGAACTATTTTAGTATTCACTTTGTTCACTTGTTTGTGTAATTAGATACTCAGAGTAAATATTTTGCTGAGTTAAATTCACACTCTTGGATTTTAAAGAGTTTTGGGAATGGGAACTTTTAAAAATTTTAGTTTCTCAGCATCAGAAATGTATAGCATAAGTGAGTGTGACCAATAGTGTTCATAGCCAAAGAACTCTATACTTGTTAAAAATTTTGATCTTTTCCTGGATTTGCTGGAGTTCGTTTGCATATTGCCACCTCCATTGTATGATAACATTGTGTTAGCACTGATGATTAATAATAAGGCTCTGATTTCCTTCTTGGATTCAAGATCTATGCATCCAGTACCAGTGGGATATTAAATTATCAGCTACTGGATTTCTTTTTATTCAGTGTGACTTTAAAACTGTGAACTTCGGAAGAAAAGAGATTATAGTGTTTTTACTCACCCCAAAGCGATTGATGGAAACAACTTATTTTTCAATTAAGTTTGCTGGCTGTCAGAACAAATGAATAAAACTATTTTTAACTGAAATATGCATTATGATAGAGGTTAGGGTTGGATAAGAGAGAACAAAGCTCACACATATAAAAGATGGGAAAAGGTAGGGATCGTGTCAGGGGTCAGAATCAGTTTCCTGTGTAGGGCCGCAGCAAGCCATCTCCTCATGGTTTTGCTTTTTGAGTTGTTCAGAGGAGGTTCTGACAAAACCTAGGAGCTGTCGTCCTGTCCCTTCTTGGTGCTGCAGACACTGCTTCCATTGTGATTGCCCAGTGTGTAACTATCTTAGTAAACTTCCTCTCTCTCCCCTCATGTTACTCTTGTACCAAGACAGGAAGGCAGGAAACCTTGTTTTTATGCTGGTTAACTTTGTGTGATAAGGACAAAGATGTTGTTATATAGGAATTGGCTGAATTGGTTATATTCAAGTATAAAAGTTACAACTTGTAGATAAAGACACAGTAAAAAGCTCAAATCCAAATAATATACAAATCTCTATCTGCAGTTAGACATTCTAAACCACACGTTTGATTTTATCAGTCACATTAACCTCAAAAAGCACAGCAGTGTCCCAATTTAAGAAGACACATAAAATACCAGGACAAGCTAAAAATAATAGAGCAGACTATATTTGTATCCCTTGAACTGAAACCTTTAAGGTATCCTTAAAGCATTCTGGGGCGTTTGAACCGAGCTCATTGTGCGGTTGAATTTGGTGTAAAGAATCCACCTTAGGTCCCATCCAAGGAAGATTATATTTTAAAGTATTAAAAAGGACTTTGTTTTAACATGGGTTCAACTACATCATGATTTTCTAGGTTTAAAGACAGTTTTGATTCAGAATATTGAATTAAATGTAAATGTTCACAGTATTATTTTAGGTTGCAAGACTATCAAGTGCAGAAAGTCCTGTTTGGGGAGTTATTTGATTATATCAGTTTTTACATTATTTATTTCATGTTTTTGAAAGGCTGGGAAGGACTAAAGAGTTTCAGAGATTTGGTTGTTAAATCCTGATCTGATCTCTTGATTTCTCCAGATTTGGGCCTTTGTCCTGTTGCTCATTAATAGCACAATTATTTTGTCTTTTCAGTGCCTCAGACACCCCAAACTCTTCCTCTCAGGCCTTTATACCTTCTGTTGCATTTTCCTAGAGCCATCATCTCTGCATTCTCTGACTAGCCAACTCCTACTTAACCTTTTAGGTCTCAGCTTAAATGAGCTCCATGAGAAAGTAAGTGTCTTCATCTTTTACTCACTGTCATATGCTTGGCACATACTAGGTGTTTGTGAAATATTTGTTGAGTGAATCAATGACTAGTGTGCAAAGAAAAATACCTCAGAGTAGAATGCATGGTACTGACATTAAAATGCAAAAATTACCGTGGGAATCTCACTCCGGTGCTCTCATTCCTCTCGGTCTAAACCAAGTTTTCTCTAATGTTCCCTCCTATATCCTTTTCTTCTGGTATTGTATAATACTTACTGTGATTTGTCGTTATATATTTTACTTTTCTGGATTTCTGTCTTCTATTAGACTGTAAACTTCACAGAGATAGTGTCAGTTTTTTTTTTCTTGACAAATAGTTGACATAAACGATTATTACTTTAATGAATGAATAAATTCTATATAGGGTTAGATTTGATTTTAAAAGGCTCTTTCAGAGCTAAAATCTTGTGATTAATACAGTTTTTTGTAGGTAAATCTAGTTTTAGGATCATTGAACTGTCAGAAATAAATATTCCATGTCAAACTTTTGGCCATTCTAATTTCGTTGAGTCTGTGTTCTCTTTTTTCTCTTAGAGTAAAAGTGTATACCCCGGGTTTAACATAGCACTCTGCCCATAGTGGGTGGCTAATGATGCTTTGGTCTTGAGCTGTTGTTAATTCCTATAGATTTATTTTAATATCTCACTGAATTTTTTGCAGTTTCTTTTCTTTTCTCTTCTCTCCTCTCTCCTCTCTCCTCTCTGTTCCCTTCCCGTCCCGTCCCTTCTCTTCTCTTTTTTCTTTCATGGCAGAGTCTTGCTCTGTCGCCCAGGCTGGTTCAAGCAATTCTCCTGCCTCAGCCTCCCAAGTAGCTGGGATTACAAACGTACACCACCACACCTGGCTAATTGTTGTATTTTCAGTAGAGACGGGGTTTCACCATGTTGGCCAGGCTGGTCTCGAACTCCTGACCTCAAGTGATCCACCCGCCTTGGCCTCCCAAAGTGCTAGGATTATAGGTGTGAGCCGCCATGCCTGGCCAATTTTACAGTTTCTTTCTGCTTTACCTCAAATCATGGCATTTTAAAAGAGAGCTGTGTTTCTTAATAGCTAAAACTTATTCAGAAATACTACATGCCATGCTGTGTTCTGAGCATTAAACATGCACAAAAAACATACGTGTTGTCCCATTCTCACAAATGTTTGTAAGCTGTCTGAGATGGGAAATATCATTATCCCCATTTTACAGATGAGATAATTGAGGTACTGAGAGATTAAATAACTTGACAATTGTTGCTCAGCTAATATAAAAGGCAGAGCAAGATTCTGAACAGTGGGAATCTAACTGTAGTGCCTATATTCTTAATCACTATGCCATACACACCCAAATAGAAAAATGGTAGGATCATAATGGAATTGTCTATTTCGTGTAATTTTTGCATTTTGATATATGTACTATGTCATCTACTCTCAGATGTTTTCGTTCTATTCATTCATTCATTCATTCCACAGATATTTAATGAACACCAAGTATGTGCCAAGCCCAGTGTACTTGGCATATGCCAGTGAGTCAGAGATACCTACTCCTTCATGTAGTTATTCTTCCAAGTGAGGGGAAACAGTGAATGACAAAAATAATAAATAAATAAATTGGTTAGTGTGATAGAAGGTGTTAAATGTTACGGTGAAGGTGAGGTCAGATGATAGTCTTATTATATAGAATAGCTAGGTGTAGACTGCATTGAAAACGTGCATTTTATTGAAGACCTGAAGGAAATATGGGAGTTAGCCAAGTGGATACTTGGGAAAAGAAAGTTCCAAGTCGATTGCATGGGTAGAGCAAAGGCTCTTGCTGGGGAGAATGGCATTGTGGCCAGAACAGAGTGAATACGGGGTTATGGCTGTCTCTCCAATTCTTCGTGCCTACGAGGTGGTGGTTTAACCAGAGACACAGGCATGGGTTGAAAGTGAGGCCTGCTAGAAACAAGCCACAGTTTGCCAATCTATTCTAATCCACATTTCCTTAAAAATAGCTCCATGAGAGGAGTGAATTGGCCTTTAAATATCCTCCTGTGGGAAACACATGCCTCATTCTGGTTCTCTCAACAGATGTCTTAACAGAAAGACTGGTGAACTCTCCCTTTTCATTTCTATTTTGAATATTCGTAACATCAACTCATCCACAAACATAAGGCAGTGGGTATTAAACTTTATCTGATATTCTTTTCTGGTCCTCATTATTAGTATTTGGGGAAGAGACTGCTGGTTTTGCCCAGTTTTTTCCTCTTTGTATATAATTTTAGAGCTGTCAGTGGATAGGTTTCTTTTTTGTGTTTTGAGACCAAGTTTTGCTCTTGTCACCAGACTGGAGTGCAGTGGCGTGATCTTGACTCCCTGCAACCTCCGCCTCCCAGTTTCAAGTGATTCTCCAGACTCAGCCTCCTGAGTAGCTGGGATTACAGGCACCCACCACCACACCCTGCAAATTTTTTTTTGTTTTTTTTTTGGTAGAGACGGATTTTATCATGTTGGCTAGGCTCGTCTCCACCTCCTGACCTCAGGTGATCTGCCTGCCTTGGCCTCCCAAAGTGCTGGGATTACAGACATGAGCCACTGTGCCCAGCCTGAATGTGGGGTTTTTACCCAAATATGACCCTCTATGTGAAGGGGAATAACAACATGTCCCATATTATGCTTATTGACCCGGTGTTCCTTGTGTTTAGCATTCCCACTCCCAACCTTCTAAGTGTCCTGGTTTGGGCAGTAAGTTGTATGGGAACCCTAAAGTGTGTCCTCCTTTGATCATCCTATGTATGTATGTATGTATGTATGTATGTATGTACCTATGTGTGTATGTGGCATGGTCTCACTCTGTCATCCGGGCTGGTCTCAAACTCCTAGGCTCAAGCAGTCCTCCCACCTTGGCCTTACAAAATCTGGGATTACAGGTGCGTGCCACCACACCCAGCCCGATCCACTATTTAAAATGGACTCATCCTCCTGCCGTCACTGTACCCCTATCCCTGGTTCTCTGTCTTGTCTTTCTATTTGCTCTTAACCACTATCTAACATACCTAATGGTTTATTTATTTACTTCTTTGGTTTAGCTGCTGTCCCTTAGTGAAATGTGCACTCTATGAGACAAGGGAAGCCTTTGTCCTGCTCATTGCTGCTTTCCCACTGCCTAAGACACAGTAGACTTTTTTTTTTTTTTTTTTTTTTGAGACGGAGTTTTGCTCTTGTTGCCCAGGCTGGAATGCAGTGGCGCGATTTCGGATCAGTGCAACCTCCGCCTCCTGGGTTCAAGCAATTCTCCTGCCTCAGCCTCCCGAGTAGCTGGGATTACAGGCTTGCATCACCATGCCCGGCTAATTTTGTATTTTTAGCAGAGATAAGGTTTCTCCATGTTGGTCAGGCTGGTCTCAAACTCCCAACCTCAGGTGATCTACCCACCTCGGCCTCTCAAAGTGCTGGAATTACAGATGTGAGCCACCGCGCCTGGCTGGTAGACTCTTATTTTAAATGGATGAATGAATTAAATCTGGGAGCAACAGAGGTTTCAGTCATTAGAAGCAAATGAGAGAGTGATGGAGATTTTTGTGGAAATTAAAAAACACTTGTTCTACAAAGAAGGGAACAACAGACACTGGGATTTACTTGAGGGCAGAGGGAGGAAGGAGAGAAGCAAAAAATAATAATAACTCTTGGGTACTAGTCGTAATACCTGGATGGTGAAATAATCTGTACAACAAACCCTCATGATACAAGTTTACCTTTATAACAGACCTTCACGTGTACCCCGAACCTAAAATAAAAGATTAAAAAAAAAAAAAACACCCAAAACTTGGTCTTTCCAGTGCTTTAAGGATTAGTGACTCTGATTTTTGTAAAGGGTTGACAAATCTTTGATTTCAGATTAATCTATAATTGTTTAAACCGCAAGGAATTTATTGTAAATCCAATGGTTTTCTGTGTGTCTTTTTAAACAGTTTTCAGTTAGAGAAAAATCTAACTTTAAAACAGTTATCCCTGAATATTTTAATTTTGCATTTGAACATTATTTGTATACATTTTTATAATGTCACTGATTCGTAGCTCACGTAATTTTAGAATTGGATTTAGGTGTATATTAACTTCTTTACCTAAAAAAGTAAACTAAAATACATTTGTTTTTGTTTTTTTTTTTTTTTGAGATGGAGTCTTGCTCGACGCCCAGGCTGAAGTGCAGTGGTGCGATCTTGGCTCACTGCAAGCTCCGCCTCCCAGGTTCACGCCATTCTCCTGTCTCAGTCTCCCGAGTAGCTGGGACTACAGGCGCCTGCCACCATGGCCGGCTAAATTTTTGTATTTTTAGCAGAGACAGGGTTTCACCGTGTTAGCCAGGATGGTCTCGATCTCCTGACCTCATGATCCACCCGCCTTGGCCTCCCAAAATGCTGGGATTACAGGCGTGAGCCACCGCGCCCGGCCTATTTTATATTATACCTTTCTTTCTTAAAAATTGTATAAAATGAGTCATATTTTAAGTGTTTCATAGAAGTTTGATGTTGGAATGAAACCAATGATTAGTAAATTTTTTCTTTGACTAAAACAATAATGAAATCTTTGGTTCATTTGGTGATATTTTTGGTTGATTTTCCATGTTCTTATTCTCATAGATTTTGGTTAATTTTTTTTGTTACTGATACAGTGTTCAGTTGAATTTGTAGGCTTGTGGTTAGGAAGTCTCAGCAGTTCATAAGTTGAATTAATATATTTCCCTTTTTCAAAAATTGGGGCTGTGTTGAATCTATGGATTGATTTAGGAGAATTGACCTACGAACAATATTGAACAATACAGTAATGGACATTGTATATCCAGTTATTTAAGTCTTGTTTAATTTTTCTAAGCAATGTGTAATAGATCTTAATGTGGCGGTCTTGGTGTTTTTTGATGATATTGTAAATAATAATTTTTGGCTTTTAAGTTTAGTTTTCTGGCCGGGCTCAGCGGCTCACGTCTGTAATCCCAGCACTTTGGGAGGCTGAGGTAGGCAGATCGCGTAAGGCCAGGAGTTCGAGACCAGCCTGGCCAACATGGTGAAACCCTGTCTTTACTAAAAATACAAAATTGGCTGGGTGAGGCGGCGTGTACTTGTAGACGCAGCTACTCAGGAGGCTGAGGCACAAAAATCACTTGAACCTGGGAGGTTGAGGTTGCAGTGAGCAAAGATTGCACCACTGCACTCCAGCCTGGGCAACAGAGTGAGACACTGTGGGGAAAAAAAAAAAGTTTAATTTTACAGTTCTTGGCCTAGTGTATAGAAACAGATTGTCTTATTAGTTTATCTTGTAGCCTTATTATAAATTCACTTATTTGTTCTGGTGATTTGAGTATAGAAAATCAAAATAAATCTGAATGTGTTATTGGCAAATAAAAACCGTTTTGTTTTCTGACTTTTATATCTTCATCTGTGTCTTTGCCTTGACCAGGACCTCTATTACAGTATTGAGAAATGATGAGAGGAGACAGATTTTCCTTTTTTTTCCCCTGAGGGAGAACATGTTCAGTGTTAAGTATGTTAACTTTAGTTTTGTCTGTTTTGGTTTTGTGGATATCCTTTTTCTTTTTTTTTGAGACGGAGTCTTGCTGTGTCGCCCAGGCTGGAGTGCAGTGGCGTGATCTTGGCTCACTGCAACCTCCGCCTCCCAGGTTCAAGCTGTTCCTCTGCCTTAGCCTCTCAAGTAGCTGGGACTACAGGCGCATGCCACCAAGCCCGACTGATTTTTGTATTTTTTAAGTAGAGACAGAGTTTCACCATATTGGCCAGGCTGGTCTCAAACTCCTGACGTTGTGATCAGCCCGCCTCGGCCTCCCAAAGCACTGGGATTACAGGCGTGAGCCTCTGTGCCTGGCAGATACCTTTTTTCAAATGGAAAAAGATTGCTTTTAATTCTTAGGTTTCTGAGAGGTTTTTTTCTTTTCTTTTTTTTTTATTATTATGAGAGGTTGTTGATTTTTGTCTAATGCTTTTTCTGTATCCAGTTGCTAATATGAATTTTTCTGTTTTAATTTTTATAATGTGATGAATTGTGGTGTTTAAAATTTGTATTTATCTTTATTTTTTGAGAAATGAGGTTTTGCTCTTAATATGTTGCCCAGGCTGATCTCAAGCTCCTGGGCTCAAGAAGTCCTGCTGCCTCAGCCTCCTGAGTACCTGGGATTATAGGCACGAGCCACTGTACTCAACTATGAATTAGTTTTTAATGTTAAAACAATCTGCGTTGCTGAGGTAAACCCCACTTGATCATGATGTATTATCCTGATTTTTTGTTTTTTTCTTTTATAGAGACAGAGTGTTACTCTGTTGTCCAGGCTAGAATGCAGTGTCATGATTATAGCTCACTATGTCCTTGAACTCCTGGGCTCAAACAGTCCTCCTGCCTCAGCCTCCTGAGTAGCTGGGACTACAGGTGCATGCCACCACACCTGACTAATTTTTAAATTTTAGTCATTTTTCTAGAGCTGAGGTCTTGTTTTGTTGCCCAGGCTATTCTTGAACTTCTTGCCTCAAAAGAACCTCCTGCCTCAGGCTCCCAAAGTGCTTGTGTTATAGGCATGAGCCACCACGCCTGGCCTATTCTATTTTTATATAGCTAGATTTGATAATAATTTGTGCAGATTATTTGTGTCTATGTTTATGAGGGATATCTGTTTGTAATTTTTTTCCTTGTAATCATTTTGTCAAGTTTTCATATCAAGGTACTGGTGTTCTAATAAAATAAGTTGGAAAATGTTCCCTTTTTATGTTTATTTATATGATTAATTATGTAAAGTTTAAGAAAAACATTAATCTATAGTGATAGTAATAGTAGCACTTTCGGTGGGGTAGTATTAATTAGAAAGGGACATGAAAATAAAACATTGATGGAAATGTTCTGTATCTCGGTCTAGGGTGGTAGTCATAAGGATGGAGATAAATGTACACACGTATGTATATATGTGTATTTTAAAAATCATTGAGCTGTTCACTTTAAGATTTGTGTATTTTATAAATTACACTATTAAAATCAGACTATAAATGTGTCTCACACTTAACATTGCATTTCTGAAAATCAAGCATTTTTCTATTTTGCAAAGGGAAAATTATATACATTAGCAGAAAACATTAAACCAGTTTCTTAAAAAACAGTGTAAAGACTAGATGTGAACAAAATCTAAAATGTAAGATTGAAAAGTATTTAAGGCCGGGCGCGGTGGCTCAAGCCTGTAATCCCAGCACTTTGGGAGGCTGAGACGGGCGGATCACGAGGTCAGGAGATCGAGACCATCCTGGCTAACACGGTGAAACCCCGTCTCTACTAAAAAAATACAAAAAAAAAAAAAAAACTAGCCGGGCGAGGTGGCGGGCGCCTGTAGTCCCAGCTACTCCGGAGGCTGAGGCAGGAGAATGGCGTAAACCCGGGAGGCGGAGCTTGCAGTGAGCTGAGATCCGGCCACTGCAGTCCAGTCCGGGCTACAGAGCAAGACTCCGTCTCAAAAAAAAAAAAAAAAAAAAAAAGAAAAGTATTTAAAACATTGTTTCCTGATTACCAGACAATATGGTTAACAGTTGTTTGTATGTGGAAAATGTGCCTGCTGTTCACTAAATATTACAATGTCTGATAAAGCAATACAGCATGAAATAAAATTGCCAGAAAAAAAAAGGCAGACAAAAACCTACAATTAAAAAGCACTGGGTGCTGTGGCTCATATCTGTAACCCCAGTGCTTTGGGAAGATGAAGTGGGTGGATTGCTTGAGCTCAAGAGTTTGAGACCAGCCTGAGCAATATGGCAAGACTCCGGCTCTACAAAAAATACAAAAAAAAAAAAAAAAAAAAAATTAGCTGGGCATAATGGTGCGACACTTGTAGTTCCAGCTACTTGGAAGTCTGAGGTGGGAGAATTGCTTGAGTCAAGGAGGTTGAGGCTGCGGTGAGCCATAATCACGCCACTGCACTCCAGCCTGGGCGACAGAGCAAGACCCTGTCTCAAACAAACCAATTTCCTATAATTATGAAATGAGATTTGAGGCCTTTAGAAAGTTGAGGAAGGAGGTGAAGAGCTTGAAGCAGTCCTTGTAATTGGTCAGGGAATGGGGCAGATGGTTTTGGAGAGAATGGGGCAATTCAGGCCAAGAAGTTACTGAGATGTCCAGTCACTTCGTGTGACTATAGAGCTGGGAAGATTCTGGATGATGTTCTTTCAGTGGTTGATGAATTAGAGTAGGAAAATGGGAAACTAGAGCTTTGTTTGCATTCCCATTGGCTGTATTTTTAATTCCTCTGTTTGGGATTATAGGAAGTATTAGAGTATCTGTAGAAGAAAGACTTCTTGTAGCAGTCACTTTCAAGTGTTGGAGTCCCTTAATTTTCTGATTTTTGGCCTCCTTTTCAAACTGTGATTATGAGACTCTACAAGCTAAGTCCTACAAAATTTACTTGGATTGTAACTTGAAACTTTTCCATACATACTTTTGTTTAAAATTATATATGAAGTTTTAAAGATATAAATTTATATTGGCCAAAAAATGTTATGTTGAGAGATGTGTGTAGTCTTTGATGTTAAAAAAAAGGCAAGGGAAAAAATCCAGGACCTTGTTAACCAGGGAGGGAGATGTTCTGTGGGTGATGCTAGAGTGTTGTATTTCCTTCAAGATCTGTTTTGTTACCTCCCCTACTCTTTTATTTTTCTAAGAAACAAAATACTGTTAGAGTATCATATATGTTAATACTGTTTTTTGACTATGAAAACTTTACTGTTTTGTAGAATTGGCAGAATCGATGAGACAGTAACAAACCCTGACTATTGTATATTCTTATTTTAACTTTTATGTAACTTCATAATGGAGTTGTATACTCATGGTAGATTTTCAGTTTAGAAAAAAAACCATATGTATTTTTTTAATAGGACAAGCTTTAGGAGAAATTTTTAAAGGAACATTTGTGCCTAATTTGGTTATTGGATTATGAATACGTTTCAAATATACCAGATGTTACCATAGTAAGAATAGTCATCTTTTGTTTCCTTTTTTGACAACCATTTATAAAGATATGAGGGGTAACAGGAAAGATGTTGATTACGACTAGGTAATGATTTCATGGGAGGGTCTCAGTAGATTTCTGTTTGAAGAATATTCCTACTTTGAACTTCCCTTTTCTTGGCCTTAGAAAATTAAGTTCATCCTTCTTTAACAACTATTATCGTCTATTGAATGCTAACTTTGTTTCATATATCTTGGTAAACACTTTATTATTTCAACTCCCACTTTACAGATATGGAACTTGTGGTGACTTAAGAGTTGTATAGTTGTGAGGGCTAAGCACAGTCCTTGTATGACAGGTACTGCTGCCCTTCAATATCTTATTCAGACGTCACCACCTATAAAGCTTTTCTTGATATGTGCTAGTTCTGTAAAATTTCTACCTTCTTCAGTTGTAGGCTCAGATATTAGATTGGGCTTGCTTCTTCAAAATTTTATTTTGGGGATTTAGGTGAAGTTTTAGCTGTCCTGTAATCTGTAGGGTCTTGCTCATGGAAAGTACATAATGGCTCAAGGTAGAGATAATTTCGTCTTGAAATTCTGAGGGATATACTTAGCCACTTAAAGTCATCAAAGCCTTGAGAGTTGAAATGCTGTTAATAAATTATCTGTTTTTCTTACTGTGAGTTGTCTGCATATAGAGGTTCTCCTTCCTCCCCTCCCCCCCTCCCCTCTCCCCTTCCCCCCCTCGCCTCCCCCCTTGCCTCCCTTCTCCTCTCCCCACTCCCCTCCCCACTCCCTTCCTCCTGAATTCCAGCGATTCTCCTGCCTCAGCCTCCCAAGTAGCTGGGATTACAGGCACATGCCACCAAACCCAGATAATTTTTGCTTTTTAGTAGAGACAGGGTTTCACCATGTTGGCCAGGCTGGTCTCAAACCCGTGACATCCCAAAGTGCTGGGATTACAGGCGTAAGCCACTGTGCCTGGCCCAGTTTCACATATTTTATTATGGAAAATTTCTGGCAAAACATAGTATGTTGAATGCATTCTTGTACTCAAAATTGAGAATTAAGTGAGATTTGACATGTTTTCTCTCTCCTTGGCCTCTGGAATCCTGGCAAGAGACTGAAATGTTCTTTTCTTTGGAAACTGGTCTTAGCAAAGGGCTCACTTTGGACATCAGGAGAATTGGCCGCTTCTGAAGGCTGTGATATGGTTTGGCTGTGTCTCCACCCAAGTCTTATCTTGAATTCCCACATGTTGTGGGAGGAACCTGGTAGGAGGTAATTGAATCATGGGGCAAGTCTTTTTCGTCCTGTTTCCGTGGTAGTGAGTAAGTCTCACAAGATCTGATGGCTTTATGAAGAGTTGTTGTCCTGCAAAAGCACTCTGTCTTTGCCTGCCGTCCATGTAAGTTGGGACTTACTCCTCCTTACCTTCCTCCATGGCTGGGAGGCCTCCCCAGCCTTGTGGAACTGTAAATCCATTAAACCTCTTTTTCTTCCCAGTCTCAGGTACGTCTTTATCAGCAGCGTGAGAACAGACTAATAATACAGGCTGCTTCTCTGCTTAGCCCAACCACCAGCACATTGTGCTCACATTCAGGGCTTTAAGCCAAGGATGGACAGCCAGATATTTAAAGACAGCCTCTGTTTTCAAAATGTGAGACCAAAACAAACAAACAGAAAAAAACAACTTGTGGGCAACAAGATGAAACAGCAAGCAGAAGGAAGCTAAAAGAAAAATATTAGTATCTCCAGAGAGCTGAGAGATTTGCACCCAGGAAAGACAAGTAGGAGTCTTCAAAAGTACTCCCAGCTGGGCGCGGTTGCTCACACCTAGCATTTTGGGAGGCTAAGGTGGGTGGATTGCTTGAGCCCAGGAGTTAGAGACCAGCCTGGGCAATGTGGCAAAGCCCCGTCTCTACCAAAAAATACAAAAATTAGCGGGGCATGGTGATGCACACGTGTAGTCTCAGCTACTCAGGAGGCTGAAGTGGGAGGATCGCTTGAGCCTGGAAGGTCAGGGCTGCAGTGGGCCATGATTGCACCACTGCACTCCAATCTGGGCAGTAGAGTGAGACCCTGTCTCAAGAAAAGAAAATATTATGTCCAAAGAACAAGACAATTTAAGAAAGCACAAATAAACTCTGTAGAAGCATTGGAAAGTAATGTCAAAGATATCTCCCAGAACATGGAAAGAAAGGACAAATTTAAGAGAAAAGAAAATAGGATCATGAATCCAGAAGGTCCAGCATACAAATAATAAGAGTTGAAAATATTTTGTAATTATAACTGAGAAAGAAAAAAAAGGATAAAACAGCCTCAAAGAAATTATGTAAGAACATTTCCCCAAACCAAAGGATAAGGGGCTGGTTTGAAGGTTCCCAAATCGTGGAACCCCTTTAGCTACCTCTCTGGCTTCCTCACAGGCCCTCTACTCCTCCTCCGTTCTTTCTAGCATCAGTGCGGGCATAATGTATTGTAATAATTATGTAACAATTTTGATATTTTTCTTTATAATGCCTATTACAATTGTATTTTTTTATAATACTTGTTACATTTGTAACTAATTTTGTATATGTGTTTGTCTGTTTCCTGACCAGGCTAAAAACTTTTAGAGGGGGATCATATATATGTATTTTAAATTAATTTACCTTCTATATGGGCACACCTCTTGCAGTACCTAGCCTAGTATAGTAGGGGGATCAATAAATATTTTTAGAATGTAATCTGAGGGAGGTGTGGCACATTCATGAAAGGCATGAATAAATGAAGCCAGATGGCTTTGCAATAGTAAGTTGCAGCTCGCTTTTGGCTGAGTACTGTGATGATGGGAAGTTGCTGCAACTCATCTGTGTGTTGCCACACAGCAATATGGACCTCTAGTAACAGAGTTTTCTGGAGAATTGAGAAACCCAGTAGGCCCAGATGCAACAGGGCTTAGTTGAGCTGAAGCGAGGTTGATGGAGCTAGACTGCCCAGGGTTGAGTTCTGTGTTTTAGGTACAAGTATACCTCCGAGATAATTGTGCTTTTGAATCCACACCACTGCAGTAGAGCAAATATTAAGTGTGCAATACCATTCTTTCTTTTTTAAAAAAAGTAATGCCGTAATTTACAAATACTTTATTGTTAAAACCAAAAAAAAGGCTACTCATCATCTGAGCCTTCAGTGAGTCAATCTTTCGCTGGTGGTGGGTCTTGCCTTGATGTGGACCAAGGTGGTGGTTGCTGAGGGTTGGGGTGGCTTGGCAATTTCTTAAAATAAGACAAGAGTGAAATTCACTGCATTGATCGAATCTGTATATCACGATGATGTTTGGTAGTATTTTACCCATGGTAGAACTTCTTTAAAATTGGAGTCAGTCCTCTAAAACCCTGCCATTTCTTTATCACCTAAGTTTATGTAATATTCTAAATCATTTACTGTCATTTCAACAATGTTCACAGCATCTTCATCGCTGGTAGATTCCTTCTCAAGAAACCACTTTCTTCATGCATTCATAAGGAAGAACCTCCTTATCTGTTCAAGTTTTATCATGAGATTGCAGAAATTCAGCCATATCTTTCGGCCCCCCTTCTAATTCTAGTTTTCTGCTATTTCTACCGCATCTACAATTACTTCCCCCAATAAAGTCTTAAACCCCTCAAAGTCATCTGTGATGGTTAGAATCAACTTCTTTCAAACTCCTGTTTATGTTGCCTTTTTTTTTTGAGACAGAGTCTTGCTGTGTTGCCCAGGCTGGAGGGCAGTGGTGCAATCTTGGCTCACTGCAACTGCCTCCTCCCGGGTTCAAGGATTCTCCTGCCTCAGCCTCCCAAGTAGTTAGGACTACAGGTGCCCACCACCATACCCGGCTAATTTTGTTGTTGTTGTTGTTGTTTTAGTAGAGATGGGGTTTCACTATGTTGGCCAGGCTAGTCTTGAACTCCTGACCTCGCGATCCGCCCGCCTCGGCCTCTCAAAGTGCTGGGATTACAGGCATGAGCCACCGCGCCCAGCCCATGTTGCTATTTTAACCTCCTCCCATGAATCACGAATGTTGTTAATGTCATCTAGAATGGTGAGTCCTTTCCAGAAGGTTTTCAAGCTACTTTGCCCAGATCCTTCAGAAGAATCACTATCTATGGCAGCTATATCCTTACAAAATGTATTTCTTAAATAATAAGACTTGAAGTCCAAATGACTCCTTGATCCACGGTCTGCTGTATTAGTCCATTCTCACACTGCTATATAGAAACTGAGACTGGGTAATTTAAAAGGAAAGAGGTTTAATTGACTCAACAGTTCTGCATGGCTGGGGAAGTCTCAGGAAACTTACAATCATGGTGAAAGGTGAAGGGAAAGCATGGCATGTCTTACATGGCAGCAGGAGAGAGTTGAGAGTGCAGGAAAAAATGCCGTTTTTAAAACCATCAGGTCTCGTGAGAACTCCCTCACTATCACAAGAACAGCATGGGGGAACTGCCCCCATGATCCAGTTACCTCCTACCAGTTCCCACCCTCAAAACATGGGGATTACAATTCCTGTTGAGATTTGGGTGGGGACACAGCCAAACCATAGGCAGGCAGGAAAACATTCATCTTCTGGTACATCTCCCTCTTAGCTTTTGGATGACAGGAGTATTGTAAATGAGAAGTAATATTTTGAAAGAAATCTTTTCTTCTGAGCAGTAGGTCTCGACAGTGGACTTAAAATATTCAGTAAACCATACTGTAAACAGATGCGCTGTCATCCAGGCTTTATTCTTCCATTTATGAAGCACAGGCAGAGTGGATTTAGCATCATTCTTAAGGGCCCTAGGATTTTCAGAATGGGAAATAAGTGTTGGCTTCAACTTAAAATCACCAGCTACATTAGCCCCTAATGAGAGTCAGCCTGTCCTCTGAAGCTTTGAGGCCAAGCATTGACTTCACCTCTAGCTGTCAAAGTCCTAGATGGCATCTTCTAATTTCTTCTTCATTGTGTCATTTAGTGTAGCCACATTAATCAGTGATCTTAGCTAGGTCTTTTGGACAACTTGGTATGGCTTCTCCACCAGCACTTGCTGCTTCATCTTGCACTTCTATGCTATGGAGATGGCTTTTTTCCTTCAACCTTATGAACCAACCTCTGCTAGCTTCAGACTTTTTTTCTGTAGCTTCCTTACCTCAATTTATAGATAGAAGATGAGCTTGCTCTGGATTAGTCTTTGGCTTAAGGGAATGTTGTTACTGTTTGATCTATCCAGACCACCAAAACCTCAGTGTCGACAATAAGGCTGTTCTGCTTTCTTATCATTTGTGTATTCAGTGGAGTAACATTTGTATTTCCTTCAGTAACTTTTCCTTTGCATTCACAACATGGCTTTTTGGCACAAGAAGCCTAGCTTTTGGCTTCTTTCAGCTTTTGACATGCTTTCTTCTCTAGGCTTAATCATTTCTGGCTTTTGATTTAAAGTGAGAGGTATGGGACTGTTCGTTTCACTTGAACACTTAACAGGCTGTTGTAGGGTTATTAGTTGACTTAATTTCAGTATTGTTGTGTCTGGGAATAGGGAGGCCTTAGGAGAATGGGAAGAGATGAGGCAGCAGCGGGTTGTTGGAGCAGTTAGAACACACACACGTATCAACTAAGTTCGCTATCTTACATGGGTGCCACTTGTGGCACCCCAAGACAGTTATAATAGAAATATCAAATATCATGAATCAGCATCACAAAAATAACAATAATGAAAAAGTTTGAAATAATTGTGAGCATTACCAAGATGTAACACATTTGGTAAAGTGGGCATGTGCTGTTGGAAAAATGCTGCCCATAGACTTGCTTGATGCAGGGTTGCCACAAACCCTTTAATTTGTTTTTTGTTGTTGTTGTTGTTGTTTTTAAAAAAAGGCAGTTGGACGGATTGTCAATTTCTATGATTGTTGGGGAAGGCAAATTATACAGGGCCAGGGAAGATGGTACAGGTTGAGTATCCCTAATCTGAAAATCTGAAATTCGATATGCTCCCAAATACTCAGCTTTTTTGAACGCCAATATGATGTTCAAAGGAAACTTGTTGGAGCATTGCAGATTTTGTATTTTCTGATTTGGGATGCTCAACCAGTGAGTATAATGCAAATATTCCAAAATCTGAAAAAATATGAAATCTGAAACTCTTCTGGTCCTAAACATTTAAGTAAGGGATACTGACTCAGAGAAGAGGGCAGAAAGGACCAGAGTGGTTATTCAACAGATTAGTAGATTGAACCAGCACGAGATAAAGCAAGCATGTGTTGGAATGTTTAATATAAATTTTTTCGCTAGGACCAGTTGGAATATCCGATTGTGTCTTCTTCATTCGGTAAATCGGATTGAGCAACTGTCTTCATAGTACTGAAAATAGTAGAAACAGTGAGATCTGCTTGTTGGGTCTTCACTGGTATTCTTAGTATAGGCTTCAATCTTAATAAATGTGAGTTTCTTAAGACATTGTGTCAAGTAACTCATTTCACTGATTTACTTGTTATTGGTATGTAAATATTGTACTTATTTTTGAGGTATATGTGATACCTGAATACAATATGTGATGATCAAATCAGGGTAATTAGGATATCACCTCAAACATTTTTCTTTCCTTTGTGTTGGGAACATTACAATTTTCATTTTAAAATATACGATAAATTATTAACTGATTTTCTTGCTGTACTAACCAATACTAGAACTTATTCCTTCTAACTATGTTTTTGTACCCCTTAACCTACTTCTCTTTATCCCCTGTACCCTTTCCCTTCCCAGCCTCTGGTAACCACCACTCTACTCTATACTTCCATGGGATTCACTTTTTTTTTTAGCTCCTAACTGTGAATGAGAACGTGCCATATTTGTCTTTTTGTGCCTGGCCTATTTCACTTAAGGTAATGACCTCTGGTTCCATTCATGTTGCTGTAGCTGACAAGATTTCGTTCTTCTGTTGCTGAATAATATTCCATTGTGTATATATACCACATTGTCCATGTGGATTCCATATCTTGGCTGTTGTGAATAGTGCTGTAATAAGAATGGGGGTGCAGATATCATTTCAATATACTGATTTCCTTTCTTTTGAATATGTATTCAGTATTGGGAGTGCTGGATCATATATTTTATTTTTGATTTTTTGAGAGACTTCCACACTGTTTTACGTAACGGCTATACAGCTTTACATTCCTACCAACAGAGTGTGTAAGTGTTCCTCTTTCTCTGCATCCTTGCCAGCACTTGTTATTTTTTGTCTTTTTTGTAATAGGTATTATAACTGAGGTGAGTTGGTATCTCATTGTGGTTTTAATTTGTATTTTCCTGATGATAGTGGTGTTGAGCATTTTTTCCATATATACCTGTTGGCCTTTTGTATGTCTTCTAGTGAGAAATGTCTGTTCAGATCTTGTGCCCATTTTAAAACAGGATTATTTGTAATTTTGAGGTTTTTTTTAGAGACAGGATCTGGTATGTTGTGTCTTCATTCTCATTGGTTTCAAATAACTTACTTATTTCTGTCTTCATTTCTTATTTACCCAGTAGTCATTCAGGAGGAGCAGGTTGTTCAGTTTCCATATAGTTGTGAGGTTTTGAGTGAGTTTCTTAATTCTGAGTTCTAATTTGATTGCACTGTGGTCTGAGAGACTCTTTGGTGTGATTTCCATTCTTTTGCATTTGCTGAGGAGTGTTTTACTTCCAATTATATCGTCAATTTTAGAGTAAGTGTGATGTGGTGCTGAGAAGAATGTGTATTCTGTTAATCTGGGGTGGAGAGTTCTGTAGATGTCTATTAGGTCCACTTGGTGCAGAGCTGAGTTCAAGTCCTGAATATCCTTGTTGATCTTCTGTCTTGTTGATTTGTCTTATATTGACAGTGGGGTGTTAAGGTCTCCCGCTATTATTATGTGGAAGTCTAAATCTCTTTGTAGGTCTCTAAGAGCTTTATGAATCTGGGTGTTCCTGTATTGGGTACATATATATTTAGGATAGCTAGCTCTTCTTGTTGCATTGATCTCTTTACCATTGTGTAATGCCCTTCTTTGTCTTTTTTGATCTTTGTTGGTTTAAAGTCTGTTTTATTAGAGACTAGGATTGCAACCTCTGCTTTTTTTTTTTTTTTTTTTTTTTTGCTTTCCATTTGCTTGGTAAATATTCCTCCATCCCTTTATTTTGAGCCTGTGTGTGTCTTTGCACTGAGATGGGTCTCCCAAATACAGCACACCAATGAGTCTTGACTCTTTATCCAGTTTGCCAGTCTGTGTCTTTTAATTGGGACATTTAGCCCATTTACATTTAAGGTTAATCCGGGACACAGCTAAAGCAGTGTTCAGAGGGAAATTTATAGCACTAAATGTCCATAGGAGAAAGCAGGAAAGATCTAAAATTGACACACTAACATGACAATTAAAAGAACTAGAGAAGGAAGAGCATACAAATTCAAAAGCTAGCAGAAGACAAGAAATAACTAAGATTAGAGCCGAACTGTAGAGGCACAAAAAACCCTTCAAAAATCAGTGAATCCAGGAGCTGGTTTTTTGAAAAGATTAACAAGATAGACTGCTAGCCAGATGAATAAACAAGAATAGAGAGAAAATCAAAGAGACACAATAAAAAATGATAAAGGGGATATCACCACTGATCCCATAGAAATACAAACTACCATCAGAGAATACTATAAACACCTGTATACAGATAAACTGGAAAACCTAGAAGAAATGGATAAATTCCTGGACACACACACCCTCCCAAGACGAAGTCGAATTCCTGAATAGACCAATAACAAGTTCTGAAATTGAGGCAGGAATTAGTAGCCTACCAACCAAAAAAAAAGCCCAGGACCAGACAGATTCACAGCTGAATTCTACCAGAGGTACAAAGAGGAGCTGGTACAATTCCTTTTGAAACTATTCCAAACAATAGAAAAAGAGGGACTCTTCCCTGACTCATTTTATGAGGCCAGCATCATCCTGATACCCAAACCTGGCAGACACACAAGAAAAAAAGAAAATTTCCTCGATGAACATCAATGCGAAAATCCTCAATAAAATGCTGGCAAACTGAATCCAGCAGCACATCAAAAAGCTTATCCACCATGATCAAGTCAGCTTCATCCCTGGGATGCAAGACTTGTTCAGCATACGCAAATCAATAAACATAATCCATAACATAAACAGAACCAATGGCAAAAACCCCATGATTATCTCAATAGATGCAGAAAACGCCTTCAATAAAATTCAACACCCCTTAATGCCAAAACTCTTAATAAAGTAGTTATTGATGGAACGTATCTCAAAATAATAAGAGCTATTTATGACAAACCCACAGCTAATATCACTGAATGGGCAAAAGCTGGATGCATCCCCTTTGAAAACCGGCACAAAACAAGGATGCCCTCTCTCACCACTCATATTCAACAAAGTATTGGAAGTTCTGGCCAGGGCAGTCAGGCTAGAGAAAGAAAGAAAGGGTATTCAGATAGGAAGAGAGGAAGTCAGATTGTCTCTGCAGATGACATGATTGTGTATTTAAAAAACCCCATCGTCTCAGCCCAAAATCTCCTTAAGCTGATAAGCAACTTCAGCAAAGTCTCAGGATACAAACTCAATGTGCAAAAATTATAAACATTCCTATACACCGATAATAGACAAACAGCCAAATCATGAGTGAACTCCCATTCACAATTGCTACAAAGAGAATAAAATACCCAGGAATCCAACTTACAAGGGATGTGAAGAACCTCTTCAAGGAGAACTACAAACCGCTGCTCAAGGAAATAAGAGAGGATACAAACAAATGGAAAAACATTCCATGTTCATGGATAGGAAGAATCAATATCGTGAAAATGGCCATACGGCCCATAGTAATTTATAGATTTGATGCTATCCCCATTAAGCTCCCATTGACTTTCTTCACAGAATTAGAAAAAACTATTTTAAATTTCATATGGAACCAAAAAAGAGCCTGCATAGCTAAGACAATCCTAAGCAAAAAGAACAAAGCTGGAGGCATCATGCCACGTGACTTCAAACTATACTACAAGGCTACAGTATACCACACAGTATGGTAGTGGTACCAAAGCAGATATCATGGTACTGGTACCAAAACAGATAGACCAGTGGAACAGAGGCCTCAGAAATAACGCCATACATCTACAACCGTCTGATCTTCAACAAACCTGACAAAAACAAGCAATGGGGGAAAGATTCCCTATTTAATAAGTGGTGTTGGGAAAACTGGCTAGACATATGTAGAAAATTGAAACTGGATCCCTTCCTTACATCTTCTACAAAAATTAACTCAAGATGGATTAAAGACATAAATGTAAGACCTAAAACCATAAAAACCCTAGAAGAAAACCTAGGCAATACCATTCAGGACATAGGCATGGGCAAAGACTTCATGACTAAAACACCAAAAGCAATGGCAACAAAAGCCAGATTGACAGATGGCGTCTAATTAAACTAAGAGCTTCTGCATGGCAAAAAAAAAAAAGCTATCATCAGAGGGAACAGGCAACCTACAGAACAGGAGAAAATGTTTATAATCTGTCCATCTGATAAAGGACTAATATCCAGAATCTTCAAAGAACTTAAATTTACAAGAAAAAAACAACCCCGTCAAAAAGTGGGTGAAGGATATGAACAGACACTTCTCAAGAAGACATTTATGTGGCCAATAAGCATATGAATAAAAGCTCATCATCACTGGTCATTAGAGACATGCAGTTCAAAACCACAATGAAATACCATCTCACACCAGTTAGAATGGCGATCATTAAAAATTCAGGAAACAACAGAAGCTGGAGAGGATGTGGAGAAATAGGAACGCGTTTACACTGTTGGTGGGAGTGTAAATTAATCCAACCATTGTGGAAGACAGTGTAGCAATTCCTCGAGGATCTAGAACCAGAAATACCATTTGACCCAGCAATCCCATTATTGGGTATATACCCAAAGGATTATAAATCATTCTATAAAGACACATGCACACGTATGTTTATTGCAACACTGTTAGCAATAGCAAAGACTTGGAACCAACCCAAGTGCCCATCAATGATAGACTGGATAAAGAAAATGTGGTGGCCGGGCGGTGGCTCACGCCTGTAATCCCAGTACCTTGGGAGGCTGAGGCGGGTGGATCGCCTGAGGTCAGGAGTTCAAGACCACCCCTGACCAACATGGCAAAACCCCATCTCTACTAAAAATACAAAAATTAGCCAGGCATGGTGGTGTGCGCCTGTAATCCCGGGTACCCAGGAGGCTGAGGCAGGAGAATCACTGGAACCTGGGGGCCAGAGACTGCAGTGAGCCAAGATTGTGCCACTGTACTCCAGACTGGGTGACAGAGCAAGACTCCATCTCAAAAAAAAAAAAAAAAAAAAAAAAAAAGTGGCACATATACACCATGGAATGCTATGTAGCCATAAAAAAGGATGAGTTCATGTCCTTTGCAGGGACATGGATAAAGCTGGAAACCATCATTCTCAGCAAACTAACACAGGAACAGAAAACCACACACTCATAAAGTGGGAGATGAACAATGACAACACATGGACACAGGGAGGGGAACATCACACACCAGGGCCTGTCACGGGGTTGGCGCGGGTAGGGGAGGGATAGCGTTACAAGAAATATTCCTAATGTAGACGACGGGTTGATGGGTGCAGCAAACCACCATGACATGTGTATACCTATATAACAAACCTGCACGTTCTGCACGTGTATCCCAGAACTTAAAAGTATTTTTTTTTTTTAAAAAAAGCAAGATCTCGCTTTCTTGCCCAAGCTGGAGTTCATTGAGCGTGATTTTAGTTCAGTGTAACCTCCAGTTCCTTCTATTGAGTTTTCTGAGCTCTTTATAATTCTGGTTATTAATCCATTGTCAGATGGGTAGTTGCAAATACTTTCTCCTGTTCTGTTTGTTGCCTTTTTACTTTGTTAATTGTGTCTTTTGCTGTGCAGAGGCTTTTTATCTTGATGTAATCCCATTTGTCTTTATTTTTGCTTTAGTTGTCTGTATTTTTGAGGTCTTATATTGAAAAATTCTTGTCGAGATCAGTGTCCAGAAGTGTTTCCCCAGTATATTTTTATAGTAATTCCATAGTTTCAGGTCTTAGAGTTGAGTCTTTAATTCCATGTGGATTTGCTATTTTGTGTATGGTGAGAGAGAGAGAGAGATGTAATTTCATTGTCCTGCATACAGTTATCCAGTTTTCTCGGCACCAGGTATTAAAGGAACTATCATTTCCCCATTGCATGATCTTGGAGGCTTTCTCAAAAATGAATTGGTTGTAAATGTATGGATTTATATTTGAGATCTCCATTCTGTTTCATTGCTCTATGTGTTTTTATGCCAGTACCATACTGATTTGGTTACTATAGCTTATTGTAACTTTTGAAGTCAGGTAGTGTAATGTCTCCAGCTGTGTTCTTTTTGCTCAGGATTGCTTTGGCTATTCAGGGTCTTTTGTGGTTCCATATAAATTTTAGGATTTTTTTTTTTTTTTTCCTGTTTCTGTGAAGAATGTCATTGGTATTTTGATAGGGATAGCATTGAATCTGTAAATTGCTTTGGGTATTGTTGCCATTTTAACAATATTATTTCTTCCAATTCATGAACATGAAATATTTTTCAATTTTTTTGTGTGTGTCCTCTTCAGTTTCTTTCTCTTCTTTTCTCTTTTTGAGACAGTCTCACTTCATCACCCAGGCACAATCTCGGCACAATCTCGGCTCATTGCAACCCCCACCTCCCGGGTTCAAGCTATTCTCGTGGCTCAGCTTCTCGAGTAGCTGGGATTACAGGCTTGTGACACCATGCCTGACAAATTTTTGTAATTTTAGTAGAGTTGGGGTTTCACCATGTTGGCTAGGCTGGTTGTGAACTCCTGGCCTCTAGTGATGCGCCTGCCTTGACCTACCAAAGTGCTGGGATTAAGGCATGAGCCACCATACCCAGCCCCTCTTCAATTTCTTTCACCAATGTTTTATAGTTTTCCTTATGTAGATAATTTACTACTTTGGTTAAATTGACTCCTAGGTATTTGATATTTTTTGTAGCTGTTGTAAATGTGATTGCTTTCTTGATTTATTTTATACATTGTTTGTTGTTGGTGTATATAAATGCTATTTATTTTCGTATGTTGATTTTGCATCCTGCTACTTTACTGAATTTATCAGTTCTAAAAGCTTTTTGGTGAAGTCTTTAGGTTTTTCTAAGTATAAGATCGTGTCATCTGTCAACGAGACTAATTTGACATCTTCCTTGTCAATTTAGATATCCTTTATTTCTCTTGCCTAATTGCTCTGGTCAGGACTTTCAGTACTGTGTTGAATAAAAGTGGTGAGAGTGGGCATCCTTGTATTGTTTCAGATCACAGAGGAAAGGCCTTCGCTTTTTCCCTCAGCTTGATGTTAGTTTGTGAATTTGTCGTATATGGCCTTCTATTATTTTGAGATATGTTCATTCTATACCCTGTTTTTTGGGAATTTTTATCATGAAGGGATGTTGAATTTTATCAAATGCTTTTTCTTCATCTATTGAGATGAGACCATATGGTTTTTTCTCCTTTGTTCTGTTAATGTGATATATCACATTTATTGATTTGTATATGTTGAATTCTCCTTGCCTCCCTGGGATGAATCCTACTTGATCATGGTAATTGATCTTTTGAATGTGTTGTTTAATTCAGTTTGCTAGTATTTCATTGAGGATGTTTGTGTTTACGTTCATCAGTGATGTTGGCCTATAGTTTTCTTTTTTTGTTGCATCCTTGTCTGGTTTTGTTATCAAGGTAATACGGCCCTTGTAAAATGATTTTGGAAATATTCTCCCCTCTTCAATATTTTTGAGTAGAAGAGTTTGCAGTAGAATTGGTATTACTTCTTAAAATATTTTTTGTAAAATTCATCGGTGAAGCCATCAGGTTGTGGGCTTTTCTTTGATGGGAGACTCTTTATTACGCCTTGTATCGTTGACTCATTAATTGGCTTATTGAGGCTTTCTGTTTCTTCATGGTTCAATCTTGATAGGTTGTATGTGTCCAAGAATGTATCAGTTTCTTCCAGCTTTTCTAATTTGTTAGCAAATATTGTTCATTGTAGTCTCTTCAAGAGTCTTTGTATTTCTGCAATAATGGGTATAGTGGCTGAGTTTCAAGAAAACCAAGGGAATCTTGGTTAACTCTTTTTGGTTTATTTTTCTTTTGGTAATTGTCTTTTATTTCCTGGCCTAGAAAGTCCCTTAGCCAGAGTCAGAAGCCCACCTAGATTCAAGGGGAGGAAATACAGATTCCATGTATTAACAGAAAGTATATCAAAGTCACATTGGAAAAAGGGCATATTAAACATTAAGTAATTTAATGTTAGCTGCTTTGTCTAGTAAAATTAATTTAGGAAATTTAGGTTAGCTTTTTATGAGAAAATAAAATCAAGTGTTATAGAAAAGACCAAAATGATTGAGAAGATAACTTTTATACCAGTTTATTTTAAGGAGTCACTTTAACTAGAAATATTACCCAGATTCTTAAAGCTCTTCAAGTTAGGTCATAATTTCTTTTAATTTAGCTGTCTCGATTTGCTTTCCTTTGCTTATTCTCACTTATTCTAACAGCAAGCTACTCGTCTTTTTGACACTCTCCCTCCCTTTACAACTTCAGCAAACATCTCAAGTTTTATTAAAGGGTAAGTGTACTTAAAGCATAAATGAGATGGTTCTTTTGGTGGGATCTTAACATGTACAGTAATTATAAATGAGGTAATTCTGGAGTAAAGAGTAGGGTGTTTATTATGTTCGTTGCATTTTTTCCCCCTTTTTTGTATGTGCTGCTTTATGTAGCATTTACATCAGGTTGTGGGTTGAGCCTTGGAGCTTAACTCCAGAGTTTATTAACACTTGTTTCTTCACATCTGGACTTGGAACTGCCCTATTTCTTCAAGAGAAGAAGAAAGAGTTAGGCACTGAGAACCCTTGATATGTTTCCTATATATTAAAGGGAGAACTAAAGTTGTAGACAGCTGAGCAGCAATTATTGACATTCCATCTTCTCTCCCATTCCAGTCCGCATTTGGTCTCTTGCCTACAGTGATTTAAACTGGGCAACCTGGCTGAGCTAGGACTCAGTAAAGTGCAGTCAGCAGACTAATGTTGGTGCTGGAACTGTTAACAGCTTAGGACAAGATAAGGAAATTTGGTGTAAGCATCTAGACACCTTACAGCAATTTGATAGTGATTTTATGTCGATTGATTCTAACGACGGAAATTTTGTGTTTGGCTTAGGTATGTCTTTTTTTTAAAAAAACTTCATTTTTCTAGAAATTCCTTTTCATTGTATTTTACAAAAGAATTGGTCTGTGATAGGTTGGAAATTAAAACTGGTTCTTCATCACAGATGAGAAGGACTGGTCTAAGCCATGTAAAAACAGTTTTTGGTTTTAAAATCTTTTCATTTCTGCTTTGACAATTTATTGAAAAAGATATTCTGTAGTGTGCAAAAGTGGCAGATCTCTGTGAATAATTAATCTTGAAAAGTTTTTAAAAATGTAATTGGTCACAGAAACAGAAGGGCTACAATAACAAAGCCCTGTGAAAAGATTACCTTTCCATGGTGAGGGGGTAAAAGACGTTCTTCATTTAGAGACACACAAAGAATTGGCAGCCCCAGCTGTTCAACTTTAGCCAGGGATCAGAAACAAATACAGAACCACATAAACAACACAGGGAAGTCAGTTAATTGGTAGAAACAGAATAGTCATTGTAGCAGAAAGCAACTCTTGAAACTTGTCATTCTGTAGTTGAGGCCATTTTTTTGAACTGACCAACCCGTGATGAGTGCCCAAAGAGGTGACCCAGATGCCAGGATCTCAGAACCCTCAAGACCAACAAAAAGACAAACATGAAGACATGTGAATGCCACCAACAGGGTACTTGGGAGGATAACAGCATCAGGCACAGACCTTCCCGGAGAGAGGTGAAGAAGGCCTGATGGCAAATATATTGCCTATTTGAGAATTTATAGCACAGATCAGATTTTGACAAGCAGATAAAACATTAAAGTGTAAAACAAAATACCATTCTTTTTAAATTTTTTTTTTCTTTTGCTAAGTTCTGAAAGGATAGGAGCAAAATCACATTCTATAGTGGAAAACTGCTTCATTCTGGTAACATTGCAACAGAGGTTTATCTTGTAAAAAATGTTTTGACCTAGTTTTTGAAGATAAATGATAGTTTTATTTGTTCTTTCCTAACCTTTATGTTTTACTACCCCACCCTTTTTTTGGGGGTGTGGGGCAGCTATGGTAGTTGGCAGTGACTTCTAGAACAATGCTGTACGCAAGTGGTAATGGTGGGCATCCATGTCTTATTTCCAATTTGGGGAGGGGAAATTTTTTTTGTACTAGAACAATGCTGTACGCAAGTGGTAACAGTGAGCATCCATGTCTTATTTCCAGTTTGAGGAGGGGAAATTTTTTCCCACTAGTATTTACATTTCATATAGATACTCTTCATCAGATGTACGAAATCTCATCCTATTTCTAGTTTGCTACGAGTTTTTATCATGAGTGGTTGGTAAACTTTATCATGTGTTTTCTGCATGTATCGAGGTAACTGGCTCTTCTTTCTGAAAATGTGGTAAATTACACTGATTGCTTTCTGAATGAATACCTTTCTTCTATTCCTAGAGTAAACTTTTGGTCATGATATGTTATTCCTTTAAAATATCGCTGGATTAAGTATGCAAATTGTTAAGATTTTTGCATCTGTGTTTATAAGAAAGGTAGACTTATATCATTTCTCATCCTGTTCTGTCAGGTTTTGATATCACTGTTCTGCAGGTGTCATAAAATAAGTTGGGAAATGTTCTGTATCTGTTTTCTGGAAGAATTTGTGTAAGATTAACATTTCTTAATTTGTTGAAAGAATTAAAATGTTCCTTTGTGGGGAGGATTTTAGATGGACTATTTTAAATAGAACAGTCTAGTTTCATTTTATATTGTTTCATTTTGCTATGTTGTGTTTTGCAAGGAATTGTGCTTATCTAAATTTTCAAATTCATTGGCATAAAGTTATTAATAATCCCTCCTTATTGTATTACTCATTATCTCTTACCTCTTATTATCTTCTCCATTCTTGATGTTGCTAGTTTCTCCTGACTCATTTTATCTTTGATCAGTCTTTCGAGAGGTGTATCAGTTTTGTTTTTTAGAAGAGTAACTTTTGATTTTGTTTTGCTTTTAAGTTGTCCTTTTAAATATGCATTCTTTTTTTAATTAAAAAATTTTCATTGGTACATAGTGGGTATATATATAAATTTATGGGGTACATGAGATGTGTTGATATAGGCATACAGTGCATAATAATCACATCAGGCTAAATGGGGTATCCATCACCTCAAACATTTCTCATTTTTTTGGTGTTACAAACATTCTAATTATACTCTTAGTTATTTTTAAATGTACATTTTTGTTGGCTGTAATCCCTAGTTGTGCTACCAAATACTAGATGTCATGCATTCTGTTTTTCTGTGAATTAACCATCCTCCCTTCACAGATGTATATTCTTAGAGATACTCAACTATCACTTCTAATACATGAATTTAAGTATGTAATTTTTTTTTTTTTAAAGGAGACAGGGTTGTGCTCTTTTGCTCAGGCTGGAGTACAGTGATACAGTCATAACTTAAGCTCTGGGGCTTAAGCAGTCCTCCTGCCTCAGCCTCCCAAGGAGCTGGGACTACAGGCACACACCACCATGCCCAGCTAATTTTTAGATTATTTTGTAGGGGTCTCACTGTGTTGCCCAGGCAGGTCTTGAACTCCTGGCCTCAAGCTGTCCTCCCATCTCAGCCTCCGAAAGTGCTGGGATTACAGGCATGATTCCCTGTGCCTTGCCAAACATATAGATTTTACTCTAAGCATAGCTCTGTCTACTTTCACAGTTTTGATATTTCTTTTCAGTGTATTATTTAATTCAAAATACTTTTGAGTCTCTTTTTGACTTAAAGGGTTACTTGAAATACACTGCTTAATTTCTTGACAATGGAACATTTTCTAGTTAGTTTGTAATTGTTGTCTAGCCTAATGCTAGACACAGAATATACTTTGAATAATTTTAGTCCCTTGATATTTATTGAATCTTGCTCTTTCACTCAGCATATGGGCAACTGTAGAAAATATTTCTTGTGTACTTGCAAAGATTATGTATTATCCTATTAGGTATAGTGTCAGTTAGATCAGATTTGTTCATCGTGCTCTTCAGATCTTCTATAGGGTACCAAAAGTTATAAGGGTGTATTCATGTATACTCAGAAGTGCCACCCCATTCCTGCACTTTCCATCTTGGTCACACCTCTCCCATGTGTAACCAGTCTCACTGGATTCCCATTTCTACTTTGTGGGGTTATTTTGCACATATGAGCAGACACATTTGTATTTTCCTGTTTTCCCCATTTTATTCAAAAGGTATGCTGTGGCTGTGATTTGCACTTTGGGTTTTTAACTTAATAAATCCTGGAAATCATACTTAGTCAGTTATAGGGCTCTTCTTTCCTTCCCCCCGCCCCCAACAGATTTATAGTACTTCATTATGGGAATGTACCATAGTTTATTCCATTAGTCTCCCATGAATGGGCATTTAGATGTTTCCTAATACTTTGCAAGGCTGCAGTGAATAACCTTATGCATATGTATTTTCATGTTGTTGTTAAACATATCTCTTCACTTGGGATGATTGTAACAAAATACATAAACTGGGTGGCTTATAAACAACAGAAACTTATTTCTCACTGGTCTAGAGGCTGGAAGTCCTAGATAAGAGTGACAGTATGGTGGAGTTCTGGTGAGGGCCCTTTTTTCCGGGTTTCAGACTGTGGACTTAGATGCTCAGGCATATCTCTGGAGAGCAGAGACAGGAAGCATGCTCTTGGACTTTCACAAGGACACTAATCCCGTTCATGAGGGCCTCACCATTATGACCTCATCTAGTCCACGTTGCCTCCAAAAGACCCTACCTTGTAATAGCATCACATTGGGGAGTATGGTCTCAACTTACTAATTTTGGGAGCAAACAAACGTTTAGTTTGTAACAGTGTATCTTTGGCATAAATTTCTAGAAGCGGAATTGCTGGATCAGAAGGCACATGTAGTTTTGTTATTGTCAAATTCCTCTTTATCCATATGATAGAAAATTCACATTCCTATGAGCAGTGTATGAGAGTTCCTGTTTCCCCACATCCTTACCAACAGACAGGGTACTGCTGTGACCTTTTTAAAAAATTATTTGACAGTTGTTTATGTGTTTGTATTTTCACAGAGGTAAAATTCTCATAACATAAAATTCACCGTTTTAACAACTTCAAAGTGTACAATTGAGTGTTTTTTAGTATATTCAACCATCACCATGATCAAAATTCAAACCATTTCTCTCATCTCCAAAAGAAACTCCTTACCTATTAGCCGTCATTCCCAACTCTGCCCTACCCCTAGGCACTGGCAGCTGGTAATCTTTCTTCTCTATAGATTTGCGTATTCCTTCATATAAGTGGAATCACAATTTGTGATCTTGCATGTCTGATTCCTTTGTAGTATAATGTTCTCAAGGTTGCTCTGTGCTGTAGCATGTATCAGTGCTTCATTTCTTTTTTTGCTGAACACTATTTCATTGTTGGGTATACCACATTTTGTTAATCTGTTTATCCAGTGAAGGATGTGGATATTTGGGTTATTTTCACTTTTCAGTGTTGTGGGTAATGCCGCTGTGAACTTTCACATGTGAGGGTGTTTCAGTTTGTTTTATCTCAGGGTCTCTCTCTGTCACCTAAGCTGGAGTGCAGTGGCATGATTACAGTTCACTGCAGCCTCGACCTCCTGGGCTCAAGCAAGCCTCAGCCTCCCAAGTAGCTGGGACTACAGGCACATGCCACCATGCCCAGTTAATTTTTGTGGTTTTTGTAGAGGTGGGGTTTTGCCATGTTGCCCAGGCTGGTCTTGAACTCCTGAGCTCAAGCAATCCACCTGCCTGAGTCTCCCAAAGTGCTGGGATTACAGGCATGAGCCAGTATGCCCGGCCGTGAGTTTTTATCTGGACATACATTTTCAGTTCTTTTGGGCGTATGTCTACCTAGAAATGGAATGGTAGGTTCACATGGTAACTCCGTGTTTAACCTTTTGAGGAGCTGCCAAACTATTTTCATAGCAGTTGCACCATTTTATACTCTTCCAGCAATGTAGGAAGGTTCCAGTTTCTTCACATCCTTGCCTACGCTTGGTATATCTTTTTAATTAATTGGATTGTTTTTTGCATTCTTTTCTATCATTTTCCCCCCTCATTTTAAAAGAATTTCTGTGTATATATATATAGGGTATTAGCTTATTTCTGTGATATATGGTACATGTGTTTTTCTTCTGTGTTTTTGACATCTTTTGACTTGGTTTATGGTTTTCCTTTTACTGTGCTGTCATATCTTTTTTTTTTTTTTTTTTTAACTAATTGGAAAGTGATTTGGATGAAAAAGATGTTATTTGTGCTTTGTTTGATACCAACAGAGGGTTGGCCCTTTTCTTTGCTGGGCAGATAGTGGGGAGATGACAGGGTCTGGCTCTGTCCCCCAGGCTGGAGAGCAGTGGCACGATCTCGGCTCATTGTAGCCTTCCCCTCCTGGGTTCAAGTGATCCTCCCACCTCAGCCTCCCAAGTAGCTGGGACCACAGGCTTGCGCCACAACTCCTGGCTCTTTATTGTATGTTTTTTGTAGAGATGGGGTTTTGCCAAGGTGGCTAGGTTGGTCTTGAACTTTTGAGCTCAAGCAGTCTGCCTGCCTCAGCCTCCCAAAATGTTGGGATTGTAGGCATGAGCATCTGTGCCTGGCTGGATCTGTGGTTTTGTGTTTGTGTTTGTGTGTGTGTTTGTTTTGAGACAATCTTACTCTGTGGTCCAGGCTGAAGTGCAGCAATGTAGTCACAGCTCACTATAGCTTCAACCTCCTGGGCTCAAGCTGTCCTCCCACCTTAGCCTCCTGAGTAGCTGGGACTACAGGAACACACTACCATGCCCAAGCTAATTTTTGTATTTTTTAGTAGAGACAAGGTCTTGTCATGTTGCCCAGGCTGGTCTCAAACTCCTGGGTTCACGCAGTCTTCCCGCCTCAGCCTTCCAAAGGGCTGGGATTACAGTCATGAGCAGCCATACCTGGCCTGCCACGATGGATCTGAGCAGGTATTGTACTCCAGGTTTACAAAGCTCCCTTTGCTTCTGCACCCAGCTGTTCTCATTGCAAGCCTGGGGATGTCCTGATATTATTCTGGTTTATTCCTGAGGTCTTACTCCTGTTTTCTAAACACTTTCACTGTTTTGAGAGACTCCTTCTCAGCTCAGGTTCAGGATTCAGTAACTGTCTTCAGGAGACAACCCGCAGAGTGTTTGACACAGTCTCCACCCTTCCTTCTCACCAGAATCCAAGATTTGATCTCTTGCTGCCAAAAGCTCTGCTGGTTTCTCTCCCATTAGTAGACTTTTCCTGGCCCTTTCAGCTCTGAAGGGCTCAGAATTGGCAAATGCCCTGTGGGAAAAAGCAGCCAGTTGTTAAGTAGAATTTCCTGTCTTCATCGGTGTCACTCATTGTCTTGGTTGCCTCAGAATGTCTTCATCTTGAGCCCTTCAAACATTGTTTGGGTTAAAAAGATTTTTAATCTGGATTTTCGTTTTTCTCAGTGGGTGTTCAGGCTTGTGCAGGCTATTTCTTCACACTCAAATAGAAGCTCTTTATCGCACTTAAAAAATGTAATTGTGCATGCTTTTTTCGTTTTGTTTTCAGTTGCTCTCTGTCTGATTCTCCTGTTAACAGTGAGTTGGTTAAGCCAGGGACCTTATTTTAATTATAGTGTTGTTAATCACCAGTGTGTAGTATGTGTAATGACTATTCATTGAATTTGTATTATACGAAGAAAGAACTTTTCTCTTAGGTAAAAGTTTTCAAAAGTAGGCAGCAAATTCATAAATTTGGCTTTGCTATGAGATTTTCCAACAAATATAAAGGCTATGATAATAAAAGGGGTGGGGTGGGGGTGTTACATTGTTTGTAGATATTTTTTGACACAGCTGAAATTGGAGTCCTGGCCTTTTAATAATTTGTTTAACAAATATTTATTCTGTAAATCAGGTCCTACTCTGGGTGTGGGGAGAGATAGCGATTATTTTAGTGGGTTAGGTCTCTATTCTCCTCAGGCTCCTTCTGCATATAACTTGAGAGAGTATAGGACATTTCGTATAAACATCAACATATCACATTGTAATTGGTAGATTTCAAGTATTATACACCAAAAATTATTTTGTTCTCTTAACAGAATATGACAGATACCTAGCATCTAGCAAAATAATGGCAGCTGCTTACCTTGACCCCAACTTGAATCACACGCCAAATTCGAGTACTAAGACTCACCTGGGTACTGGTATGGAACGTTCTCCTGGTGCGATGGAGCGAGTATTAAAGGTCTTTCATTATTTTGAAAGCAATAGTGAGCCAACCACCTGGGCCAGTATTATCAGGCATGGAGATGCTACTGATGTCAGGGTAAGTACGTTTTTCCATGAGACATCTTTAATGTTTATTTAGGTTAAAATTTAATGGCGTGTATGAAAAAAGATAGTGTAATAATTTTCATTTAACTTATCAGGGACTTTTCATATTACAGAAACGTTGTTTTTAAGATTTATTAGTTAATATGTGACTGACCAGAGTTCTAATTGTTGTAAAGTTTCTTAGAAAAATAGTGACTGAATCATATTTTAGTCATAAAATGCCATTGACTTGTTTTTCCCTCCTAGGTTTCTTTTTTTAAACTCTTGGGTGAGTACTAGGAAACAGTGCAACTAAAATAGCCTCTAATAACTCAAGAAATAAACTACTTTTCTAGAAAGTGTAATTTTGAAGGTATTTGCATGATTTCAGATAGGATAATTTCTTTTAAAACTCTTGAACATATGCTATGTGTCAGACACTGTGCTAGGTTCTGAAGATGTAAAAGGTCCCTGTGAAGTCCTTGATTTTACAGCTTAGAGCCTGTAGAGGGAGAGACATCATGAATGTGATTATAGTACAGTGCAGAAATGCCTCATGGGAGGTTGTTGTGGAAGCCTGGAGGAATAATACCTTTTAAATGTAGAAGTTAGTACTGGAAAGTATTTCCTTTGGGTCTGGGAAGTGAGTAAAGATAGTGATACAGAATTATGGGAGAAGAGCAAGCTAGGCAAAGGTAACTACATCTCTCTGAAAGTGGGGAATGAGAAGGTAGCACTGTGATTTCAGAAAGCTGAGTTTGGTATTTAACTGTTCAGTATTTGCTTAGGTGAAGTGTTAAATACCTCCTCTTTCTTCCCCTCTCCACCTAGTCTCTATTCATCTTTAAGGAGTAGAAGTTTCCGTGACAAGGAAGTTTAGATATGTCTTTTTTATTTTCTTTCTTTCTTTCTTTTTCTTTTTATAGTAGCTGAATTAATTAATTTACTACTCTCTAACTTATATGCTCTTATTATTTTTAACCAAAGCAAAGGGATTGGTAGAATTTAGATTTAAGGCTAAAAGGTCGGGCACAGTGGTCCATGTCTGTAATTCCAGTACTTTGGGAGGCCAAGGTGGGCAGGTCACTTGAGGTCAGGAGTTCGAGACCAGCCTGGCCAACATGGTGAAACCCCATCTCTACAAAAAATACAAAAATTAGCCACTTGTGGTGGCACATGCCTGTAGTCCCAACTACTCAGGAGGCTGAGACAGGAGAAACACTTGAACCCAGGAGGCAGAGGTTGCAGTGAGCTGAGATCGCGCCACTGCACTCCAGCCTGGGCAACAAAGCGAGACTCTGTCTCAAAAAAAAAAAAAAGAAAAAAAAAGAAAAAGGATTTAAGGCTTAAGTCTTGTCTATAAATTTTACATAATTTTTTGTTACCTCTAAATTTTAATATTAGTGAACTATTTCAAATGGATTATTAAAAATATAGCCTCTTTTTTTTTTTTTTTTTTTTTTTTTACAAACTCTTTATGAAGCTGGTTAGCTTTTTTGCTTTTTCGGTTTTTTTCTGCTTCTGTGTTTTACTTTTAGCTTTATAAACACTGTCATTTAGTGGAAAGGCCTGAAATGAGGGTCCTGCCATAAGGTTTATCAGATAATTCATACTGGAAAGAAATCTTGTAGATGTAACTTGATGTAAGGCTTTTAGTGTATATTCTAGTCTTTGTAGATTTCAGATACAATGAATGAGGAAACTCTTCAATAAAACCATTGTATCAGCCCTAATGAACTTCAGAGCATTCATACAGGAGGCAAACCTTTCAAAGATTATGAATTTGACAAGACATTTAGAAAAAATGTTCAAGACTTACATCAGAAAACTCACCTAGGAAAGATTGTAACAAATGTGCCATGGTTTTAGTATCAAACTTTCTTCATGTAAGGGGATTACTACCATAGAGCCAGTGTCACTGCAGGCATGTCAGCCTGTAGCCAGTGTTAAAAACTTCCTAGTCATACATTCATATTGTGAAGAAAAATTTACATCAGATGCAAATGCGTAAGTTATCAGAACTCATTTATCAAACTCGTGAATATCAATCTGATCAAATCTATGTGACCACAAACAAGGTGTTTTATTTCACAGTAATTGGCAAATCATCAGTCAGTGATTTTCAAATTGAGGCAGAAAAATCACAGTTGGCATTGAATTCACCATAGCCTTTCCTGGGATAGCATGAGGTTCTCGTGATACTGAGTCACAGTAATGGAAGATTGGATGTTATTCATAACCCACTTCCATTGAATGCTTTAATGCTATAACATTTGAAAATGCAATATCGTAATTGTAAATTAATGAGTGGATTTGCACATCTGAAGAACGTAAGAGGTATCAGACAAAGGAACATTGTGGTTACAGAGTATTGTCAGGAAAGAGAAAAATGGAAGAAACATGACAGCATTTGAAGGCCTGATGACCTTAGAACAGGAAGTGGGGATTGTAGGATTTAGATTGAAGAGTTAGATTAGTAAAGAATCTAAGTATAATTACTTGTCAGAAAGAAACTGACCACTGAATAGCATCAAAGGGGATGCTACACAACTATTTTCTGAAATGATACAGCTTGTTATTCAGGTAGTGAATAATTCGATTCAGTCTTAAACTCATAGCTACATTGTCCATTATCGTAGCCATGTGCAGCTGTTGAGCACTTGAATGTGGCTAGTCTGAATTGACATGTGCTATAGTATAAAAATATATACCACATTTCAAAGAGTAAGAAAACAGAATAAAATATCTCATCAATGTGTTATGATTACATGTTGAATGGTAATACTTTTGATATAGTAGGTTAACTATATTACTGAAATTGAATTCACCTGTTTATTTTTTACTGTGGCTACTAGACATTTTAAAATTACTTATGTGGCTTGCATTATATTTCTGCTGGACAGTTGAGCTCTATAGAAAGGAAATTCTCAGAAAGACTGCTTGGATCAGAAAAACCAAAACCTTTTGAGGAGTTTAAAGATTTGTTTTCACCAAGAATGTCTGGATTTTTGTAACATTTCATTGTAGAGGCTTTCTCATGCTTCACTTAATAAGTATTAGTGCTTTTACAGTTGTGTGTGCTAATTGTATGTTAACTAATGTTTGGTTGTTGAAAAGATTCACAAGATTTTACTGTTTATAGGCAATGTCCATTACAGCGACAGTAGTAAAATGATACTCATTGAAGTGATCTGGAGATCTTGGGTCCAGGCTTCTTGGCCTTGGACATGATTTTTCTGTAGATGTGAAACCATTACTGGCTTATGTGTAAAGCACCTTGGTATGAGGAAGTGGTAGGGATCTGTGAGAGGGTCACACAAGCATCTCCATCTACATAGCCAAACTCAACCTGTGGACCTCCCCAGGTGCTTCTAAAATCAGATGCACCTTGTCAGTCCAGTTATTATCACAAAATCGCACTGACAAGCTGGTGTATTCTGCCCCTTAAACAGCTCAGGATCCCATGATCACAAACATCACTTATCTTGGCCGTAGCTTTGGCCAAGTGTCAGTACCGTGCTTCGGGCAACCCTAGAGATAAGCGTGGGGTCAATCTAGAACAGCCAAGAGAAACCCAGGCTATACAGTGTTGAATAAGACCAGTCATCTAGAAACATGGCAGTGATAATTCAGAAAAACAATGACATAAAATTCCAAATTCTACTGGAGAAATCGCCTATTTAGGAGAAAGAATGACATTTACACCAGACTTTTCATCAGCAGTGCTGGATGCAAGAAGATATTGGAACAGTATCTTCAAAGGACTCAGGGAAAATAACGTGTACCTTAGAAGTCTATGTCTGATAAACTGTGAATTAAGATAATGTGAAATGAAGGTATCTGCAGAGAAGTAGTGACGTAGAAAGCTAATAGCATGGGCTGTCTTTGAAACAATTAGATGATATAATTCTGCATGGAAAAAAGCGAGCCCAGAAGAAGATACTGTAGCAGGATGCAAGAGACAGTGGTCCATTGTCATACTTGCTGCCTTGTATGCTGTCTTGTACCTCTCTTAATGTCCCCGTAGTCTCTTGAATCTACCACCATGATTTAATCCAACTTTCTGCCTATTCTCCATCTGTCGCCATCCTGTGATTGGTCTCATTCTAAATTTGCAACCTTAGTGCTACCCAGCTGTCAAGCTGTATCCCTCCATCTTGTTCTCTCCTAGACAACCATTTCAAACCTCCTCCACTTTCATGAACTGCAGCACTTGAAGAAGTCCACACATTTCTATGTCTTCCCTTTCCCCAGCATTTGTACCTCACTTCTCTGTCTTTAAACTTCTTGCTACAGAATAACCACCCAGTGCTCCTGTCAAAGGGTTACCTCATCTTTTAGTCACTTAGATCCATTTGCAATCGTTCTTTATTCCTCTTTTGCTCTGAAGCCATATCCAATACATTAGCTAATCCTGTCCACATTATCTTCACAAATATATCCAGAACCTACCCATTTCATATCGCCTCCACTGCTACCCCTTTCTTTGAGCTCCTCTCCAGTAGCTGCCTTAAAATGTCTCTTCCATACATTATGGCATGGTATCCTAACTGACATCTTGTTTCCCTACTTGCTCTCCTTAGTCCGTTGATAACCCAGCAGCCAGAATGATCCTGGAGAGATAAAAGCTGGAGTACTTCACTCCTCCACTCAGAACCTGGTTTCATTTAGTCAACATGATCCTTCGAGAGTCTCACCCATCTCCTCCATCCCATCCCATCGTGCCCTATCACCTTCTGTCCTAGTCACTCACTTTTTCTTTCTGTTTCCTGTTTGTCTAACATGCCAATCACTGAATCAGTGATTTGCTTAAAACCCCCCCAAAGCTCCCCATTTCTTCCAGACTAAAAGCCAGATTCCTTTTGTGGCCTACAAGGACCCACAGGATCTGGCTTCTTGCTTGTTCTCACTCTGCCCTTACTAATTCTGCCTCCAAGGACATCCCAGTCTAAGAATGCTCCCTTATGGCTCACCATTTCTGTTCTTCTGTCATTGTTTTATTTTCTTCAGATCATTATTATTGACATTGTCTTGTACTTGATTTGTTTGCTCATTTATTAGCTGTTTTCTTCCCCAACTTCTTAAGTTCTGTGACATCAGAGATCTTTGTACTTCATGGTATTATTGCCAACGTCTTCAACAATGTCTAGCAGGCAAACAGCAAGTGCTCAGTAGGTATAGGTACTTTTGTTGAATGGCATCCAAGGCGAAATGGAATATTTCTGACAGAAATATGTTAGGAGAATTGGCCACAGAAGTAGAAAGCCTTAAATGACAACCACAAATATATTGATTTAATAGCCAAAGATTATGCCTATTCAAAGCGATACCCCACTTTACTGATATCTCTATCAAATCTTTGTACCTAGCTTACTTTTTAAAAAGACATTACAGGGATGAGAACAAATAATTTTATGCCCATACACCAGGCAAGTACTGGGCAAATACCATATGATGCTGCTTAAGATTGCACCACCATTGAGTTCTTGGACAGTATTCTTATCACATTCAAAACCCCTTAAAATTTTTCTGACTGGTACATCGAATTTTTCTAAACATATAGCATAGCCACAGGTTTCAGTACTACTCATGAGCCAGTAGGGAATGGTTGGTAAATCTGAATCTGTAATAATTGTAAATGGAAAAAAATCAGTTCATGTAGTTTGCTAAAATACAGGTGTGTTGGGTTGGATTAATCCTAATTACTGTTACCAAGCTGGTAGTGAGAAGACTAGCAATGGGAAGTAACATTGTGTTCAATTTAAAATCATCATTCTGATGGGAATGGGAAAATTTTCAGTGATTTGGGATTCTGCAAGAACAAACTGTGCTATAAACAACTGGTATCTGTAGGGGAAAGGAATTCTTCAGGGATTTTCCCTGAGTTTGGCCATAGGGAGGTGCCTGGAGGACTTTTCAGAGCAGTCCAATGGTCTTCAGTGTTTATTGTTAGGTGTCGTCACTGCACACTTCATGTGTGTTAGAAGTGTAAGCTGTTCTCTCTGATAGAGGAGCAGTGAATGTGTATTTAAAAACATTTAAAAACAATTAATTGATTATTAATAAAAATCAATTGAACATTGATTATTATGAATTCAAATAGTTTTGATTCTAGAAAGGACTACGAAGGTCTTAGAAAATTAAACTCTTCCTTTACAGGATAGAAAGTATCATCTAGGAAGAAAGCTAGAAAGGAAAGCTTTAAGAAAAAGCATAAAAGCTGTGTTAAGGAGGAGAACTTAAGCTAATAGAGCACGAGAAAGAGAAACATTTTGATTTCAAAATCCTTAGAGATAGTGATTGAGGTAGTGATTTCCCATAGGTAGAATGTTGGCTCCTAAAGATGCCTGCATCCTAATCCCCAGAACCTGTGCAGATGTCCTCTTACGTGGCCAAAGGTACTTTGTAGGCGTGATTAAGGCTACAGACCTGAAGGTGGGGAGATGATGAGTCCTTCACTGCAGTGGGCCTTTTATTACTGTGGTCAGTGGGAGGTGAATATGAAAGAAGGATCAGATGCAACATTGATGGACGGAGAAGACCATGAGCCAAGGAGTGCAGGTGCCCTGTAGAAGCTGGAAAAGGCAAGCTAAGAGCCTCCAGAAAACAGCACGTCCCTGCTGACAGCCTTATTTTAGGCCAGTGAGACCCATTTCATGCTTGTGATTTACAAAACTAAAAGGTAATGCACTTGTTGTGTTTTAAGCCCCCAAATTTGTGGTGATTTATTACGGAGGTAATAGGGAACTAATACAGTGACCGTGGACCATCAAGATAAAAAAGTGCATTCTTTGTCTTAGAAGACTTTTAGAAGGACTCCTAGTTTACTACTGGACCAAGAGGAGGAAATGTACTAGGTGTTGGAGAACAGGATTTGAATTTCTGGATCTTGTTTTTTGATAACCCAGTGATGAAAGCCTCCACGAAGAATGATAGGAATCCCTTGGTTTTCTAAAGCTGAAGAGTATCTGAAAGAGAAACACAATGAGAAAAAGAAACACTATACTATAGAAGAATCAGTAATGATGATTATATTTGGTAATTCTTAGGACGCAGTAAGGAGATGAACAGTGTCATCAATGTGTGTTGCTTCAAATATCTCTTCTAGTAATAAATCTGAAAGTTAAGTGTGAGGCTATAGCTAAAAATATAAAATATCCCTTTTTGTCCTCTTTTCCCCACAAACCACTTAATATTCATTTGCACATATTCATTGTCATGTCTTTGTCCTGTGAGACTCTAAGACATCTGAGGGTCAGGATTGCGTCTTAACCGTTATTGTGTCACTAGCATCATGCATGTAGTGGGCACTTCAGATGTTCATGAATAAATGAATGAACGTTCATGAAAGAATGAACATGGAGGAAAGAGTCACGTGACCTATTTCGAACAGTGGTGAAGGTCATTTGTTTGAAAGTACTATCTCAAAGGTAAGTGGCTAAATGGAACCAAGCAAAATAATAAAAACTTTGAGAAATGAACAAAACTATGGCCTCATCTCACTAGTGAGTAATCAGGGAAATTAAACCATCATAATAACAGTCAAATACCTGTGGGAGTTTTTTTGGTCATCAAATTGATCATCCTAAGATTAATTTTACTCATTATTAATGTGAGATAAATGATACTTTGTAACATTATGCATCAAGTATAATTGGTATAGTTTTGTTGATGGGCAGGAAGTTTGGTTGTACTTATCAAAATGTTTCAGTTAAAGGAAATTTTGCCTGTTTCTATGCAGTGGTCATAAATACCTTTGATGACAGCTAGAAGAATGTTCCTAGCAGTATTTTCATTTACACCTTCCTTTCTCCCTCAGAACAAGGAAATCTTTATTCATCAGTAGTAAAATGACCTTGCACATTTATGTTATGTTCCTGGTAAGATACAGGCATGATGTAAACACTGGCTTCTTTTATTTTAACCTTAAAAAGAACCCTTTAACCATGAATGTCTATATGAGAATTTAATCAGAAAAGTTGTGTATTTCTGACACTTGGGATATGAGAGACAGGTTTCAGAGTAGCCAGCTGTTGTTTTGTATTTCATAGGACCATATAGATGTGTCTTCAAAGCCACAATGAGAAATTTAAATTTAATTCTGGTACCTTTAGTGGCATTTTAAACACCCATGTCCTATTATCTTTTTAGAGACAGTCATTTTTATTCTAAATGTATGCATGTGTGATATGAAAATGGGGCACTTCCATATGGCAGCACTGTGGAGTTGGTTGAGTATACATTCGTCACTAAATACATAGTTTTCAGAATTATTTGTTGAGTTATCCAGACCAGATATTTAGTTCTCAAAATTCCTTAAGTTACTGAGTATATACATTTAGCACCACATATTTAAGCACTTTGTATATTTGTAATGTTTGCCGTTACCCAGATAAATTTATAAGCGTGCTAGAGAATGAGCAGTAGTACAGAGTGCAATATGGATGCATAATGAGAAAGCAAAAAATGAAACAGAAGGTAATATCTGTGTGTTTATTGCTTTTCACTATTCCATGGAGAGTGAAAATTGAAAGCTGGTTTACTCATGAGGTACTACTGTATGCAGAGGCAGTGTTACTCAAATCCACACTTGAAGTCACTCTCAGTCTCTTCAGGCAGCATGATCAAGTGAATGGAATAAGATTCTCTCTGTTCCATAAAACTCCAAGACAGAAACCTGCCTTTCCCTAACAAGTACCACGGTTCTGGGCTAAGCCTCTTTGAGACTGGTTTGCCGCAGGTCTCCTATATGTGTGCTGTGAGTTCAGAGGCGATGAAGTGACTTTTTCATGGGGTCACTACAGAAGGCAACCAGAGAAGCTGGGCTTTTTCTTAGGATGTGAATGGTGACAATTATAAGAAATGATTTGTGTTCCTCACTGCCTTATATTCAACATCAGGTTATGGAATGATAGACCAAGTGACCTGAGGCAGATGTCTAGCGACCAGTGTAGACATTGATCGCAGCTCTAACAAGAGAGAGCCGCCTCTTGAATTGGTGGTAGTAGTGAGTTGTGGAGCAAGGAGACTTACTGACCTGTGCTTTACCAAGGGTAATGTTGGTGTGTACTAGGTGTTGACCTGGCAGAGCTGGACAGGGAACCAGGAGCTTTTGTGGGAATTTCGCAGAGGTGCTAGCTTTTATCCTTTATAGTTCAGGGATTTGTGTGTTGGCAAGAAGCTGCAGAAGTCACTTCTGAGAGAATTGTTAAAAGGTGCTCCTTTCTCTAGGCAAGTTCCCCACCCCAGAGCACAAGGTTTAAAGACTAGAATATGGACTCTTCGCCCTCAGCTGGACATCCTTGTGTAGGTAGGGTACTATCATTTACAGTGGCCCTGTCATGAATTCTGGGCCTTGGATCAAAAAGCCAGGAAGAACATTTTATGCTTCTGTCAGTTCCACATAGGAGTATGTAGGCTGTAAACATCCTTCCTGTCCTGATGAGAATTCATCATCTTTATGAACCTGTCTTTGACTCTTCCAGCCTGGTCTGTTGTTCATGCTTTCTCTCTTGATACCATGTTTACTCCCTTCCTTTGTCCCTCTCTCTGCCACTTCCTGTGCTTGATAAACAACTTTGTACCTGGGATTGAGTTGTCTGAAAGAGAGATTGACTCTACCACTTCATTCACTCAGTGCCCTGGGAGGTCTGCCACATACCAGGTGCCAGTATCGGGAGCCCAGCACAGCAGCACACGTCCCCAGTGTGCATATACTGGGTTTTGGACAGTTTTCGTATATGGTACATGTTACGATTTGTCTTAGATTATGGAGAAGACTGGGGATAATATCCTTTATCATGATCAGCAGCATTGTGCTGTAATAAATCAATACTTGGTGAGTGCAGGAACTTTTATGTATGTCTTACATTACAAGTTTTATTATAACTTCAATAAATTACTAATTCTAAAAACTAGTGATTATTTTCTTTCATGAACATTTTCATTTTAATATCAGCATCATTTAAAAAAAACTTGTCTTATCACCTAAAAGATTGAGGTCACAGTTGGTTGTGATTTGCATACCCTCATGTAAAGGGCAGCAGATGGTTCTATCATGTTCCCAAATGAGTCTTCTATACATGCTGCCCACTTAACAACATATTCTCCCATGGCCCTCATACCTAGGTAGGTACAGGGCAAAAGTCAGTTCTAACACTTAACCTGTCCATTGCTCCAGGAGAAATTTCACCATCTCTAAGGAACATTCCCTGATGACCTCATTCAAAGGTCACCTTCTCTGAACTCAAGGGAACACATGTTAGAAGCATTAGATTTGGGAGTATTTTAGATTGTTTCATAATAATTTTTAAAGAGCAAGTAATAAACTGATTAGGCCCGAATTCAAAGAACTTTTCATGTATCTCCAGTGTCACCAGAAACATAGCCTTAGGTGTGTGTTCCTGAATGTATGTTTTTTTAAAAAATGGTTATGAATGTTGCAGCCTGGTCTTGAACAGTATAATCTCCCTGTTCTAGAAAGTATAACCCCTTCCTTGGGTCTGGACCTTAGAAAGTAGTAACTGAAAGATAACTGGTGTGCTTTGACAGGTTTGGGGGTTATACTTTGGCAGGTTTGGGGGATGATGATAGTGGAATTGCAGAAATGTATTTTTAAGTTTACATGCCTTGTTAATAAAGAAAGGAGATAATCTCTTTATGTTTTCTTTTCTAAAACTTCTCCTTGTTCTTGAAATTACTATTTCAGAAATAAAGATTCCTAAGTCATTTATTTAACTTGATATTCTCATACCAAAGATTTCTGATAATTGACTAAAAGAAATGAATATTGCATTACTTTTTAGCATATAGTTTTTTGGTTTTTTTTTTTTTTTTTTCAGTTTATAACAGTCATTCTTGGGGGGGTATGTTTTAGGGCATCATTCAGAAGATAGTGGACAGTCACAAAGTAAAGCATGTGGCCTGCTATGGATTCCGCCTCAGTCACCTGCGGTCAGAGGAGGTTCACTGGCTTCACGTGGATATGGGCGTCTCCAGTGTGAGGGAGAAGTATGAGCTTGCCCACCCACCAGAGGAGTGGAAGTAAGATTCAAACCTGCTTTGGTGTGATGCACACTTGATTTCTTTTGCTTTTTAAAAACATGCACAAGATAACAAATGTATATGTTTAATTTCCACACTGCTTGTCATTACATCTCTGGTATAAATAAAATTGGTTAGTAATTATTAACCAGTGATCTCTTCTAGACCTCTAGTCTAGCTTTTGGATATTATTAACTATACTTTGAGCCATCTGATTTCAGGCTTCTGTGATGGTCTTTTGCTAGCTGATTTCTCACAGTGCTACTTTGTTTCAATCTTTGCTCCCAGTAAAACTCAAATCCTATATATATATATATATATATATATGTATTTATGTTTTCATCCCTTGTCATCCTTTTATGGAGCAGGAGTTGCTGTCACACCTAAATACCTTATTAATGGGCTACGTAGCTTGTTTTACTATGCCGTGTAATCTAGAGCGCACCTACAAAGAGTAAGTGTATATTTGATATTCACATGCAATGTTAAAATTAGGAAGTAATGTCTTAGTGACTCCTGTTGAAATGTTAAGGAAAATAAAATTATTTCAGGGCAAATTAAAAGAATTCCCTATAATTGTTCTTTTTCTGGTTCTCCCTAATAATTTTTTTTTTTTTTTTAACTATTAAGCAACTCAAGATGTTAGTAGGAAATTGTACATCTAAAATACATTTGAGGGAGGTGTAACTTGTAAAAATGGGCTTCTTTTACTAGGGTTCTAATTTTTATAGGTAATGCTACAGAAATAAAGACAATCATAGATTGAAGAGTGCATTCAAAGGGTCAGTAACTTTGAAGGATCTAGATTAATTAGGGTAGACATTTTAAAAGAAAAACATGTTTAGGTGAATAATTTTTGTTCTTTTTTGCGACAGAGTCTCGCCCTGTCACCCAGTCTGCAGTACGGTGACATGAACATGACTCACTGCAGCCTCTTGGGCTCAAGCAATTCTCCCACTTCAGCTTCTTAGGTAGCTGGGACTGTAGGCACACACCACCACGCCCAGCTAATTTTTGTATTTTTTGTAGAGATGGGGTTTCAGCATGTTGCCCAGACAGGTCTCAAACTCCTGGGCTCAAACAGTCTGCCCACCTTGGCCTCCCGAAGTGTTGGGATTACAGGTGTGAGCCACCATGCCCAGCCTGAATAAATCTTACGTTGAATAAAACCCTACCCCAGTTACAGAGTTCATCAAAGAAATATAGTTGTATTTTCAAATTTGTCAGGTAGCTGGTACCGAGTTAACAAAATACTCCTTGAGAATATAGTTTGGTTGGTTCACATTAATGGCTAGAGAAGATTTGACCTCCAGCTATTTAGTTTAAGCAAGTAAGCATTCCAAAACAAAGGATATGTAAAAGTTAGATAAAAATACCTGCAGGGTTTTTGTTTTGTTTTTTGAGATGGGCATCTTGGTGTGTTGCTTGGGCTGGTCTTGAACTCCTTTACTCAGGTGATCCTCCTGTGTCAAGGTACTTATTTAACACAATTATATTATCTTGGTTTATATGGACATGTCAGATGCCGACTTTGTCATAATGAAGTCCTTAGTGCTCAATAAAATGGCCATTGAATCTAATCTCTTAGTAGATTGTTGTTGTTCTTTTAAGCCAATTTATTTACTTTGTTTCAAGTAAAATTGAATAGGCACTGCTTTACTGACTGGGTCTTGAATCCTCAAAAGGAAGAAAAATTTAGATGGGGTTATATAGAAGTTCTCATAGATTGACTCTACTAGATTAAAGGGTGATCAAGATACCACTCCTCATAATAATACTAATGATAATGATGACATTGATGCCTTGTCATCATGAGTGGCTGAGCCAGGGACTCTGCCATCTGTCTGCTTCTTACACTGGAAAACTTAAATATACATTTCATTTTACTGTTCCCAAACCCTATGAGTTAGAGACTATCGTTGTTCTTATTTTACACATGAAAACAAAATTGATTAACTTTTAGTTACGTAGTTTGTGACACAGCTTTTGATTTGAATTTAGCTGTCTGGATTCATAGTACAGGTTTTTAAAATTAGATTGGCTATCTCAATATAGGAATAATGTTGTCTTAAACACTCTGAAAATGTAGCTAGGCTTTTAAGATTAGTGAAAGTTGGCCGGGCATGGTGGCTCACATCTGCAATCCCAGCACTTTGAAAGGCCGAGGCAGGCAAATCACTTGAGTTCAGGAGTTCGAGACCAGCCTGGCCAACATGGGTGAAACCCTGTCTCTACTAAAAATACACAGATTAGCCGGGGATGGTGACGGGTACCTGTAATCCCAGCTACATTGGAGGCTGAGGCAGGAGAATCACTTGAACCTGGGAGGTGGAGGTTGCAGTGAGCTGAGATCATGCCATTGTACTCCAGTCTGGGTGACAGAGTAAAACTCTGTCTCAAAAAAAAAAAAAAAAAAAAAAAAATATATATATATATATATATATATATATTAGTGAAAGTTACATGCATAGTAGGTAGAGATGATGACAGAAGAAAATGTGACAGACAAACTGATGAGGTATTTTCAAGAGTTATGAGGGTTAATACTGATGGTTCTGTATATTTAAAAGGGGAGGAATTTAAGTATCAGTAAGGAGCAGGAGACTATCAAAAATAACCAAGAGAATTTGGATAGTCCAAATAGAAGTTCTAGAAATCATAGGATAGATAAAATAGCAGATTAGACATAGCTGAAAAATTAGTAAACAAGACAAAAAATTTCCCAGAACATACCACAGAGATGAAAAGATGGAAAATGTGAATGTAAGTTGATGTAACAAAGAATGAGAAGGTCAACCCATTTCTAATAGAAACTCAAGAGGAATAAAAAAGAATGGGGAAGAGAGGAGATAATCCTAAGAGATAATGGTTGAGAATATTTTATAATCAATGAATGACATGAGCCTTCAAATACAGGATTAACATAAAATCCCAAACAGAGTCAATAAAACTAAACTGATGCTTTGGCAGATTGTATTAATAGTAAAATATTGTTGTGCCAGAGAACACAACAGGATGACACCCAGAGAAAAATTCAGACTTTTCAACAACAATAATAGATGCCAAGAAAATAGTGGGATAATATGTTCAAAGTGGTGAGGAAAGTAGCTGGCAACCTGTATTTGTTTGCCCAGTTAAATTGCCATTCAAGAACAGGGTGAGATAGAGACATTTTCCTTAGAGGATTTACCACCAAAGGAACCTCTGACAAAAACACCTTAGGAAAAACGAAACTGATCTCTGAAGGGGAGGGTCTCGGATGCGAGATGGGAAAAATTGGGTAGATCTAAATATGCATTGGCTCCATGAAACAAAATAGTAACTGAATTTGAAGAACTCACACATAAAATATAAGCAGAAAGGGAACAAAGTATATCAGACAAATAGTAACCAGGGGGAAAAGGATTATACCCTGTTAATATCATGTGAAAAAAATTGTAAACATCTTTTAAAGCATCATTAGGCATATAGATGGCAATTACAGTACAAGCTATTATCACCAAAAATTTAATAAATATTCCTCACTTAGCTTCCTGAATACCACACTGCTTTGGTTTTCCTTCATTGACCATTCATAGTCTTTCTGAACTGTTTAGCTTTTAAATGTTGGGGTGCTCCAGTAACCTCTTTTCTTCTCTTTTATTCTCCCTACACCTGCCTTGGGCATTATATCATACATTTGATTGGATGGAGGCAGGGAAACTGATAAATTAGTGCAATAACTCAGGCAAAAATCCTAAAAGATGGTGCAGTAGGGGAATAATAATAGAAGTGGTGAGAAACAGTTGTACAGGGTTGTGTTTTTAAGGTGGGAGCTGATGGGATTTGCTGATGTATTTTTTAGAATGTAAGCCATCCAATTCTATTTGTAAATCATTTGGGCTCAGAAACTTCCAGTAGTTTCTCATCACACTCAGAGCACACTCTGGAGTTTCTGATGACCTCACAGTCCTTATCTCCTTCTGCTCTTCCTCTTCCTCCTCCACTCTGGTGACATTGGTCCCTTTTATTTCAGTTTTCCTTTCATTAAATTCTTTAATATATTTTAGAGTTCTTTCCATAAATACTCAAGTTGGGATCTGATGTGATGGTTTCTTCTCTATTGCCAGGCTTTTTAGTTGTTGAATAATATAGCCCTTCATCTTAATTAATGCTTTCTTTGTCTCACCTCCCTTTTTTCCTTTATCTTTTACAACTTTTCACGTATTTAGCTCTAGCCCCCTGGCTTTCTTATTGGGGCCTTTGAACTTGATGTGACTCTGCTGAGTATGTTCTGCCTTTTCCAGGCATGGCTTGGACCTCCTCATTCCAGGAATGTGCTTGAATGTCACTGCTTCCCTATGGTCTCCTACTGGCTACCTAAAGAGCCCACTGCCTACCTGAAGCTCCTTGTGATTTTTCATCAGCTCATATAGTGTGTTAATTTTTTACAGACTTCTGAAGACTGATATTATATATGTGTTGTCTGTCTGTCTTTCTCAGGGACTTTGTTTTCTTCACTCCTCTATTCCTGGTTCTAGTCATGTCTGGTATACTATAGGCACCCAATAAACAATATTTGAATAAAAACTGAATAAATAATATATTGATAATGCATGTGTAAAAGAAGCCCAGACGCAAAGTAATGTGATGGTATAGAAACTTGTTTTCAACTAGGAACCAAACAATATTAGCTTAAGTTAATAACAGTATTACCATATTAACACATGTTGTTTACTGTGTGTCAGACATTTGATGTAGTTCATCAAAATTAATTTCTGTTATGATAGTCTTATGTAGGTACTCTCTTTTTGCCATTTTACTTGTGAGAAAGCCTTAGTTTGGAAATGCTTAATAACTTTTCCTGGAGATATATGGCTTAAATGGGTGGTATAGTGGAAATTGAATCCAAACACTTAGCTGTTTCTTCTCTACTCCTGTATTAGATATGTAAGTACAAGAAGCTGAACATGACAAATTTTTTTTCTGTCACCTGCAGACATCTAAGTTCATAGGTGGGTATGTGAAGGCAGCTGCAGTTCTGGCTTTAATTCTGAGAAGTAAGATCTCAACAGTCAAATGAAAGTTCCAGGACTCAGCAATATAATGGGGTATAAATTTTGATTTCCATGACATTTTTGGACATAGCTTGTTCTTTTGTGCTATCTGCTATAGATTCTATTCATACTGTTGAATAAACCTGAAATATAGACTTGTTCACTTGGTCTTCACTCTTTAAACAGCTTGGTGAGCTAGCTTGCTGGACACATATTTGGTTGTAACTGTCTCAGGCAGGATGACCTTAGAGAGCTCTGTGTCATGACATGTCACTGGTTGAAAGGAAGGGCTGGATTGATAAATGGCTATCCATGTAGGAAGAACAACAACAACAAAATTGGATCCTACCTCAATACACAAATCTATGAGATGTACAAACATCACATGCAAAACTTTAAAAAAACATGTTTTGTGGGAAGTGTAGTTGAATGTGTCTCTGGCCCTGGGTTAGGAAGATTTTCTTAAGGGCTCCAAAATGTTCACTATAAAAAGAAAGATTGGCAAATTTTACTGTACTAAGATTAAGACATTCTGCAAAAGATACGTTTTCAAAGTACAAGAACAAGTTGCAAAGTGGGAGAAGGTATTTGTAACACATGCAGTCAACAAAGGGTGGTGTTAAGAGTTCTGATCAATATAAAAATTGCTGACGGGGCACTGTGGCTCATGCCTGTAATCCCAGCACTTTGGGAGGCCAAGATGGGCGAATCACCTGAGGTCAAGAGTTCGAGATCAGCCTGCCTAACAGGGTGAAACCCCGTCTCTACTAAAAATACAAAAATTACCGGGCATCATGGCAGACACCTGTAATCCCAGCTACTGGGGAAGCTGAGGCAGGAGAATTGCTTGAACCTGGGAGGCAGAGCTTGCAGTGAGCCGAGATCGTGCCGCTGCACTCCAGCCTAGGCGACAGAGCAAGACTCCATCTCCAAAAAAAAAAAAAAAAAAAAAATACAGACACCTCAATAATAGATAGGCAAGAGACATGAAGGTATTTTCACAAAAGAAAAAATAAGTTTGGCCAGTTAACATAGAAGGCACTGTCAGCTTCATTATTGATCAGGGAAATTCAAATCAATAGCTCAGTGAAACTCTGCCTCCAGTTGGCGAAAAGTCAACCGTCTGACACTCTATATAGCTGGAGAGGCTGTGGACCTGACAGTCTTTCACCTGCACTGCTAGGGAGAATGTTTTAATAAATTGGTGAAACCACCTGGGAATCCAGCTTGGCATCCTCTTGAATGTCAAGTGATTACATGCCTTACCATCCTGTAGTTCTCCTTCAAGTTCTCTCTTTCAGAGACTCTAGCTCTACTTTCTATACTAGGCTACAACTGCAATAATGTTCATGGCATAAGCAGTGACAGTTAAGTCACTTGGGGATTATTCACATGGTAGTAGAATGTCACACAAGTCAAAATTAATGAACTACAGGTACGAGTAACAATATGAATGAAGCTTAGCTGTATAACATCATGTGACAAAATAAGTCCTAGCACAACTTTGTGAGTACGCTAAATACCACTGATTTTCTTTCACATCTTAAAATGGTTAATATTTTATGTGAATTTTACCTCAATTTTAAAAAGTCCTGGAATATGACGTACAGCATGACACACTTTTTATAAAGTAAAAAGTGAAAACACCTAACGAGATTGTTGGGAACACATGTTGGTTAAGACCACATAGAACATATAAATAAGGGAATGGTAAATTCCTTCAGAAGTCACTGGAAGGCCCAGAGCCGTGGCTGGGGTAGCTGCCAGCTCTTCCCAATCCCCACACAGGCTCCAGGGGAACTTGTGTTGACCATTAGGGTCTGAGGCTGCATTTGAAAATCACTCCTGAAGTGTACACGTGTGCCCCAGCCTGTCCCCAGCGCTTTCCCAGTCAGTCCCGGGGCAGGTGGGAGCTTACCTATTTCGGGGATGCTGGGAGAGCCTAGTTAAGTAGGTAGTATTTGTTAGGAGCTTGAGTCAGGCAAAACTGTTTAAATTATGCTACCAGATCTAGTTTATAATACAGTAAAAGGTATGAAACTTTGGGAGATTTCCAACAGATTTAAACTGTAAAGTTTTTCACTTAAATAATTAAGTGAATTATAATTTAAATTATATTGATTGTCTGAAATCACCTACATAGAGTGATCTGTTTGGCTTCTGACTGAGTTAATTGGATATCACTATTCTTTTCAGATGTCGAATTCAGGGATTTGAGGACCAAATCTAAGAGAAGCCTTTCTTGGCATTTGAGAAAGCAAATTTACTGATTTATTATTAAACATTTACTGAATGCTTCTGTGCCAGACACTGACAATACCAAGGTGAATACTTTCCTTTGAAAACAACTGATTCAGCATGCCTGCTTTCCTTTGAAATCTTACCTTCTTCACCTTAACTCGCTCGCTCTCCCTCCCTTCCGCCTGCATTTGGTACAGTACTGGGTTGCCATAGCAATATATAAGAAAATGAAAGAGGAAGCCCTGCCCACCAGTATTACAATTTAATCCTGGGTTGTACAGTTGAATTCTTCCCCTGTTCTTTCTCCTCCAGTGTCTTCCTGTTTTCTGATTCTCTTCTCTCCCACTTACCTTCTTCTCTGTTTTCATCTCCTCATGGCTTTGTAGCATCATGGCAAGGCTTCTCTCTGAATTCTTTTCTTTCCCCAAGTTCCTAGTTTTTAGTGAATTATTCTCCAACAGTTCTCTCCTCCTCGAAAGTACTGAAAATGGAATTGAGTTTAAATTTTGAGATAACATGGGGAGATATTGCATATTTTACATTGTTAGGTCTCCCTATCAGCCTTATGTTGTCTCTCATCTTTAATCAATTTTTTATTTATTCACTTATGGTCAACATATTGATTGTATAATGTAGGCTGTAAAATATATATAAAAGTAGAAAATTTAAAAGCATGCAGTGGGCCAGGCGCGGTGGCTCACCTGTAATCCCAGCACTTTGGAAGGCTGAGGCAGGTGGATCACTTGAGACCAGGAGTTCAAGACCAGCCTGGCCAACATGGTGAAACCCCATCAGTACCAAAAATACAAAAATTAGCCAGGCGTGGTGGTGCACGCCTGTAATCCCAGCTACTTAGAGGGGCTGAGGCAGGAGAATCACTTGAACCTGGGAGGTGGAAGTTGCAGTAACCTGAGATAGCATCAGTGAGTAGCTGGAACTGCAGCCTCACACCACCACACCTGGCTAATTTTTTTGTATTTTAGTAGAGATGGGGTTTCACCATGTTGGCCAGAGTGGTCTTGATCTCCTGACCTCGTGATCCGCCCGCCTTGGCCTCCCAAAGTGCTGGGATGATAGGTGTGAGCCACTGCCCTCGACCTAGTATGGTTTATTTTTTAAAGAAAGTCTTGGTTAAATAGTTGTTTTGAGACAAGGTCTTGCCCTGTTACACAGGCTGGAGTGCAGTGGTACCATCATAGCTCGCTGTAGCCTTGAATTCCTGGGTTCAAGTAGTCCTCCTTCCTCAGCCTCCCAGTCACCTAGGACTAGAGGTGTTTGCCATCACACTCAACTAATTTTTAAAATAATTTTTTTGTACAGACAAGTCTCATTGTGTTGCCCAGGCTGGACTCCAACTCCTGGCCTCATATGGTCTTTCTGCCTTAGCCACTGGGATCAGTGTTTATAGTTTTGACTACCTAATTCAAAGGTCTTTTTTTGGCAGAGGAGAGGGGAGACAGGGTCTGTCTTTGTCATCCAACCTGGAGTGCAGTGGTGCAATCATGACCCACTGCAGCCTTAACCTCGTGGGCTCAAGCCATCCTCCCACCCCAGCCTCCCGAGTAGCTGGGATCATAGGCACATGCCATCGCGGTCGGCTGATGTTATGTTATTTATGTTATGTTATGTTATGTTATGTTATGTTATGTTATGTTATGTTATGTTATGTTATGTTATGTTATTTTTAGTAGAGACAAGGTCTTGTTACGTTGCCCAGGCTGATCTCAAACTCCTGGGCTCAAGCACTCCTCCTGCCTTTGTCTCCTAAAGTGCTGAGATTACAGGCATGAGCCACCATGCCCCACTTCTGATTCAGAGGTCTTATTTCAGGTTTTATTTATTTTGTTATTGCTTTTAATGGTTATCATAGCAAAAAGTATTCTTGACAAAGATATGCATAATTAAATAGAAGGGATACCACTGTCTGTGTGTGCTTTATCATGATACTGATTTTTCATTACCAGTCACCAATTATGTAAACCCTTGTTGAAATTTGGTCAGTGAATTTCCATATTCCATGATCATTCCTTTCAATATAATTGATTTTGAAATATATTTTCATATTTTAACATCAGATTTTATTTAGTGGAGAAATCTTGAAATGTTAGAAATTTTTGTTTTCAGATTTTTTATGAGCAGTGCATCCACTCCTTTTTGGTGACAAAGTTATAAATTCATGGAAATAGTTTAGACTTCAAAATGGTCTGTCCATAACATGACAACATGCTTTTCTTTGTTGTTTTTTAAATTTTAATCATGGATTAAAATTTTGGCCAGATAATTCTTTGCTGTGGGGAGCTTTTGTATATATATGTTGTATGGCTTCTACCCACTAAATGATAGGAGCCCACCACCCCGCCCTCTTTAGTTGTAACAGGCAAAAATATGTCCAGTTACTGCCAGTTGTCCCCTAGAGGAAACAGGAAGGGGGCAGAATCTCTCAAAGTTCAGAACTACTGCTCTAAAATATAACCAAAAATTGTTAAAAATCTCCAAAAATTATTCTTAATTTCATAAACTATCCCATCAGTATTCAAAGTTTGACTTGTTTATTAAATATCATGACAAAATTTTTAAAGATAAATTATTTGAATTAGGATCCAAATTAGGTGTGCCCTTTGTCTTTTCAGTCTTTTGTAATCTAGCATCTTCATCCAGTTTCTCCCCTTTACTTGCAGTTTGTGAAGGAAGCTGTGTTGCTTGTCCTACAGGTTCTCCTCATCTGGATTTTGTCTGTGACATCTGTGTGCATTGTCTCGGATGCCTTCTAATGTCTTCTCTGCAAAGCCTTTGTGTCATCTTTACTAAGTTAATTCTTACTCTATAATATATTCCTATTATGAAGGTTATATTTTATTATTTCTGTTTACCACTTATTTCTAAATTGAACACTTAGCTCACTTGTTTTCGTTCATTCATGTTTACCAATAAATGTATTTTACTATAAATGATCATTTTAGTTTTGTCTGTCTCCCACAACTTTGTTAGATAGTGTTTTATTATCAATCAGTGTTTTGATATTTGTTTCAAGATCTTAGGAAGACACCAAGGGGTGGATTAAGTGTGGTGTTTAGGTTTCTACCATATGTGCTTATAAAACAAAAGATTATTGGTTATGGATTTATTTTGTTGCATTATAGGAAGAATAACAATTTTATGGTGTTGACTCTTTTTTAACTATGTTGAGATGATTCTTTGTGCCTTAGTACTTAGTTGATATTTTCATTCCTTTTGAAAAAAAGGTATGTTCTCTTATTATAAAGAGGGTGAGTGTGTTTGTGTACATTTTTTCAAACTTATTGTCATATTATTTGAAGATTATATTGTTCATACTTTGCTTGAAAAGTGACATTTAATGTATTCAATGTATATATTATACACATATATTTTGCTACATGCTCATCTCAGAAGAAACTATTCAACTGTAATTGTTGATGTACTTTTTTTTTTTTTTTTTTTTTTTAGTAATTCTGTCTTGTGATTCTTTATCATTTTAAGGCTATGTTGTTAAGTACGTGTAAGTTCATGATTATAATATATTCATCTATACTTTCTGTTACCAGTACGTAGTGCCCCCTCTTTGTTTATGTGTTTCCTATCAGCAACATATTTATTGTCTTTGTATGAATTAATGAATTGTAGCCCATTAGAGGTGTGCCCATTCCCAGTTTCATTTTCTATTCTTTGCTTCTGGAGGTAACTGATATCCTGATATTTGTCATAATCATTTTTTTGCTTTAAAAAAAGGTTTTACTACTTATGTATTGTCCAAATCTGACGTCATGATCATTCATTATCTAAATCGGAAAAAAGTGGCTTCATTATGCTGTTAAGGGAAAGCTGTGCTGATCAGTCAGTCTCCCTGAGGAGAACACACTACTGATACTATACAAGGTTTTTGGAGGTATGAAATTGAGAAGCTGGCCAACTTTCAGAGGTGGGAATGGGTTGGCATCAATTTTAGACACATGGTTACACAAGTTAGACTGTTCGTCTTTAGAAGCATGTTCTTTAGAGTTAGTTCCTGTTTGGCTAAATTAAAGAAGGAGCTGCCAATCAGTTGACCTGTAGATGCATGTTCGTTGAGGCAAGTTATCAGTTGATTGATTAAAGGTGCTTTAAAATTAGTTTCCAGTGGATCTGTGGCTGTACAACTGGTATTTATTGACCAAGCTGATTTAAAACTGGTTTTGTGTGTGTGTGTGTGTGTGTGTGTGTGTGTGTGTGTTGGGGGGGGCGGTGTTTGTCACCACAGCTACAAAAGGGTCAGACTTGTATTTGTGGGAATTTAAAAATTCTCAATATAATACCAAAAGTTGCAAAATAGTACACAGAAATCCTGTGTACCCTTCAGCCAGTTTCCTTAAATATTAAAATCTTATATAATATAGCTAGTAAAACCAGGAGATTAACATTGATGCAGTCCTAGTAACAAATCTATATGACTTTTTCACATTTCCCAATTATTCCACTTACCGTTCCTTTTCTGGTTCAGGACCAATTCAGAACACCACATTATGGTCATGTCTCCTTAAGTCTTCTGTAATCTGAGACAATTCCTTAATTTGTGTCATTATGACCTTTACATTTTTGAAGAATACTCACTGGTTATTTGTATTGTGTTCTTCAATTTGAGTTTGATATCGTTTTTTATGATTAAGGTTATGCGTGTTTGGCAAAACTGCCACAGTCAAGATGTCCTACCTTTCTCGTTGCATTGTATCAGGAAGTCCATAATGATGACACAACTCAATTTACAGGTGGTTCTAACTTGGATCATTTGGTTAAGATAATGGAAGCCAGGTTTCTCCACTACAAGGTTAATGTTTCCCCTTTATGATTAAGAAATATCTTCTGGGAAAATACATCGATACTGCAACATTCTGTTTCTCATTTTCACCCACTAATCTTAGCATTCATTGATGATTCTGTCTTGCAGTGATTATTACTATAATTGTTGCTAAATGATAAATTTCTCTTTCCATTCTTCCCTTTTTTAAAAAAAATTGGAAGTCTATTGTAAGAACAGACTGTTCACACCACAGTTTTTTTTTTGAGGGCATCTGTGTTGTGTGAAGTTAACGCTTTGTTTACTTCACTAAAGACAGACTAGCTAGCTAACCCTTCTCACTATCAGGACTATCATATTCTTAATCTAACTCAGCTTTTCAAAAACATACCGTCTTCCTCCTTATCCTCAGTTGGTTACTTTTTGGTGTCTTAGTGCTCTTATTTGGTGGTAAGACTGAGGAAGCTAGATGACAATGGCATGAATAAGAACATATTGCCTAAGAGTAGGAACAGAAGAATGATTTTATTTAGGGCATAGTATTTAGCTGCTGTTGGGAATCCATGGAGAGGCATATAGCAGAGAAGTGGAAGTATGTGTCAGGATGCAAGTAGACTCTTAAAATGGCTAACAGACATGTAAAGAAAATGATGAGTTTTGTGTAAGAGAGTAGAGTAGGGATGTCAGCTCTAGTGGGACACGAGAACATGGTGTCAGACATTGCAGTTTAAGGACTGAGGAAAGTTTCAGTAGGGTTTTGTGTGAAATTTGCTAGACTGTAGTGTGTTGAAGCAGGGAACAAAGTTGTTTTTAACTTTCATTTTAGGTTCAAGGGTACATGGGCAGATTTGTTACATAGGTAAACTACATGTCACAGGGGTTTGGTTTACAGATTATTTCATCAACCAGGTATTTTTTCTGATCCTCTCTCTCCTCCCATCCACCACCCTTGTTAGTCCCCAGTGTCTTATTTCCTGCTTTATGTGGATGTGTTCTTGTCGTTTAGCTCCCATCAAAATTCTTAACATGATCTAAAGGCCTTGTCTAACTTCACATAAGCAGGCTTGAGTTAAGTTCCTTTCTGTTTTTAAGACATAGGTGCCTTCTCCTCGTTTCATTGTGCCTTTAAATATTCATGTTCTTGCTGGAGAGGAATCCCATGCCTACCTCTAAATAGTTGTGGGATCTAGGGAAGATTATGTAATTCCCTAAAATTGTCTTGCCAATCTGTGAACATAAGGTGAATATTAACCTGGCTATCATTTCTCACCCAGAATCTTGCTGTCTCCTCCTAGTCTCCCTACTTCTTTCTTTGGTCCCCATTGTCTGTTCTGCATGGTATATACCCTAATCATGAAAAATGAAAATCCTGTGATGTCACTTCTCTGTGCACAGCATGCCCTTGACTTCCTTTCTCATTGAGAAAGAACCCTGCTATCATGACTTGTAAGGGTCTGTGTGAAGCTTCATTTCTACTCACTGCCCTCATGCAGGCTGCCCCAGCTACACTTGTCTTCCCAAGCATCCTCCAGCAGCAGGGCCTTTACATAGTCTGTTCCACCTGATTAGAACACTTTTTCTCTGCACATAACTGTATAACGCCCTTCCTCATCTCCTTTGTTTAGATCTTTGCTCAGATGTATCAGAGTGTCCATCATTGACTATCCTTTATAAAAATAATACTTAATCATTTGTTATTCCCCTTACTTTGATTTTTTTTTATGACGTTGACTGCCATCTCACATATATTTGTGTATTTGCTGTCTGACTTCTGCCACAAAAATGCAGACTTTTTGAGACCTAGCACTTTGCCTGTTATTCACTGTTGAATTTCCAGCACCTCCAACTCTACGTGAGACATGATCTGTGCTGGAATAAACAGTTACCGAATTATTACTAATGATAAACCTTAGAAACCATTTATTATGATATGTCAGTGACTGTTCTGGGTGTTTTGTGTCTACTGACTCATTTACTTCTTGTAACATCCTTATAAGGAAATTGAGGCACAGAGAAGTGATAGCTGACAGTGAATAAGTGACATGGCCCCCCGTAGGTGATCTTTATCTAGAGCCTATGTTCCTTGTGCTTCTCTAAAAAGAAATCATCTGTGTGAAATGCTTATCACAATTCCTGTCATACCCTAAATATTCAGAAAATGTTAGTTGATAATCATCAGCAGCATCAGAATGCTGGATGTTAAAAGAATGGATTTGGAGCCAGGCTGCCCATTGTTTCATTTTGAACCTCAGTTTCCTTGTCTTTAATATGGGAACTTCCCGCCACCAAAAAAATAAATAAAATGGGCGCCTCCTTGGACCTGTTTGAATCAATGACATGTAACCCTGGAACTAATAATTTTTTGCTGAGCATTTTTTTAGTCTGCAGAATGCGAATAATTATACCTTTCTTCTCTGATTATTAAATTGATTAAGAGAAATAGTGCACAGGTCAGATGTGGTGGCTCACATGCCTGTAATCTCAGCACTTTGGTAGGCTGAGGCAGGCGGATTTGTTGAACGCAGGTGTTCAAGACCAGCCTGGGCAACATGGCAAAACCCCAGCTCTACTAAAAATACAAAAATTAGCCAGGCATGGTGGCATGTGCATGTAGCCCCAGCTACTCGGGAGGTGGAGGTGGGAGGATCACTTGAGCCCGGTGAGGCAGAGGTTGCAGTGAGCTGAGATTGTGCCACTGCACTGCAGCCTGGTCAACAGAGCCAGACCCTGTCTCAAAAAAAGAGAGAGAAATAGTGCACATAAAGTAGTTATGTGCCTGGTAAATCCTAAGTTGAAAATAAATGAAATCTGTTATACTTGTATAATAACCCAGCGTAGAATATCTACAGTAAGTTATTGAACTCTTTCTGAGAGTAAAAGTGAAATGGAACCGAGTTGTTTGGCAATTTTGTATTTTAATAAAGTGGACATTTATAAGTCTTAGCAGAACTTGCATATGTGTAGCAAACTTTGCTTCCTCAAAAGATTGCATTGAAATTTTGTTGAGTGGTTAAAAAAACAATACCATTAAGCTACAGAATGGAAGAGGATATTCACTGTGTCTAACAAAGGCCTCAAATCTAAAATATATAAAGAACACCTACAAATCAATAGGAGGTAAAGGCTTCAAATCTAGAATATATAAAGAACACTTACAAATCAGTAGGTGGTGAAGGAGAAAAGGTAGACCATTTAGTAGGAAAACAAGGACAAAAACTTGAACATGGCCAAGAGTGGAGGCTCACGCCTGTAATCCCAGCACTTTGGGAGGCCAAGGTGGAAGGATCCCTTGAGACCAGGAGTTCAAGACCAGCCTGGGCAGAAAAAATAAAAAACTCAACAGGTACTTCACAAAAGGGGATATTCAAAATGACCAAAAAGTATGTGAAAATACTCACTTTCATTACTTTTACCAAAGAAATGCCAATTAAAATCACCATGCACTATTACAGTATGCCAATCAGAGTGAGTAAAACAAAGTTAGAAAATGCCAAGTGAAGAAAAGGATATAGAGGAACTGGAACATCCCCATGGTATTGGTGGAAGTTTGACTTGTTACGAACTCTTTGGCATGCTGTTTGATAATATCTGCTAAAGCTAATGGATGTATTTGTTATCCAGTGCTGCTAGGTATATATGCAACCGAATTGTGTACATATGTTTGCCAGAAGACATTTAGAGTGTTCATATGCGTAGAGCCACACATACACATAAAGAGAGAATGAGAAAGATAAAGAGCATTCTGGTGATGTTGGTTTGTTTTATCCATTCTTAAAGCTTAGCTTTCTGAGCAAGTAAGAGTACATACTGTGCAATTCCACTGGTAAAAATTAAGACATGGGAAGTCGTGGAAGATGTTAGAAGTCAGGGCAGTTCTTCCCCTGAGCAGTGGTGGAGAATGACCCATGGGATTGGAAGGCCTTAAGAGGCCTCTTAAGGCCCAGAAGTCCTATACTCTGTTTCCTTGAATCACTGAGCTGTAGCACATCTATGATATGTGCTCTTTTTTCGTGCTAAAATGTTTAAAAATTACATTTAAAGATTAATTGATTATAGCTTATATTTAAAATCATCTTTCAGAGTAATTAGGAATGCTATACTCAATATTGTAATTGTAGACTATAAATTGAGAAAATGACTAATTTCTAATTGTTCTGTTTTGTGAATTATTTTTAGATATGAATTGAGAATTCGTTATTTGCCAAAAGGATTTCTAAACCAGTTTACTGAAGATAAGCCAACTTTGAATTTCTTCTATCAACAGGTATTAGAGGCTGCTTTAATATACTTTTTTGTTTGTTTCTTTGAATCCTATTTATTACGTATTTTTATTTTCAAATTTGATTAAAGCTCACATTTGGAGGAATAGAAATTTGTTGCTGAATGGCAATAAGAATCTTTTAACCAGTATGGAATTATTAATTTTTTTGTTCTTTGTGAGCTTTTGTATACTTGAGCAAATCTTAAAAGATAACTTCTATTATATGGAGACAGTAAGTCTACAATCATTTCTTGAGCTTTAAATACTATTATTATGCCTGACTATCAACGAATTTGTCATAGGTGGAGATTGTTGCAGAGCCAACTATACCCGTATAAAATTGATCTGCTTTGCTTTTTACCCTGTAAGGCATCAGATAGACAATAAATATATGTAAAGTAAAAGGCCAAAAATGTTAATAAACGTCAAAAAGACATTTGTACATATAATTTTGTCGTTAAATGTACTTGGTAATTTTTTTTGCTTTAATAAAAATATTTATTAACTAACTATTCCGGACCTGAAACGCAGAAATAAATCGCATAATCCACACCTTTAAATTTTTCTGTCTAGTGGAGGATTCCTGTAAACAGTGACTTTATGTTTGATCCTTTGCTGTTAGTAAGCACGAATGATGTGACTGTGCATAGAAGAGTCTGCTGACCTAGTATAGATTTGGTATTGAGATGGCTCCACCGAAAAGCATCATTTGAGTAGTCTCCAACTTTGTAGAATAAAGAAGAGTTGTGTTTTCTAGACAAGAACACGGAGGGGAGAGAGAGAATGTGGTGCAGTCTTAGCTAAAATAGTTCATAACATTTTGGTGAGAGAGGGACCACAAACATCATGTAAACAGGGGTTTAGGTTTTCTCCTGCAGATGTTGGGAGCCATTTAAAAACTTTAGTTAGTGAATGCCTTAACCAGAGTTGTTTTTGAGACCACTGTGATTAGATGGCAGTATCAGGGATAGATTAAATTTTTAAAGGGTTGCAAGCATGTTTAGAGGCTCTTCAATCATTCTGGCAAGAAATTAGATAAAAGTGAAAGTATATTATAATACACAAATTTAGTGGATGGATTTGATAGGACCCAGAGATTGAACTAAAACAGGATGTGAAAATAAGGAAGAAAAAGGCTTATTATGTAAGTCTAGGCACTTACTGCCCTGAAAGAGCAATGGTGAATTAGATTCAAAAGAAGGAGGTAAGAAGGTAAGTTGTTCTATATTTTTCTATGTGAGATAATGATAGATGTTACCACTTAAAAGGTTCAAGCTGAGAGAGTAGGAAGCTAAGGAAGTTTCCAGCTGTTTGCAGGGGTGTGTCTGTTTTCATCTTGTCTGTGAAGAAGTCGTCACATAGGAGATAGGTTGGGGACTGCTGCTTTACCTAACACCTTTTTGGCACCTGCGACCAGTTTTGAGGACAGTTTTTCTACAGACCAGAGCCACAGAGTGTTGGGGGATGGAGTGTAGGGGGATGGAGTGTAGGGGAATGATTTTGGGATGAAACTGTTCGACCTCAGATTATCAGGCATTAGGTTCTCATAAGGAACGCGCAACCTAGATCCCTTGCATGTGCAGTTCACAACAGGGTTTGTGCTCCTGTGAAAATCTAATGCCACTGCTGATCTGACAGGAGGCAGAGCTCAGGCGGTAATGCTCGCTTGCCCACAGCTCACCTCCTGCTGTGTGGCCTGGTTCCTAATAAGCTACTAACTGGTGCTGATCCATGGCCCAGGGTTTGGGGACCCCTGAGGTAAGGGATTGGTGACAAGTTTTGAGGGTTTATGATAATACAGAGTTGAATAAGAGAGGAATTTAAGTTGGTAAAATGGAAAGATTAAGAAGGCATTTTCAGATTCCAGCTGAGCTTATTGGAAGCCTACTCATTGCAAAAATAATGTTCAGCTTACAGACTGGTTCTGATGTACTGTTACATCTCATCCTTTAGCAGTCTGTTGAACTTCATATTTTGCCTAAGGAAATAATGAGAGTTTAAATAACTCATATTTATTTAGCATTTTTCTTTTGGTATGTGATCTGTGTCACTATTGGTATTATTTCTTGGAAAAAAAATTCTACCCACCAAGGAAATACATGGGTACTTTAGTAACACTGATTTCTGGAATGCATAATACAGGCCTAAGTGACTCCTTTTTATAATTTCTAGGCTAACCTAAAAGTCTGCAACTTTTTTGTTCCTTGTTCACACTGTTACTAGGTTGTCCTACTTTTTCTTTGTTGGAAGACTTTCCCATATGATAAAGTGAGTACTGCACATACCAGTGTATCCCAGATTTTATTTTACTAATAGGATATATCTTACGGTAGTCTATAGAATTCAGTTCAGCGGTTTTTATAAAACCAAGAGAAAGCTAAGTGTAATAAACCTTTTAAAAATTCAGTCTATCCTTGATACTACCATCCAGTCAGAGTGGTCTAAAAAAATTCTGATCAAGACATTCATTAAGTATAGTTAAGTGTTAATGAAATTTTGCTTAAAGGAATATGTAGTGAATACAGTCATATGCTTGTTCTGTGTATAATAGCTCTGTGATTTTAGGTACCTCTGAGTCTCTTTTTGCTTAATTGTTTTATATATTAAAATATAGATATGGAATAACTATCCTATAGGACTGTTACGTTCATTAAATGAGATAAAATTGTCTGCCATATAATTGCCCAGCGACATTTTGAATTTCAGTCTGTAGACAGTAGCAGACTTAGAGGATTCAGCATTTGCCATTTGCATGTCACCATACAAGTGTGAGCTGCACATTATGGGATGGTACATAGCTTTCCTTTTTCCTTCTATGTGTTCTCTGTAGAACCTTTCAGCTCCTCCACCCCACTCTTTGCTGTCATTCATTTCTACAGTTTCTCTTTTTGTCTTTTTAATTTTTAAAAATCTGTTGAGTACATTTTAATATTTTTTTAAATTTTATTTTATTTTTATAGAGACAGCGTCTTGCTCTGTTGCCCAGTCTGGAGTGCAGTGGCATGATTATACCTCACTGCAGCCTTGAACTTCTGGGCTCAAGCAATCCCCCTGCCTCAGCCTCCTGAGTAGTTGGGACTATAGGTGTATGCCATGATGCCTCGGTAATTTTTTAAAAATTTTTTGTAGAGATGGGAGTATTGCTATGTTACCCAAGCTGGTCTCAAATTCCTGTCCTCAAGCAGTCCTTCTGCCCTGGCCTCCCAAAGTGCTGGGAGTACAGGCATGAGCCACCATGCTTGGCATGGCACATTTTTAGAAAGTTCAAAAAATACTTCTGAAACATTACTTAAATTATCTGTATTCTAATAATAACTTTCATTTTGTGTATCCTTTTATAATAGTTTATCAAGTACATACATTTTAAAAGAAAGTATAGTCATGGTCACATTCCTTTCCCATTGGTGACTGGCAATGTCGTCGTTTTTCCATGCCAGTGTTTCAGGCTCAAGTAATGGTAATTGGAGGGAGTTAAAGGTGATAACAAAATCATAAAAAGGGAAGGGAGGAAGAAAGAAAATACTATGATTGACTGGGTGCGGTGGCCCACGCAAGACCCTGTCTCAACAACAACAACAAAATACTATGATTTGTCAAAATTAATGAATTGGCAGTATACCAAAAGCCTTGAATATGTTCATGTCCTCCAGTTTGTTGGGTGACCCTATTGACTGCCATCTTTACTGTAAGTAAAAAACAGTTGAAACCTTGGCAGTTTCCTATGATTGGACCTAATAATTCTACTTTTATGAATTTATTCAAAAGAAATAGTAAGATTTACACATGTATGCATACATATACAAGGATGCTTATAGGCATATTACAGTAACAAGAAAGAAATTAGAGGTGTTGCAGATGTCTTTCAACAGGTTAAATGTACTGAGTTTCAAATTTATGTATCCCTCATTAACAGGGAGGTACAACTGTTCATAGATGTGGAAAGTATTAACAGCATTAAATGCTGTTGTTTAAAACAGGCCATGTGTATAACATGTATAATTTTCATTTGTGTGGGGAAAAAAAGCATATTTTTAAGTTTTACCCTGATCTGGCAAGAAAGTTTTGAATATAGTATGAGTTTTTATTGCTGGTTTGGTAAGTAATTAAATATTTGACTTCTCCTGGTAAAGCCTCAATGCAGAATCTGCCCTACCACATGCTTGGCAATTCCAGAACTATTTTGAGTGACCCATATATTGTCCTACACAGGCAGCACCAAACTTGGGAAAGAGTTTAATTCCAAAGTTACAAAATCAGTTTGGAATCCAGAGTTTTCTGCTATTTAAACACACGTGCAAATGGGGCGCAGATAAATCAGTAATTGTCCTCATCAGCTTTCTATAGCCAGAGTATATTTATCTGAGAATGCAGCTGAAACATTATGTATGTATTGTGTGTAAGAACCTTCACTGAAGTATGAGATGAATTAATCACTTTATAATGGTCTCAGAATGTGATGATACACATTCTCTGACCTTTAAAGTCTTTAATATTTGATGCAAACATTTAAGATGGTTACATATGTACATAACATACTGCCACTGAATTCTAGGCTAAATCAATGATTTTTATGGGGCTCAGAATTTGATGATATTGATACTTTTTAATTCTGTAGATTCTATAATATCTAATATATATATATTCTTTTATAAGGTGTGATAATTGGTGATACAATGAATACCCGTGACCCTACTGCTCAGATGAAAGGAACATCCTGATACTTCCCTGTCCCATGTTCCTGTGGCCCACCTCACTGTACACACTGCCCTTTCACTCCACTCAGGGTACTCTTATCCTGAATTTTGTTTTTATCCTTCCCATGCTTGCTTTTGTTTGCCAGTGTCCTACTTTTACAACATGTTTTTATTCTTCAGTTCTACCCTTAAGGTAAAAGCTGACCTTAAGTTCTCCCATACACTTCTGTATTCCTGTCATTACTTGAGTATTTTTTGTTTTGTTTTGTTTCCTAGCTCATGTAAGCATTCAAGAAGATTTTAAAAAATTAATTTGTTCAGCATTTTTAGTTGCTTTCAGCTAGGAGGTTGGTCAGGACATTCAGTATACCTTGTTGGTATAAATGGAAAGTTGATCATCTGTGGATTTAATAATTTATCTCTTTAGCTCATTTTGAAAATAATTTTGCATTGTAGTTAGAGACTGTGGCTCATTTGATACTAATTGTTTAAGTTCTGTATGGACTTGTTTCATCATCTTACACATATTTAGATATTGTTAAGGTTCCAGTTTTGCTTGAGTGGAATGTGTCTTCTCTAATTGTTTGGCACAGGCTCAATAAATAGCCATTCAAGATTATAAATTGTGTTGTTTAGATCTATTTTTCTAATATTATTTTTTTTTCCCTGCTTGAAAAATAGTATTGCTGGGTACACAAATCAGGGTAGGCATTTTCTGTCAGCATTTTGATGGTTATTTCCTGCTGTCTTTGTTTATTTGCTGTTGAGAACTCAGCTCTCATTTTGTCTTTCTGTGTAGGTGACCTGTCTCTTCTCTCTAGATGGCTTGAAGATCCTTATTTCTCTTTGGTTTTTGCAGCTTCATTACAAACGAGTCGTGGATTTTCTTTCTTTCTTTTTTTATTTTTCTTCCCTTGCTTGATCTGTGTCATGCTACCTGTACCTCTAGGGTCATTTTCATCAATTCTGGAAATGTCTTAGATGTTGTCTATTCCGATATGATCTTTTCTCAGTTTTTGTTACTTCTTCTGGGATTTTGGTTTAGATCTATGTTAGAACTCCTCAGCCTCTCCATATGTGTTAGCTTGTTGTTCATGTTTTTAATTTCTTGTCTTTCTAAAGGATACATAATTCAGATCAGTCTAGTCTGTCAGATTACCAGCTCTCCTCAACTGTGACCAGTTTTGTGTTTGGTGCATTTGTTGATTTTTTTGCTTATGATTAAAAAAATTTTTTTAAATTGCCAGGCCACTTTGTATGGCCCTTATTATTTGCTAATCTCTCTGCCCTTTATTAATATTTCTTTTACCATTCCATATATAATGAATGTCTATTCTGAATGTGAATTATAGCATCTGAAGTCCTTGGGCTCTTCACATTTGTTGTTGGTGGCTTTCACAGTGACTTTTGTCCTTGTGTGTGAGTTCTGAACTCTTGTTTTGTTGAACTTCACATGTGGAAATCTTTAGGGCCTAGTTTGGGGATTTTTTCCTCTAAAGGTTTGTATTTGCTTGCTGGGAAACAGAAGTTACTACCAAATGGAGACCCTTTGAGTAGATTTTGAAGATGTCGCCTTACTACATGAATCTTAAGATAAGCTCTCTCACTTTGGGAAAGTAAGGAGCAGTGGTCAGTCCTCAGCCAGCTGAGAGTATACATGTCCTCTGTTCCCATATCTTATAGCCCATAGCTTCTACCAGGATCTTAGCTTGTATTTATTCTTATGTCATCACTCTGCCCCATTTTCCTTTACCTTCTTGTGACCTCAGTAATGTAAGAATAATTGTTACAATGCATCCAGAATCTGGTCCTGGTTTATATACCAGGTCCCTTTAGCAGTGCTGTTGGAATCCTAAGTCATTGAATTGTTATGATGCTTAATTGCCTTATCACACTTGGATTCATACAAAGGCCCCTTGTAGAAGGGAGCTTGGAGATTCAAGGAGCTGATAAAAAGCCAGTGTGGCTGGAGGGCAGGGTAACAGTTGAGACAGTAAGGGGTGGCTTGAGATGCCCTTTTCAGTCATCTGACCTTGATTGTGAAGACACTGAGAAGCCAGAGAAAGTTAAGTGCGAAGGGATGACAGAGTTCAGATCCAGGTTGCAAAAAATGTGGTTCTCACTGTTCTGCTAATAGTATATAAGAAGGTAAAGGTTACTATGTGGATACTTACTGGCGTCAACAAGCTTCATGACTGAGTGTGATCACTCTGATCAATTGCTTACATTTAACTGTGGGGAAATTATTTCTCTGTACCTCAAAGTTTTATTTTTTCTACGACATTGTATTATGAAACTTCAGATGTACTGCTGTGTTAAAAGAATTTTATAATGAACACCAGCATACCAACCACTTAGATTCTACTATTCATGTTTGTTATGTGTCTTTTATCACATAACGGTTTTTATCTCTCCATCCCTTTAGCCATTAATCCATTTTAAATTTTCGTACATTTCGAAGTAAGTTTCAAGTGTCAGCACACTTCAACATAAGTATCATTAACCTAGAATTCAGTATTCATTTACGGTTTTTGTTTTGATTTATACACAGTTAAATACATAAATATTAAGTATACATTTACTGAGTTTTCACAGATACATTCACCAGAATAATCTGAATCCCTATGGAATGTAGAATATGACCATCACCCCGGAAAGTTTCCCACTGACCCTTCCCAGTCAATCCTTGCCCCCAGTCATGGGAAGCAACCATTGCTCCTCTGTTTTTCCCACCGTAGTTTAGTTTTGCCTGTTTTAGAATTTCTTATAAACAGATTTTATAGTGCACATTCTTTTATGTGAAGTTTGTTTTCTCATGATGTTTTCGAGATTTCAGTAATTTTTTTATTGTTGAGTAGTATTCTGTTATGTAAGTATATTGTAATGTATTTATCCATTCTTCTGTTGATGAACATCTGGACTGTTTCCCTTTTTTTTTTTTTAAACTATTAATGAGATGACTAGGAACATTCTTTGGCAAGCATTTTTGTGAACATGGGCTGGGGCTTTCATGTTAAATGAAATTTGTATCTACCCTTTGATCCTTCACGGTTGTATGACTTTATATTCCCTCCAGTAATGTATGAGAGTTCTGGTTGCTCTACATTCTATCCCGCATTTGATGTTGTCAGTGTTTTGTTTTAGCCTTTTGACTGGGTGGGTATGTGGTTGAATCATGTGGTGATTTTATATTCACTTCTCTGAGTACCAGCTAATCGTTGTTTGCGTTGTTTATTCTTCCATGTGCATATTGAATGTTAGTAGGTCTCCTTTTTTTAAAATATGCTTAAACCTTTTTGCCCAATTTGTGTTGTTAAATTGTACACTTTTTCTTCCCAATTTTTTAAAAATTGTGGTAGAACACATACTTAACCATCGTAAAATTTTCCATCTTAACCATTTTTAAGTGTGCAGTTCAGTGGTGCTACGTACATTCATAATGTAGCACAACCATCCCCACCATCCTTCTCTGTAACTCTTTTCATTTTATAAAACTGAAAGTCTATAGACAATATTTCCCCATTTGCCCTCCTTGCGGCCCCTGGCAACCACCATCCTACTTTCTGTCTCTATGATTTTAAAATGTAGGACTTTTCATATACCTTGGATACTAGCCCTTTGTCAAAATGTTATGTTTTGCTAATATTTTCTCTGAGTCTGTAGCTTATCTGTTCATTTTCTTAACTGATCTTAGGTTTTCTTTTTTTGTTTTTTTTTGAGACAAAGTCTTGCTCTGTTGCCCAGTCTGGCGTGCAGTGGTGCAATCTCGGCTTACTGCAACCTCTGCCTCCCGGGTTCAGAGATTTTCCTGCCTCAGCCTCCTGAGTAGCTGGGACTTCAGGCGCCCACCACCATGTCTGGCTAATTTTTTGTATTTTTCGTAGAGACAGGGTTTCACCATGTTGGCCAGGATGGTCTTGATCTCCTGACCTCATGATTTCACCCACCTCGGCCTCCCAAAGTGCTGGGATTACAGGTGTGAGCCTCCGCGCCCGGCCCTTTTTAATTTTTTTTTTATAGTCTGGAAAATGGGCAGAGGGGATTGTTGCGAATCTTCAGTGAAACAGCGTATCAAAGCACTTAGAAATGTCTGGCACATACTGAACACACTCCTTAGTGTTCTCTGTTTTAATTTCTATGCAGATGAATTAATATTTTTAATGGGGCCAGACACGGTGGCTCCTGCCTGTAATCTTAGCCCTTTGGGAAGCTGAGGCTGAAGGACCACTTGTGCTTGAGTTTGGGCTGCAGTGAGCCATGGTTGTGCCGCTGTACTCCAGCCTGGGTGACAGAGCAAGACCCAGTTTCTAAAAATACATATATTTTATACATACATATATATGTATATATTTGGTTTAGCCAGAGCAGAAATAAAATTACTGTGTTTAAATTATTTCTACCACCACTCCTATCCCATGAAAAGAAGAGAGGGAGGGAAATAGATAGATTACAATAAAATACCCTAATTTTATTATTTCTCTTTCTGAAAATTCATCCACGTTCATTTTAGGAGGGGTAATGAGGAAAACACTGACAAGTGTTTGAGTGTTATATTACTGGTTGGACATAATTATTAAGGATGCACATAGTTGCATTAAAAGATGGCCTAAATGTGACTACCAATGTGGAAATTTCAATGACTCACTAAATATTTTGACCTATTTGTGAATATTCTGAAATATAGTAATCAGCATGCTCTAAAAATAAACTAGAATCTTGTTATTAACACTATTCACTGTAGAGCAGGAATTTATAAAAATGAGTTTGACAATAAAGCTAATGACTCATGAGAAAGCAGGAAAAGTTTGTTTTACCCTGGAATCAAATTTTTTATTTGCCATATAACATTTATTTTTTCTCTCTCAACTTTCAGTTGTTAAAGTTATAAGTATTTCATTGGCAACTTTTTGCAAATGGCAGTGTCTGTTAGTTTGAAGGCCAGTGTCCATGTTTAGTCAAGAAGTCATATTAGTCTGCATTGAGGGTGCTGAACTTGTATAGAAATCTTTTAGCACTGTTGAAATGTTCAGCTCTTCAGATGCCTGAGCCTGATGTGAGTTTGTCATTGTTTACTCCTACCGGAGTTAAGACTTAGAATGAGTATGTCCACCCATTAGCTTTTAAATGACATTAAATAATCAGTGGTTTCCTTGACAAAAGGAGTTTCAGTAGGAAGTTGAAGAGAATACTGAGTCTAGAACTGCAACTTAACTCCATAATATAGAATCTAAACTTAACTATAGAATCTTGTGAGGTGCCGGGACGTACATACTTCTTATTGGTCAACTTCGTTTTATTTTTATTCCAGTTTTCTTTTTTATTTTTACAAGTTTTCAGATAATTGTATCATTAGAAATTGACTTCCTTCTCTATATTTTCTTGGCCTTAAAACTGTCAGTTAAGAAGCATTTTGAAATTGCAGGTCTAAGAGGGAAATCTTAGTTTAAGCCTTAGTTAAGCCTGGCATTCTCAGTATGGGAATTAACAGCTGCCCTTTTCCAGACAAGCTAAAACGTAATATAGGTCTGACTCTCTTATTAGAAGGTTTATTTTCTGTGCTTTGAAGATTTAATTGTGTACATTTCTTCTCCCCTTTTCACTCTTGTGTATTTTTGGTAATTGAAGGAGAAGCACTCATGGTTAATAAAGAGTGTAACATTCATACACACGTGTGTTTATTGCGGCACTATTCACAATAGCAAAGACTTGGAACCAACCCAGATGTTCATCAGTGATAGACTGGATTAAGAAAATGTGGCACATATACACCGTGGAATACTATGCAACCATAAAAAAGGACGAGTTCATGTCCTTTGTAGGGACATGGGTGATACTGGAAACCATCATCCTGAGCAAACTATTGCAAGGACAGAAAACCAAACACCGCATGTTCTCACTCATAGGTGGGAATTGAACAATGAGAACACTTGGACACGGGAAGGGGAACATCACACACTGGGCCTGTCATGGGATGGGGGAGCGGGGAGGGATAGCATTAGGAGATATACCTAATGTAAATGACGAGTTAATGGGTGCAACACACCAAAATGGCAAATGTATACATATATAACAAACCTGCACGTTGTGCACATGTACCCTAGAACTTAAAGTATAATAATAATAATAATAATAAAAAGGTGTGACATCATATACAAAAGTTTGCCAAGCAGAGACTCTGGCCTGAACTTGAGTGTTTAAGGTATGTGTTGGAGGTCAGTCTCATAGGCATACAACCGCCTACGTGACTGACCTCATTTATTCACATTCCAGACCCTAGAGAGAAAACAGGTGTTTACCATCAAAACAGTGTGTGCATAAATTATCTGGTTCAAATTGGTGGCCAGTTTTTTCACCAGTTGGTGGTCAAATTTTGGCCGTCTTCAGGTATGCAAAAGTGCTCTTATCAGACAGAACATTTCAGGGGTTTAGTTTTTAAGAGACTAAGGGCCAGCCCTGAAAATTACCTTTCTTGGGAATGAACAGGATTTGAACATCCCAGACCTGCCGCTGAGTTAACATTTTCCTGCATAATTTGCCTTTTCTTTCCTGGAATTAGGTTACTTCTGCTCAGTCTTCAGCTCTTAATTTAAATGGTGCTTTCCATGTAAAGCACCATTTACTTGTGCATAGTACCTGTACATTTCTCATATAACATAATACACATTTAAAAATACAAAATTTGTTTTATTGAGGTATAATTTGCATACAATAAAATAATCAATTTAAGTATGCAGTTTAGTAAGTTTTGACATTTGTATACAGTCCGGTAATTACCACTTCAGTCATGATCTAATACAATATAGGAATAAGGAAATTGATATTGGCAGAATACTGTTAACTAGACCGCAAACCTAATTTAGATTTCACTAATGTTTACACACACTCAAGTGTGTGTGTGTGTGTAATTCTGTGCAGTTTCATCACAGGTGCAAATGTATGTAATCATCATAATCAAAATGCAGAACTATCCTGTGAACACAAAGAAAATCCCTGTTGTGTTATTAGTCACATGCTATCCCATCCCTAACTCTAGCAACCACTGATCTGTTGTTTATACATTATGCTTAACTGTTGTTAATCTGTGGTACCTACCAACAGGGTGTGCATTCAGTGAGAGCAAATAAGAAGTCTGTTTTCTTCACCGCTGTATCCACAACACAGTAGGGCATGGGTTTTAGGTACTCAATTTATTGTCTTCAGTAATTTAATATTGAGAATTGACTTTTAATCCTAATGCCCTGATATTCCAAACTTTTAGATGAGATTTGTTAGAAGATGTCATGAAAAAAGTCCAAGAAATAAAGGAAATTTTTGAAGTTTGAGAAATCAGATTGTATGTGTGCATGTGCTCCCACCCAAGTACACATGGGCACACACACAGTCAACATCAGATTTTCTTTTAAAAGATTGCTATGCAGTTGGATTCTTCATTTACTACCTTTTTTTTTTTTTTTTTTTTTTTGAGGTAAAGTATCGCTCTGTCACCCATACTGGAGAGCAGTGGCACGATCTCGGCTCACTGCAACCTCTGCCTCCTGGGTTCAAATGATTCTCCTTCCTCAGCCTCCTGTGTAGCTAGGTCTAAAGGTGCACACCACCATGCCTGCCTAATTTTTGTATTTGTAGTAGGGAGATGGTTTCACCATGTTAACCAGCCTGGTCTTGAACTCCTGAACTCAGGTGATCCACCTGCCTTGGCCTCCCAAAGTACTGGGATTGTAGGTATGAGCCATCATGCCTGGCCCCTTCATTTACTTCTGATAAAATTTGGGGTTACTTAACCATTATAAATGGACAACAAAGAGAGATAATGGAAACACTTGTTGTCATATAACTTTATGGTCTATCCTCAATAGAACATTCAAAGTAATTATTTTTAAATTAAAATTTACCATTACCTTTGTGTAAGTTCCATGTATATTTTATTCACTACAATATCCTGGCACATGATAGTCATTTTGTAAACATTTGATAAATTAATGAATGCGTAACTGTTAAATACTATGTTAAATGACATTGAATTGTTTAAACGTATATAACTCATTAAGGTAGCATAATTGTTCATTTGTATCTTTTTTTTTTTTTTGAGACGGAGTCTCGCTCTGTCGCCCAGGCTGGAGTGCAGTGGCCGGATCTCAGCTCACTGCAAGCTCCGCCTCCCGGGTTCACGCCATTCTCCTGCCTCAGCCTCCCGAGTAGCTGGGACTACAGGCGCCCGCCACCTCGCCCGGCTAGTTTTTTTGTATTTTTTAGTAGAGACGGGGTTTCACCATGTTCGCCAGGATGGTCTCGATCTCCTGACCTCGTGATCCGCCCGTCTCGGCCTCCCAAAGTGCTGGGATTACAGGCTTGAGCCACCGCGCCCGGCCTATTTGTATCTTTTTATAGCTTACGTATGAAAGAGGAAAAATTAAATTAGGATTAATTTGGAGCTGCCATTGAGTTCCTTCTATATATAAAATACTTCACCGAATCTGACAAAAACTCAAGTCAACTAGGCTCTGAGAGTAAAATTACTTGCTTTTGGTCACCCAGCTAGTAAGTAAGCCTAGTCAGTTTTACCTTTGTCTGCCCTCTGCCCTGTCCTCTTTCGGTGCTACCAAGGAATTCTGAGTCCAGTTGATAAATTTGTGTAGCTGTTAGAATATTCAAAAGAGACCAAAATAAGACAAAATCTCATGTGGTAGCCAAAGCATTGAGTTGACATATGCAATACATTATGGAGTAATTTAGCATCAATATTTTCTATTAGAAAATGTGAACAGTTTTTATATTAAAACCTGTGCTTCATTCTATTGCAGAGTGAGATGAAGGAACTCCTTAATACACATACAATACTTGCACAAAGAAAGAAGTCCAAATCCATCCTAGTTTTTTTTTTTTCTTCTTTTTCTTTTTTGATGCGATCTAGGCTCACTGTAAGCTCCACCTCCCGGGTTCACACCATTCTCCAGCCTCAGCCTCCAGAGTAGCTGGGAGGCGCCTGTCACCAGGCCCAGCTATTTTATATATATATATATATATTTTTTTTTTTTTTTTTTTTTTTTTTTTTTAAGTAGAGACGGGGTTTCACTGTGTTAGCCAGGGTGGTCTCGATCTCCTGACCTCGTGATCCGCCCACCTCGTCCTCCAAAAGTACTAGGATTACAGGTGTGAGCCACTGTGCCTGGCCCATCCTAGTTTTTTTTTTTTTTAGAGACAAAGTCTCGCTCTTGGCCCCCAGGCTGGAGTGCAGTGGCACGATCTCAGCTCACTGCAACCTCTGCCTCCTGGGTTCAAGTGATTCTCCTGCTGTAGCCTCCCGAGTAGCTGGGATCATAGGCACCTGTCACCATGCCCAGCTGATTTTTTGTATTTTTAGTAGAGATGGGGTTTCACCATGTTGGCCTGGCTGGCCTCAAACTCCTGACCTCAGGTGATTCGCCTGCCTCCGCCTCCCAAAGTGCTGGGATTGCAGGCATGAGCCACTGTGCCCAGCCAACAAATTGATTTTTAAAAATCAACTTTCAGAAGTCTTCTTTTGGAAGAATCTTGCAAATTTCCTGGACCTGGATATAATCCACAATAGAAAAAGAATACAACACAGTGACAGTGTTCCAGCACCTTAGGAGATACATGTGAATCTGTTGTGGTTGATACTCGGGATGCAAGGGTAAATGAGAGGTGGTTCCTGCTTGTTAATCTTCATTCTAGTAGAGAATAACTGCACTGTGGAAGAGTTCACAAGTTGTAGGTACAAACTAAAGCTGGAGTTTTAGGGGTTGATAGATCTGGATTTTGAATCCTGACTTTAATACTTGCTTAACACAAAGTTAAGTTTTCTGATCTTTATATATAATAGGACTACTAAACTCTACCTTGAAGAATTTTTGTAAAGATCAGAAATATATGTAAAATGCTTAGCGTAGTAACTGGTCCCTGGTGGATACTCCTTAAGTAGGATTATTATCTGCTGCTATCATTTTGATAATTCTTTCAGGCTTTTTCTGAGTCTATAAAATGGGGATGATAATAGTACCCATCTCACAGTGATGGTCTGATGATTAAATGAGATATTACGTGTAAATCTGCTTGACATGGTGCTAGGTATATATACTTTATAGAAACTTAAATGCTTGATAAATTTGGTTTCACAAATGATAACAGTTCTGCTGGGAGTTAGCGAAAGAGAGGTAGTCAAGAAATGTTTTATAAGGGAAATGAACAAAGTGTGTACATAATTCTGAGTCTTGAAGCCCAGCCTCAGGATGTGACCTCGCTCAGTGGCTTGAGAGAACACTCTCTAGAGCCTAGATAACAGGGAGCATTGAGACACTGAACAGAGTTTGCTTTCTCTCCGGTGGCAGAGGGGAAGCTGCTTTGGGGCTTGAGGGGAGGATGCGGGTCTGTGGTGATGCCTTATTCTATTTCAGATCTATACTCTTTGCAGAATGCTTTGATCACATCGGGCCACAAATAGATTTCAGTCTGTGATCACACAGTTCTGATAATCGAGATTAAAGCTACAGGAAAACAACTCTCAGAACTTTGAAATCATTCTCATAAATGAGATTTTTAAAATGAAGATTATTAAATTATAATTTCCCCTTTTTCATTTTTACAATACAAATTTCATTTTGATGATGAAATATAGCATTTGATTATTTTTCCTACCTGTGAATAGTGTTTAAAAATTGTGGCAATTAATCTTCAAGATTAATTGAATTTCATAATGGTGCATTTTCCTCAACATGTAATTGGTGGTCTGCAGTAGTTCCTCTGAAATCTGCATCAGACAACTAAAAGCCACTGAATGTTTCCATCAGAGTAGCTGCAGTATTTTTCTGCCTATCTAAATTCCTATCTTGGTTTAATTCTTGCGCCTTTATTTTTGTGCTCGATAATAAACCTACTTATGATGCAAAACAGGCTTTAGATTGAGACTTATTTTTTGTTTTGTAGAAACAAGAGCCAATTGAAGTTAAACAAATCGTTTTAGACCTAAAGCTTTTTACTTAACTGACTGGATTAATTCAGTTGCAGTTGATCAGTCTTGAGTGCCCGCTATGTGGAAGTAGTAGAAACTGTTGTTCCTTGTAAAAGGATGGAAAATACATATGGAAAATAACATTTATGTACCCACCCCCCAGTTTGATGACTGTTCACTCATTTGTTTACTCATTCATTCAATAAATATTTATTGAGCACCCAGCTAATGCAGAAAATAAAGAAAGGTTTTAAGACAGAATATTCCTTAAATCAGTAATAGCACATAGTTGTCTACTGCTAGCTGAGGGAATGTTTCTCCTACTTTAAGAGAAAATAATGAGTAAATGTTCATACTTTTTAAATGCATATTAAGTTATGAATTCCTGCTAGGTTAAAGAGAGTATGCCCATCTGATGTCTTTTATCTTCTCTGTAACAGAGATATGGCAGGCTTACTGGAGGACGTATGAAATCAGTGAATTGTAGAGCTTCCTAGGCAAGCATTATTCAATTTCCAGATAGTTTTAACTGGCCATTTGAGATTTGTCTTCATGAGTTGAAAGTGGAGTTTATACTATGATTTCTCCAGCTGCTCATCTAAGCATGAAGAGGATGAGTGGGTAGGTTCAACATGGCTTGGGTTTACCAAGCAATTCAAACAGAGGGATAATAGGAGACAGGGGAGCTGGTTGTCTTTACAAGGGACGGTCATAACGAGGAACCATCCAGTATGAAGTAGACAAAGATTGGTGTGGAGTGAGAGGTGAGTTAACTGGGGATGGAACTCTTTGAACAAATGAGCTAGCAGGCTAGGAGGCAGTTGTTGAAGAACAGGATGTTTGAAAATTTTTTTAGGGCAGAAGTCAAGACACTTTTTGTGTAAAGGGTCAGAGTAAATATTTTAGACTTTGAGGAACGAGGCAAAATGGAGGGTATTATGAAAGTACAGAACAAGAGAGAAGACAAATTTGCACAAATTTTTGTGTTGATAAAGTTCATAATAGAGTGTAGGTTTCTAGTAACACAGGTGTGCTGCTGAAGAGAATGGGATGCTTCTTGGAGGAAGCGGGGATAACATTTCATGTGAGGTTCAAAATGGGTACACATATCAAAATAAATTGCAGATTTTAATCTCTTCAGGCTAATCTACAAGGAAATGGTACACATTTCATCTTTGAAAATGTGTTCACAGTGACAATTACTTGCAAGTATTGATATCACTCTTATCAGCTTTTAAAATTGAGTTTATTCATTGTTTAGAAGGCATTTCAAGAATTCCATTAGATTCTTGTCTTTGCTTTAGACTTTAAGCTTGTATTACTTTGCAGATTAATCACTTAAAATTGATGGTTAGATGGAAACACCTCAGCTGCACATTTAAATGGATTTTGAAGTATGTAAATCCTTTGCCTTTTCATTGGAGTCCAAAATATGCTGCTGCAACTGTAGTTTGAGGTCAGAAAATATATCTGCAAATTTTTGTAGAAATGGAAATTTCCCTTCTTGTTTTCACTTTTGACAGCATGGGAAGGGTGTGGAGCAGCTGAAGGTTATTATGATTCAGACTCTATTCATTGTTTCTTAATGTCCCATTTAAGTGGTCATAGATTATATGAGCTTTTCTTAATAGGAGATCGTTTTATTTCTTTAATATTTTTTGGGTATAACTCATGTTTATATCTTTAACATCAAGCATAATTACTGACACAATGTAAACTATATGAAAGGTACTCAGGAAACATTTATTGAATGCATATATCTAATATTTTTCTTTTAAAACAGTGTTGTTTATCCTATTCCTTTTGTTGTAGGTGAAGAGCGATTATATGTTAGAGATAGCTGATCAAGTGGACCAGGAAATTGCTTTGAAGTTGGGTTGTCTAGAAATACGGTAAGATGGTAACTATACATTGAGGCCTTTATCAATTTTTAAATTATTTTTGAATATTTTGCAGGTATTTTCCTTTTCTTCATAATGATTATCAGTGAAATACTGAATAAAATTTGAGTAAATTATGAACTGTTGGTTTGGTGCAAAGGTAATTGCAGTTGTTGCCATTGATTTTATTTATTATTCAGATGCCTCTCCCCCAGTTTTTATCATTTAACAACATAACCATTCTTTATATATACATATAAATGTATGTCTTCCCTGATTTTAGGCGATCATACTGGGAGATGCGGGGCAATGCCCTAGAAAAGAAGTCTAACTATGAAGTGTTAGAGTAAGTATTATACTTATAAGCTATACCTGCAAATATGCGGAACTAAATTATTTCGTAGTTTATCTTAAAATTAAATACTGATTCTGAAACACTACTATTTCTAAAATTTTATGTCTGGAAGAGGAAAAGAACAGAATCCTTGATGACATTAATTGTGTTAGTAAACATTTAGATTTGTTGATAGATGTCTTAAAGCTAATATTGTATATGGCCTGTTAACACACACATTTTGTCTGTGTAGAGTTAATCATAGCAAGGTGATATTTTTTCTAATTTATATTGAATTCTACAGCGGCCTATAAATTGCTTATAAATTATTGTTCGTATTCTCTGTATAAGTTACTACAGATTGTTTTTCACAAACGGAGATACGGAAGTTACTCACTGCTCGTGTATCAGAAAGATCTAGAATAACTAGAAATTTTTCCAATAATGAAATTAATTTGTGCATTAGACTGTTACATTAGATTGTATTAAATTAACCCAATCTGGAGTTTACATTGTGGGAGGCTAGAAGCCCTATACTTCATCTTTTTCATAATTAATTCAGCAAAAGATAATTGAATATTGAGTCCTTTGTAGCTAAGTGCCGGAGATTCAGAAATAAAACAAAATTTTAACCCCCAGGAAGCATTTCGCTAAAAGGAAGACTATCAGACAAGTAAGCAAAATTATAACATAATGTGCTAGAAATGAAAGTGGAAGTATCAGCTGGGTGTTTGCAGGAGAATGGTGCTTGATGTGTGAGGTGTTTTCACATCGAGATGTTATTTAACCTAAGTCTTAAAGAATGAGTGGTTCACAAAGTGTAGGTATGTGGGGTTTGTTGCATGGGAGCCAGGAAGCCAGTCAAGAGGATAAATCAACATTTGCAAAGGCATAGAAACATGGACCATCAGGCAAAGGTTAGGAAACTCTAAGTTGGTTGTGAGTAGATAGAATAGCATTCTTATGAGGGAGATAGGGACGTGTATACAGGGACCAGGTCGTTACCTCTCTAGCACATTCTTCAAAGAGTCTGGACTTAGCCTTTGAGCATCGCTGACTCATCATTTCAAGCAGGACAATTATATGATGAGATTCGCAAGTTAGAATTTCATATTTGTGAGATTAGAATTTTATTAAAGAAGACTGAAGATGGAAGCAGTGAGCCAGGAAGCTGCTGTACCTTTCTTGTCCATATGAGAATGATGAGGCTGTGAGACAGAAGGAAGCAGTGGCCATGGAGACATGGGCTAGCAGAGGCAGAGTCTGTGTGACTGGAGCCTGATTATATTTGAATCAAGGACAGGGAGGAACCCAAGGAGTCTCTTGGTTTTCTCTCATGGGCCACTATGGATACCAGTCACAGAAAAGGAGTGTGCTTGAGGAGAAAGAAAACAAGTTGCTTGGAGCATGTTGATTTTTAGTTCTAAGGGAACATTCATGTTTTTTAAAATGAAAAAGGAAAAATCACTGTTCGTTTATTTCATTGTTATGAAATCACAAATACCAGCAGCATTAAAAATCATCTCTTATGGTACTCTGTGCTTAGATCTTGGTTTCTAGTACCATTCTTCAGTGGAAGGAACCAGAGCTCCTTGGAAAAATGCAGTTCGAAGGAGAGGAGAAAAAATACAAGGGTGAGCCCTAGAGCTGCTTGTAGTGCCAGAAAGAAGGAAGTGCTCAAAAAGCAAAACGATGGGGCCGTGTCAAAGGATGAAGGAGCCAGTGGAAAAAGTTCCCAGTGACAAAAGCTGGAACAATTCGAGCAACAAATTAAGTTACATAGTATTAGATTATAACCCAAAGTATGAATACCCATGAATCCATAGTAATATAAATACTTGAATCAATAAATATTTAAAGAAGCAGTGACAAATTTCCTCTACAGAAAAATTCCAAAAAATTTATATAGATTCCCTCTCTCAATGGAGGTGGGAATCTCACCTCTTAACATATGAGCTACATTTAGTGGCTTGTTTCTAAAGAGTATAATAAGGAAAGGAGGTGTGGGGAAAAAGTAACTTTACAGTGAAGAAACCTGACAGGCATGACCTCAGCCAGGTGGTCAAAGTCAGCATCACCAGTGATCAGTAGTGTTGATAGTGTGCAACCATGATGTAATGTGTTGAGAAAGACACTTTACCTCTGTAGCCTTCCTCATAACAAAACCCCATAACCTGAGTCTAATCATGAGAAAAAACATCAAACAAATCCGTCTTCAGGGACATTTTACAAAGTACCTAACCAGTACTCCTCAAAATTGTCAAGGTGATGAAGGAAACAGTGGAAGTCAGAGAAACTCACATATCTAGGAGTTGCCTAAAGAAACATGATGATTACATGTAATGTCGTGTCCTCGATAAGATCTTGGAACAGAAAAAGGATAGGGAAAAAACTGATGAAATCTGAGCACAGAGTTTGTTAGTCATAATATATTCATACTGGTTTATTATTCGTGACAAATGTACCAAAGTAATGCAAGATATTAATAGTAGGGGGCCTGGGTGGGGGCTATACAGGATCCTCTCTTTGTAACTCTTTTGTAAATCTAAAACTATTGTAAAATAAAAGGCCTATCTAAAAACAAAATCCTGATGGGAGAATTAAGCAAGTAGTTAGAGATGATCTAAAAAGGTACAGTAGATGGCGAATAGTTATGTGAAGTCAAGAGAAGAGTGCTAGTTCAGTGGCCTGACTGAGTTACATACAGGGAGAGGACTCCAGGAACACATGTGATCATCTTTCAGGGTCACTGTGGAAGCCTACCCTAGTGTAGTGACTGGGGAAAAAGAATAATGTGATTTGTATTCCACCTATCTCTATGTGAGGCCAAGACAGGAAAATGAAATAGTAACTGAGAGATAGAGTCTGTGTGAGAACCAGAGGTGTACAAAGGAATGAAGACAGCCAGACATACTGTCAGAAGGATACAGGAAGAGAGATACTTGAAAGAAATTTCCACGAATAATACATTGACATGTTTTTAATCGCCAAAACAGTTAAAGAAAAGCAGATTATCTGTCAAGGTGAATTTCTGAATGGTATGTTTGGAGAGAAGAATTTTAAGTTTAAGATCTGTTTGAAATGAAAGTCAGATTTTGCACTGAAGTTGGTGTAAATTGGGCTTATTTCTAGAAATTACAGAACTTCAGATGATCAGAGAAGAGATGAATAGAAGAGGACAAATTAGGGCTTTAACCAGTGCTTTCAAAACGTTACATAGTTTTTGTCAGGGGTCAGTGAAATGGAGAATATGAGAATTGCTATACATGTCTACGGCCATACCACCCTGAACGTGCCCGATCTCGTCTGATCTTGGAAGCTAAGCAGGGTCGGGCCTGGTTTGTACTTGGATGGGAGAATTGCTATACATAAGTAAGGGCTTGTGATTATTATTGCTTGAAACAGGAGAACTAGACAGCATGAGTTTGTAAATTAGATCCTTCTTAGAGGACTGCATGGAAAGTTGAATGATCCGTTGTTTTGATATGGCTGTTTCATCTTAGTTAATTTATATGTGCGATATTTAAAGTAAGTAAATATGACAGTTAAAAGAAAGAGGAATCTTGAGTTTCTTGTAGTTCTAGGATATTATTGTGCTTATTTTGCTGTCCCCTCTTTCTAAATTCCTGTGCTTTTGTTCCATGATACTGATTCTTTGCAATTATACAACTTGTGTGAATTCAGCACCCTGTCTCCTTGTAAGTAGATTAGTTGAGTGACTTCTTGAAGCAGAATATCTGGGTTCAAGTCCTTATCACACCTTGACTATTTTATTTGCCAAGTTTTATTAGTAAGCTCTTGGTGTCTGTTTCTAAACGTGTAAAATGGGGATATTGGTGATACATATATAGGAGCGTCGTAAGGAGTTAGATGAGATAATTTATGTCAAGAGCTTAATACATATTGTACCCAACACTGAATAAATGCGGACTGTAATTATGATTATTATCCATGGAAGATACTGATTGTCAGTCAGGATAAAAACCAAACTGTAGAGTTTCTTTAAAGAGCATTAAGAAAAAAAAATGATAGAAAGCAATGTTATTGTTCATCTGTTGATTTAATTTTGAGTCCTTTTAAAATGATTTTTAATTTATTTGTTTTCAAAGGTAATAATACATTCTAGTTAGAGAAACATTGAAACTACACTGTCAAATAAGAAAATTTTTTCAACTCCTCTTACTGATAACCATCATCATAGTTTTAGTAAATATCCTTATAGCTCTCTGTTTTAACACTTGTGTGCGCATTCAATGCATAGTTTTAATATAAGTGGAATGATCCTATATGCGTCTTGCTTTTTTGTTCAACTTTATATTTAATAGATCTTTCCATGTGACTAAATAGAAATATACATTAGTATATAGTCCACCCAATGACTATATAATACTATATTTAAACAGCCACATAATAGTGGACATTCAGTTCAGGTTAATAACAGTGTAAGGCATGGTGCCATTTTTTGTTCATTTTTGCCTATGTGATAGGCAACAGATGATAACTTGCTTTATATTAGTTTGATTACTGGTGATATTAAACCTCTTTGCATATATGGCCATTTTTAAGTTTTTTTTGTAAATTAACTGTATTTTAAATAAGCTTTTCTAATATGTTTATTTTTTCTTTATTGATCTTAAGCAGTCTTTGTCATGTTAACACTATCTTGTAATGTTAGTTCTGTATTTTCTTTCCTAGCTCGTCATTTTCTTTCAACTATATGTATATGGCTCTCATCATACAGAAGTTTGTCTTTCTTTAATGTAGTAAAATCGTATTTTCATTTTGGTTTTTGAGTTTTAAGATCCTATTTTTACAAAGGCATTCCAGAAGTTAAGATTGTTAAATGTTTGTTTTGAAACTTTTGTGCATTCATTTCTGTTTTTACATTTTCAAATGTGTGGGTTTTAAAAATATTTTCTTTTTAAATTAACTTTTGACTTAATGACATTATGCTCAGATAGCATGGTCTGTGTGACAAGAGCCTCTCAACTTTTGTGGAGCCTGCCTTTGTGGACCCTAGAATAAGATCATTTTCCCCTAGTGTTTTATCATGAAAAAGTTTCAAAAATACAAAAAAGTTGAGAGACTTGTTCAGTCAGCATCTATGTATCTAGCACCTGAATGCTACAGTTATTAACATTTTGTTGTATTTGCTTTGTGTGATCAGTTGTTATAAATGTTTTAGTGTGATTTAAAAAATGCATTTCCTATTCAAGCTTGTTAACATACCCATCTGTGATAATGACTTTGCCAGTTTCTTCCTATAAGTCTATTAATTTTTCCTTTGTATTTTGAGGCTCTTTTATTTAAACATCCAAACAATATGCATTTTTGGTAAATTGAATCTTGCATCATTATGTAGTGATCTTCTCTATGCCTGATAATTTTTTGTTGTTGTTGTTGTTCTGAAATCTGTTTTGCCTTCTTTGGTTAGCCTTGACCTGGTTTATACATTACCATTTTTTCACTTTCAACTTTTCTGTGTCCTTATACTTTTTAGGTGTGTCTTTTAAAAATGTCGTAGTGCTGAATTTCTTAAATCCAGTTTGCTAAGTATGTCTTTGAACTGATAGGTTAAGTACATTTGTATTTCTTAGGATGCGTGATATATTGGACTCGCCTTTATTATCTGTTTCCAGTGTCCTAGAAATGAATTGTGTGTGACTGCATGTGCTGTTTATTTCTTAGTTGGTATTCTTAGTCCACATTTTCTTCTGTAATTACTTTGAAATTTATAAACATCTCTACTCTTTCATTAGTTACCATTACATTTAACCTTCTATATTAACCAACTGCAGATTTTAAACTTATCTAACCCTGTCTTAAAGCAAGGACCTTGAAACATCTTAAGTCTCCCCGTCTTCTTCCAACTTACACATCATTTTTTCCTGTTTTTAGTTGTATCTTTTCAAGATTGAAACTCCAAATATTAGACATTATTATTATTTTATACAGTTATTATTTTTGGCTTTCCCTGCATGTGTATTATTTTATTTCTTAAACATCCTTTATTGGGCCAGGTGCAGTAGCTCATACCTATAATCCCAGCACACTGGGAGGCCAGGGTGGGAAGATGTGTTGACCAGCATGGATAACATAATGTTGCAAGACCTCATCTCTACAAATAATTTTAAAAACTAGCCAGGTGCAGTGGCACGCAGCTGTGGTCCCACCTAGTTGGGAGGCTGAGGCTGGAGGATTGCTTGAGCTCAGGTTGTTGTGGCTGCAGTGAGCTGTGATCGTGCTACTGCACTCCAGCCTGGGCAACAGAGCAAGACCTTGTTTAAAATAACCATGTTTGTATCTCAGACCACCTTTCTGGTATGCTTTTCCTTTTGTTCCAAATACATTGTTCAGATCATTGGTTTTTTTTTCCTCAACACTGTAAAGATATTCTGTTATGACTAGAAATGTCTGTTGACATTTCTTTGTGGTTGCTTTTTCTTTTAAGGTTCTTTTCCTACTTTTCATCTTTTCTAGTTTTATTAATGTCTTGTGCTTCGATTTCTTTTTATAAATCCAGTTGGAATAAGGCATACTTCTCAATTCTGTAGATTCATGTTTTTGATCTGGAAAATATATGCCACTGTCTCTTTAATAATCAATAGATGTATTTCTGATCTTTGCTATCTCTTTCATTTTTTGTATTTTCTATCTCTGTCTCTCTGGATCCTCTTTTTTGGGGGGGATTTTTCCTTGGATTTGTCATCTAATTCTTTAATTCTCTTAAGTAGTATCTTTATGCCATACGTTGTTCATTTGTTTATTTCATTCTACCACTTACATTTTCATTTCTAGACGTTCCATTTCATATGATGTAATCTTCTTCATGCTTGGTAACCTCTGCTATGCGCATCTGTGGTGTTTGCACCATTTATTTCTTCATGTTTTTTATGCATAGCTGTTTTCTGTTCTGTATTTGACAATAACCTTGAGGTACTGGGATGTCTCAATCTGCTGTTACTCTGTCACTCAGGCCACCAAAGTGGCTTGAATCAGAGGCTGGTGGCCCTAGACCGAGCAAGCTGAATTCCAGGGGGCTTAATCTCCACTGTTGCAGCTTCTAACAAGAGCCAGGAAATGATACCACTTCTGACTCCCTCAGGTCCAATCTCAGTGTCCAAGTGCCAGGTTCATCGTCCCCACCTTGCAGGTACCGTCGGTTCAGAAAGCCAAAAAGTTTCCCTTCTGCATGTCGTGCTGTGTGTGTGTGTGTGTGTGTGTGTGTGTGTGTGTGTGTGCGCGCGCGCGCTCGCGCTGGGGGCATCCTAGAAACCTGCATGTTTATCTCCCTATTGCCTAAACATTCTTCATTGTAGCTCAATCTATCTTTCCAACATCAATTTCCCTTTTTCTTTTACTTTGAAGTGTTTGTTTGTTTGTTTGTTTGTTTTGTATTTTGAGACGGAGTCTCACTCTGTCTTCCAAGCTGGAGTGCAGTGGCACGATCTCAGCTCACTGCAAGCTCCGCCTTCTGGGTTCATGCCATTCTTCTGCCTCAGCCTCCCGAGTAGCTGGGACTACAGGTGCCCACCTCCATGCCTGGCTAATTTTTTGTATTTTTAGTAAAGATGGGATTTCACTGTGTTAGCCAGGATGGTCTCGATCTCCTGATCTTGTGATCTGCCCGTCTCAGCCTCCCAAAGTGCTGGGATTACAAGTGTGAGCCACTGCACCCGGCCTAGAAATTTTTAATATGTAGTTTCTGATGATAAAATTCTGTTTTTAAATCTCTCTCTCTCAAAAATTTCACCCTTGTTCTTGAACGGTAGCTTAACGGATGCTGGTCAAGCAGTCTTCCTACTTTGGCCTCCCAATGTGCTGAGATTATAGGTATGAGCCACCACACCTGGCCCAATAATAGCATACCAGCAAAAACATTAACCTAGTTATATTTTATGTAATAAAGATACTTAACAACATTGCATTTGGTCCTGTCTTCCATTGTGGCCATTGTAAAGACTGATGCCAGCACTTTAGGAGTGGCCTGGCTGAGAGTATGTGCAGGGACTTGCATGCATACACCATGGCTGTTCTATCACAGGAGCAACTGGGGACCCTAGCGGCCCCCATACCTCAAGGGGAGAGCATGGGCATTGCTCTCCTATTGGTTTTGGCTAGTAACTTGGAGCCATTTAGAAATTTATGTATTTCTTCAGTACAGAAAGGAAGTATACATGAATGCAGAATACTACTTGTTTCTTAGTAGTTCTTTTCATATTCCCTTTTTCCTTTCTAATAAGAAAACTCATGAAATGTTCCACATAATTTATTAAATTCTGGCAGGAATTTTAAAGTCAAACTCAGTTGTTTACAGCCTAATGCAGAATGCCCTTTCAGCTTTACTGTACTTTTTTTTTTTTTTTTTTTGAGACGGAGCCTTGCTGTATTGCCCAGACTGGAGTGCAGTGGCGCAACCTCGGCTCGCTGCAACCTCCTCCCAGGTTCATGCGATTCTCCTGCCTTAGCCTCCCAGATAACTGGGATTACAGGTGCCCGCCATCATGCCTGGCTAATTTTTTTTTGTATTTTTAGTAGAGACGGGGTTTTACTATGTTGGCCAGGCTGATTTTGAACTCCTGACCTCAAGTGATCAGCCCACCTCGGGCTCCTTAAAGTGCTAGGATTATAGGCGTGAGCCACCACGCCTGGCTGCTTTACTGTATTAATAAATAACTTTTTTTGTTTCTGTTTGTTTGTTTTGAGACGGAGTCTCTCGCTCTGTTGCCCAGGCTAGAGTGCAGTGGCATGATCTCAGCTCAGTGCAACCTCCAACTCCCAGGTTCAAGTGATTCTCCTGCCTCAGCCACCCAAGTAGCAGGGATTACAGGTGTGCACCACCATGCCCAGCTAATTTTTGTATTTTTAGTAGAGATAGGCTTTCATCATTTTGGCCAGGCTGGTCTCGAATGCCTGACCTCTAGTGATCCACCCGCGTTGGCCTCCCAAAGTGCTGAGATTACAGGTGTGAGTTACCATGCCCAGCCATAAATAACTATTTTGAGTTATACTAGTACTGCTACCGCTAAGGCACAGTTTCTGAGAGTGAGACAAATACTATCTAGAAACTTGAGGGTTTTTTCTTTAAACCAGCTGAAGAGTTCATTAGTCTTTCTTTTTCATGTCTTTCCAATCTAGGAAGAACCAAGGTACCTTTTTTGTAGGCAAAGGAGAAGTGTAAGACAGTGAAGTCCCCCAGCCCCTGTCCCTGGTACGTTACTTCCTGTGGCTCATACAACAGGGAACAACTGGAGTGTAAAACAGAAGAGACTTTTATGTACATCTTTTGTAAATAAGAGGTGAGGAGGAGAGAAGGCAGCTACCTTCTGGTCACAAAAACATCCCCAGCTTCTAAGTAGAGATCCAAAACACTTCTAGTATTAAACGTTGGAGTAAATGTAAGCATACATTTTTAAAAGTCTGATTAAAAAGAAGACATAATTATTTACCCAGTTATTCCAGTTCAAGGTCGTGGGTGGCTGGACTCTATCCCAGCAGCTCAGGATGCAGGGCAGGAGCCAGCCCTGAACAGGATGCCATTCTTGTCACAGGGAGTACTCTCTCCTCCCTCCCCATACTCACTCATCCTAGGACAGTTCAGACACCAGTTCCCCTAACATGCATATCTTTGGGATGTGGGAGGAAACTGGAGTAACCACACAGACACAGGGAGAATATGCACACTCCATATAGTGGCCCAGCTGGGAATCGATTTTTTTTTCTCATCTACATTATAATGAAACAACATTAAATAATAGTGACATTGTTTATGAACCTGCTGTTTAGTACTTTCCCTTAGAGGAACATAGGAGAAAACATAATCACATAGCCATACCTTGCTACAGAAGAGACTGGGGAAGGCAGCACTGTACCTGACCAAAAGACAACTTCATCCCCAGGATGAAGGGAAGAATGTCATTAAGAAATAGCAATCTCCGTTGCAGTTAGATAATTTTAGCATTTGTCTATTGTTAAGAGGCTTGAGTATAATTTAGAGGTGAAAGTACCACCATACTATTTCTGAATTAAGTGTACTCAATTCTGACAGTTTCGGAGAAAGGGTAAGATAGAGTTACTACATGGAAATGCCTGTTTTAAGTTATATTTGAAGTTAGTTTTGGCTGCATTTTTGCCTAGGTTTTAAGTATTTGAGGGATTGTGTTCACAAAATATTAAACAGGGTCACCAGACAAGAATCTTCTCAGAAATACTGCCAGAAGAGAAATAAATTTATCTTTGACATAAGAATTTGCTTATAATAAGGTTAGTTTCTTTTTAATATGTAAAGACAGTTGATTCCCATCGGAGGCTTCTGAAAGCCAGCTGTGTTACGAATTTGTAGATGTGAATACACACGTGCAGGATAAGACCACAGGCTGGGACTAGACGGGCACTGTAGAGGATTCATCTCAGTGAGTGGGGAATGCTGATGGCAGTCAGCTGTTGCAGGTGGGGAGGGGCCCTCCTACACAGCCTGTTTTCCTGAACGATTCTGGATGGCCACTATGGTGTGAAAGGAGGAATATGAGGAGGTGCACAGTCATCATGCAGGGATGTGGGAGGGCAGAGCTCTCTAGGGATTTTCCAAAAATGCTAAATGGCAACAGGAATCAGTGGAGTAATGAACGGGATTTTGAGGTTTAGCAAAAGAGAACGAAGACCACATCAGTCAGCAGTGTTCTAAATCTTTCACTTAAAGGATAGAGGTCAGTTAAACATGAAGAGAGTTCTGGTTAAAATTGGCCACAAAAACCTTAAATCTCGATGGCTAAGTGTGTTGGTTTTAAACTCTTATAGTACCTTTCACACTGTGTGGTACTTAGTTGTTTATGTAATTATCTCACTTAAGAAAAGGAAACATTAGTGATTTTTCTACCCCATGATCTGTTATGGTGCCTAGTATGTCATACAGTCCCCGTGAGGAAGTAAACGAATACAGCCTCTCTTGTCTTTGTAGCTTCAAATCTAAATGATTTGAATCTTAGTGAATAGATCATAGAAACTGTTTTTGTTAGTTCTGAGAGAGAAGTAGGAAAGGTAATACTTAGAAGTCCTGTGCTATGTATATACAGGCAATCCCAACGAAAGGCTTCTTGTTTAACATACAGCTGTCTCCTGTAAGATCTGCTGCCTTCTACAGTGTCATGGTAGAGCTCTCTCCTCACCCCTCTATACCTCCTTTCCCCAGTCTTTCTGAGCAAGGCAGGAACCTTGTGTGGTTGTGCCTGTGGTAGCTCTGCACCTATCCCCAGTGCTCATGCATTTCACCCGTCTTTGCCCTTACTGAGGAGCCTTTGGTCCCACAGCAGCAAGCCCTAGAGAATGAGGGTGCCCAAAGTCCTAGATTCATTGCTCTGTCCCAGCCCCACCCATTGCAGCTTTCTGCAACAACGGAACTGTTCTGTGGCTGCCCCACTGAGTTCGGTGGCCTCTAGCCCCATGGGACTGCTCATCACTTGAAATGTGCTGAGCATTGCAGTTGGGAACATAATTTTTAATTTAATTCAACTAATTTAAGTATAAATAGCTACATATCACTAGTGGTTGCATATTGGACAACACAGTTCTATCCTAATATTAGTGTCTTGTCATCTGTGTATGAGTTCAAGAGGTTTCTCTGAACTGATGTGGGAATCTAATAAACTGATGCTTGGGTTTGGGAACTGGGGTTTGGCAGTATTCTAAAAGCTTCATGTGAGCTAGTTTTTTATTACATGAGTTTAAATGCATTTAGGACATATCCTTTGACAGTTAATGTAGTCTGGAATTATTATATGATAAAGGTTAGTAATTATATTTTGTTTATGATGTGTAAGTTGTATTTATTGTTTTATTCACATACAGGACAGTTGTATAGAGTTTGGGCTCAAAGAAGGTTTTTATGCCACTTGAGGCAAAACTGCTGCTTATTAGAGTGCACATTGTAAACCAGTCCCAGACATACAGATCGTGGAGAGAGGCGACCTCATATTAAAAATGGGACAGCCTACAAGTCCCTGCTTGGTTTCCTAAGGCTTTAAATTTAGATATCTATAATAGGCTTTCCCTAAAATCTTTGAACGTAGTGCGTTAGGTGTGCTCAGAGTCCTCTATCACAAAACCTGAAGTAGTTTGACTTCTAGATTAAATTAAAATGTGTTAAAGGCAGTGTTGCAGACTTTTTACCATGACCTTGTGTGCTTGAGCCTCATCTTTATTTTCTCAACTGCCAGGTGTCAATAAAGTTCTAACATATGGACAAATGTTACAAATTCATTATTACTCAAAATAAGTTTAAGAAAATCTATACTGTATATATGCTAATTATTGGCCTTCAGGTGTTTTTGTTTAAATGGAGTTGTCTTCACCTTTGAAGTAAAAGCAATACCTAGTATTTGTCTTTATTTTCAAAAAATATATGCTTCCTTTCATTTTTCTTGAATCATACAACACTTTTTGGTTTATCTTTAATTTTCTTATTTGTGACAGCAATGAATATGGTAAGTTTTTTATTTCTGCCTGGCTCTGAGAAAAATAGATGTGTAACTGGGTTGACTAATAGCAGTTGACAGCCACACAGTCGGGGAGAGGATATTCCCTGCCTTGGTCTTTCCCTCAACCAAATACTGACATGGCCAGTTGCCTTCTTGAAATCCCTACTAGAAGGGCATGCATGTACACCTCGCCCAGCCTCACATGTCTAAAATAGAACTGTTGATGCCCACCCACCTTCCCATTCTCAGTGCATAGCTTCAGCATTCCCTCACACCTCATGTCCAGTCACTCATCCCTGTTGCCTCTGTCCACAGTAGCCCCTGAATCTCACGACTTCTCACGACCTCTACTGTCCACCAACAAACCTCAGGTCAGGCCATGCCTCCTTCTGCATTAAACAGTGAGGCACACAGGGCATGTAGACCAGAAGCTGTCCAGACAGCAGTGCTTTCTAAGGCATTCTTCTATGGCAGAACAGAAACTACCCCCTTCACGTTCCAGGAACTTCATAAACAGTTTACTTAAACTTCAGCACCACTGCGTGGTAGTAGTTCACATCCCCACTTTACAAGTAACCAGAGGCTCACAGGTGCTGACAGCAAGTCCATCCTATGGCAGAGCCAGGATTCAAATTAAGAACTCTCTGAGGCCGGGCGCAGTAGCTCATGCCTGTAATCCCAGCGCTTTAGGAGGCTGAAGCGGGCAGATCACTTGAGGTCAGAAGTTTGAGACCAGCCTGGCCAACATGGTGAGACCCTGTATCTACTAAAATTACAAGAAATAGCCAGGTGTGGTAGTGCAGGCCTGTAATCCCAGCTTCTTGGGAGACTGAGGCACGAGAATTGCTCGAAGCCTGGGAAGCAGAGGTTGCGGTGAGCTGAGATTGGGCCACTGCACTCTAGCCTGGGTGACAAAGCAAGACTCAGTCTCAAAAAAAAAAAAAAAAAAAAACCTCTTTGATATGAAAATCAGTGCTTGCTGTTATGGAATAGTGGCTTGAAAATGTAGATAGAGGCAGAAATGATCAAGAATACCGCCTTGTAGATTCCAGAGTGTGTTTTTTGTGTACTAATTTTGCTACTTCCCAGTAATGATTGGCATCAAAATCCTTAAAATGCAAAGACACTGTGTTTTTAGGAGGCAAAATGAAAAGGAAGAACTTGTGTGGATACTTTTCCTCCTTCATATCCAACTGTCAAAATAGATAATGATGGTTCTGTAAAGGTAAGGAAGGGAAGTTACAAACAAAAGTGGCTAGAGACAGAAATGTAAAATCAGTAGTTGTATGAATTAACTGATGGGTAAAACCAGAAAGTAGTATATCATAGAAGCTGAGAGAATTTTAGGATGTAATGAACATAGTAATAGCAGAATAAGAAAGAATGAGAACTGAGACCAGTTTTGGATTTAGCAGAGGAGGAATTCATTGGTTTAGGTACTACTAGCAGTCAGATTATAGAACAAGGGATTTAAAATGTTTGAATTACAGTATCATGACATGATGTCTATAGTTTTGTTTATAATGCCAGCCAACTTACAGTTATGGATGAAGAAGTCATCCCTGTTTCTTGTTACTTTATATTCAGTTTGTTATATGTGATATATTATGTGATTCTGAAAAGAAACCTGTATTTCGCTTTTCTCCTTGATCCTTTTATGTGTCTCCTGACATTCCTTAATGTCGTCAGAGGCATTATTTCGTATTACTAGCACACGAGTGACACCTAGTGGCCAAAACATCTGAGTAAGTTAGTAACCAAAGTACTAGGAAAAGCATCAGCTGTTCTTACTAACCTATTTTCTTGGCCAGAGCGTTGCGGTTCTTGATAATAATTTAATTTTGTTGCCCGACTTAAAGAACATTGCTGTAATTTCCATAAATTAACCTTTTTTACTTAGGGCAAATCACATAAATTTATCTATTTTTTTCCCCCTAATGTGAAACTGAGATAAGCGAATGAGTCCCTTGATCAAAAAAGTCTATTTTTAAAAATAGTCAACTTTTAGGATAAACTTAAGGGATTTATTTCTGTAATTTGTAAGGTATATCCTGAATCATTTACTAATCAGGCTAGCTATTTTCTCTACAAATACAGTATTACCCAGTTGGAACTGATGTTTATAACCTTCAAGCAATATCTGAAAAAGGACAGTTTTTTAAATACATTATGATTTATAAAGAGGGAATATTTTAGAAGAGTTTTCAATAATAAGGGCAAAAGGAAAAACCAAAAGGATTTCTGTTTAAATCAACTTGTATTTGTGTTTTCTGTACATATCTAGAAAATGATTTGTCCCATCCTTCCTGTGAATATACTGGTAAATTAAAGCATTATTATATTTGTTTCCTTCCTAAATAATATATGGAACGTTAAATAATTTACAGTGCTTTTATGTTCTTGCAAGTTTGTCATTATATTAATTGATTTGGTGGTGTTATTTGTTAATACGCTTCTTTTTATATTTCAGAAAAGATGTTGGTTTAAAGCGATTTTTTCCTAAGAGTTTACTGGATTCTGTCAAGGTAATTAGAGTCTGCTTTATCATAATAAAATAACAAAATTGTGCCAAGACCTTTTCCCCAGTGATAAATTGCTTTTGGGAAAGTATAGTGTAGTTTCCTTCCTTCCATGTAAAATATATAATTTTAAAAACTGACATTTATTCTAGTCACATAGGTTTTTAGTATAGCTTTCTCCCATAAAACGTGGTTTTACTTCTTGATTGTATTTGATACTCTGCCAAGCATAAAACTGAAAAAGTTACGTGTACAGTTATTCCTGTCATCTAGGTCTCTATAGGCTCAAATATTTTGACATGCAGAAGAAAATGAGCAATATGTAAAATAATTGTGGTGGAATCATTAATATTTTGTGTGTGTGTGTGTATGCACACACATGCGTGCATGTTAGTGCATTTTGAAGGTCTGTCTTTTGTTTTAACTCTTTTTTTTATAAGTCATATTTTATTTTTTTATTTTATTTTATTTTTTGTTACATATGTATACTTGTGCCATGTTGGTGTGCTGCACCCATCAACTCGTCAGCAGCCATCAACTCGTCATTTACATCAGGTATAACTCCCAATGCAATCCCTCCCCCATCCCCCCTCCCCATGATAGGCCCCGGTGTGTGATGTTCCCCTTCCCGAGTCCAAGTGATCTCGTTGTTCGGTTCCCACCTATGAGTGAGAACATGCGGTGCTTGGTTTTCTGTTCTTTGCTAAGAATGATGGTTTCCAGCTACATCCATGTCCCTACCAAGGACACAAACTCATCCTTTTTTATGGCTGCATAGTATTCCATGGTGTATATGTGCCACATTTTCTTAATCCAGTCTGTCACTGATGGACATTTGGGTTGATTCCAAGTCTTTGCTGTTGTGAATAGTGCCGCAGTAAACATACATGTGCATGTGTCTTTATAGCAGCATGATTTATAATCCCTTGGGTATATACCCAGTAATGGGATGGCTCGGTCATATGGTACATCTAGTTCTAGATCCTTGAGGAATCACCATAATGTTTTCCATAATGGTTGAACTAGTTTACAATCCCACCAACAGTGTAAAAGTGTTCCTATTTCTCCACATCCTCTCCAGCACCTGTTGTTTCCTGACTGTTTAGTGATTGCCATTCTAACTGGTGTGAGATGGTATCTCATTGTGGTTTTGATTTGCATTTCTCTGATGGCCAGTGATGATGAGCATTTTTTCATGTGTCTGCTGGCTGTATGAATGTCTTCTTTTGAGAAATGTCTGTTCATATCCTTTGCCCACTTTTTGATGGGGTTGTTTGTTTTTTTCTTGTAAATTTGTTTGAGTTCTTTGTAGGTTCTGGATATTAGCCCTTTGTCAGATAAGTAGATTGCAAAAATGTTCTCCCATTCTGTAGGTTGCCTGTTCACTCTGATGGTAGTTTCTTTTGCTGTGCAGAAGCTCTTTAGTTTAATTAGATCCCATTTGTCAATTTTGGCTTTTGCTGCTGTTGCTTTTGGTGTTTTAGACATGAAGTCTTTGCCCATGCCTATGTCCTGAATGGTACTACCTAGGTTTTCTTCTCGTGTTTTTATGGTATTAGGTCTAACATTTAAGTCTCTAATCCATCTTGAATTAATTTTCGTATAAGGAGTAAGGAAAGGATCCAGTTTCAGCTTTCTACTTATGGCTAGCCAGTTTTCCCAGCACCATTTATTAAATAGGGAATCCTTTCCCCATTTCTTGTTTCTCTCAGGTTTGTCAAAGATCAGATGGCTGTAGATGTGTGGTATTATTTCTGAGGACTCTGTTCTGTTCCATTGGTCTATATCTCTGTTTTGGTACCAGTACCATGCTGTTTTGGTTACTGTGGCCTTGTAGTATAGTTTGAAGTCAGGTAGCGTGATGCCTCCAGCTTTGTTCTTTTGACTTAGGATTGTCTTGGTAATGTGGGCTCTTTTTTGCTTCCATATGAACTTTAAAGCAGTTTTTTCCAATTCTATGAAGAAACTCATTGGTAGCTTGATGGGGATGGCATTGAATCTATAAATAACCTTGGACTCACCGCAGGGTGTGTGGAGTGTGCAGTATGATCTCTTTTTGGATTTTAGAATATAAAACCGACAGCAACATAGAGCACAGATTGAAAGCAAAAAGACCAGAACTGAAAAGAGTTGAGAGGTGATTAAGGAAGATGAGATGTGCAGTGATCAGGGCCTGGATGGAATGGCTTCTGTAAGAATGGGAGGGAAGGATGACTAGGGGGACTTGAGAAAACTTTTTTTTTTTTTTTTTTTAAAGAGACGAAGTCTCACTCCATTGCCCAGGCTGGAGTGCAGTGGCACGATCTTGGCTCGCTGCAGCCTCAGCCACTCAGGTTCAAGCAATTCTCCTGCCTCAGCCACCTGAGTAGCTGGGATTACAGGCATGGATCACCGTGCCCAGCTAATTTTTTTTTTTTTTTTTCCCTGTAGAAACATGGTTTTACCATGTTGCCCTGGCTAGTCTCGAAGTCCTGAGCTTAAGCCACCCATCTCCACCTCCCAGAGTGCTGGGACTGCAGATGTGAGCCATCACACCCAGGCCAGAAAAATAATAGATGTGCTTTTTGAGCAATTCAATTGTTGCTGATTTTGATGTAAATAGAATTAATTTTTAGCTACTGTTAGCTATGGATTCATCAGATTCATGGAGTGGCTCATAAATAAGGTTCTTAGAACTGGTTCTCACATGCCCTTTTTAATAAGGGAATCAGTGTAATTTTGTGTACCCAATAATGTATATTTGGCTTAGAAATTCATATCCTTAGCTCAAGATTTTTTTCACATTTGACGTAAATTCTTTGAACATTGTACTGATTGCCATGAAACTTCTATGGAATATGGTACCAATATATGCCCATGGGGGTAACAACTATAATACAAATTAGATGGTGTCTAGATAGTTCCTTCTTCAAAGCTATTGCCAGTGAAACTTCAGCTAACTAGAAATTCACACCAGTTTCATGTTTCTTCTGAAATAGCTCTATAGAATGGCTAGGTCAGTTAACATTGACTTTTCCATACACAGGCTACATTTGTTTCTCTGGTAATTATTTTGTTTTACCTGCTTTTTTCCCCTTTCTATTTATATTTGTAGAGGATTATTTATAATAACATTCACGTTGAATTGTTGAAAGATTACTTTATTATCTTTAGTGAAACTTGGATTAGCTGTGTTTTATGCCAAAAATGGAATCTGGGATATATGTGCCTCAGTTACTAAGAATAATTTGCAAGTATTTTAATTTCTATCTCATTGATGTTAGTAGTTTTAAAGACACATTTGAAAAATCACTGTACCAGTAAAACTGTCAAACCCAAATTAAGGGACATTCTACAGAATTCTGATGATTACTCTTGAAAAATATCAATGTCATGAAAGATAAGACCCAGAATCTGTAACAGCTGGAGGAGGCTGAGGAGACAAGATATGTAAATGCAGTGTGGAATCTGGAGCAGTGAAAGGACATCAGTGGACAAACTAGTGAAATTGGAATCACTTCTGTAGTTCAGCGAATGTTGTCCTACCAGTGGGTACCAAGAGTGCTCCCCATTCTGGCATTGCAGCTCTACTCTGAGCTTAAATTAGGCAGCAAGTCAAAATAGGCAAATTTTAATTTATTGCAATATAATTCACAGTAGAAACCTAATTTCAGAACTAGAAATGTTAAGAGATCAATAGTTATCAGTTTTTTTAGTATCTGATTCTCAAGTAATAATGTGGTTTCCTAGAATACTACCAGGAACACATGATTTTATTCTTGGAGAAAATAGTCATTATTTTCATTTCTAGGATGAGCAGGTGACTATTTTAAGCTTAACATTTCTGCCAAGCACAGAAATGTGTAGCTTGGTACGGTATTCAGCAGTGAATTCCTGGTATCTATGGTGTGCCAGGACCTGAGTTGGGGATGCTGGGAGGGAGTGAAACCTGGCTCCTGCTTACGGATCTTATCATCTGATGTGGGCCCTGTAGATAGGAGTAAGAAGAAGCTCTCTTCATGCACTTAGCATTTGGTGTTTGGGTTGATAAGTTATTCCTTAAAAACTCCCTTATTGCAGATTTTCCTTGGCATTGCCTTACACCCTTTGCATCTGGGAAGCCCTAGGAATCTATTTAGCATCTGATAATCATTAGGTTGACTAATAGGAAATTATTTTTATAGCTCAACATGGATGAATGGCAGCAGTTTCTTATGTTTCATCCTAGTAATACCACTTCATTTTGAAAACGTATCACATTCTTAGTAAATTTATCACTATACATAAATTGGTTTAAAATAAACTAGTGTGCATAGATAGATGCCTTGTTTCCAAAATCCAGGTAACACAAGCAGGTGTTCAAACTTGAAATGAAATGCAGAACAGTCTTGTTTACTTATACAGGTTCTGCAAGTGTACTGATTAATATCCAGAGATTCTACGCAGTTAGATTTTGTGGAATTTTTTTCCTCACTGAGTAATTAGGAAGGAACTAATGCGTTCTAAGATATCCTTCTCATAAAAACTAATTTTGGAGTTTCTTTCAGACAGCAAAGATTTTCTAGTTTCTGTCCAGCACTGAACACTATAGGTTTAGAACTCATAGTCCTCTTTGGCAGTCACATTTAAGTACAGACCGTAAGAACTTGGGTATATTCCTGCCAAAAGTGCCAACAACTTTTGTTGGCGGAGAATGAGAGAGTTGTTTCTGTGTCCATAGGAAACTAACTCTGAATGATATCGTTTTCCTTTCTCCAGTTGCTTGAGCTTATTGGTTTGTTGTGTTGTATGTTGCTCTCATTTCTTGGTTCCCAGCTTGTTAATGTGTAGGATTAGCAAGGTAACACTGCCTACAGAAAAAGCAGCACGTTTTCCCACATTCAGCTGAATGAGACAAATACAGTAAAATTAGAGTCCAGACTGTCTGTCTCTTAACATTGCATAGTTATTACTTTCAAACACATTTGCCCCAGTTACTCGCAAATTTTCCAGCAGGTTAAATTATCGGAGAGAGCAGTTGAGTTCTTTACCACCATACACATTGCATGTCTAAGAGTTTGGGATGAGAAAATGAGGATCAAACCAAATTGACTCACTTTATTTAGCATAGGGTTGATGGCTTCAATCCCTGTTGTAGAAGAACAACACACAACTTCTTTTAAGTTTCTTAGTCATCAGGAGATGCTGTTGCCAAGAGAAACAGGGAAGGCTTGAATTTAAAGGAGACAGAGGGTAGAGAGTTGTTGGGTTACATTTGAAGAATGTTATGGGTGTAAAGTCTAACAGGTACTGGTCTAATGTGAGAGGAGGAAGGAGAAAGTACAGGGCCTGGCCTCAGATTTCTGCCCCGTACACATAAGTGCTCTCTACTGCTACTAGTCAAGAGACAGAATATTGAAGCAGAATCTGAATTGGGTGAGACTGCCAATGATGCATTCAGCTATGTGAGTGGTGAAATAGAAGTGCCTTGAGACTATGGAGGTCAAAGGGAAGGGGTATAGGAAAGAGTAAGTTCAGAGTGATAGAGTTGGAACTAAGTCAGATGTAGTATATGTTAGGGTCCAGTTAGGTAGGACCAGTAAGCCACCACAGCTGGAATCTCAGTGCTCTTAGTGGTAGGTTTTAGATGCCTGTGAAACTGTCGGGTAGGCAAGTATGTATACATATATATATAAGCATTTGAAGCTCAAGAGCAGATTCCATTTCCTCGGCTTCTATATCTGTTACTTCATAGAATATTTTAGGTTAATTTTAAAAAGCATTGAACAAATGAGCAGATGTCAGTATATAATATTATTGCCAATAGTTTGTATATAAACCAGCAGCTGGTTGAGAATTAGTTCCAAAGCAGAGAATTGCCTTTTTTTCTGGATCTATTTTATATAGTTTTTGATCAATGCATCTCAGTGTTTACCTGAGTTGAAATATTCCTCTTAGAGTCATGAATGAATATACCAACATTTGGTTAATGTTAATAGAAATGTTTTGTCATTGTGTTCTGGTCCCTGTGCTCAGTTGACAACTGTTCCTTGCAACCACTACCATATTCCAATTTATTGTATCATACACTTAAAGAGATTTATGATATTCCAGGGCTTTTGCTGGACTTATTTTCTATTAATACTTGTAGATAGGAGACATTTCTTACACTCAGAGCATTTGTACATTGAGGCAGCATGTTCTGTGATAGAAGTTTGAAACTAAAGAAGTCTGAACTATCTTCCCACTTACTTACTAGAAAGTGAAATCTAATTTATCGCAGGATAGAACCAGATTTTATTCATTCATATTATCTTGAGAGTTTGCCAGAATCCAAGTTGTTATGGCAGAGACATATAATTATTCATTGTAAAGCACAACATCGAGTTTTAGTTGCGGGCTACACTCTTTTCTTTGGGGTAACAAGGCAGCGCATGCTCCCTTCTCACCAATGTGGATCTTACATAAGTGCCATGTCTAAAAATACATTCAAAACAGTATGAGACCCATAGGGATGTGGTGGTTGGTTGTTCTTGGTTTCTTCTGTCAAGCAGAGCATCTTAGAAAAGGAGGTGTTTGAATTGGTCGCATAGCAAGTAAAAAGAAATCAAGCAGTTCTGGATTAGAATCACGATTCTTCTACCCCGTCATTGGTTGGTACCTAACGTTTCAGAGTCTCTGTTTGCTCAGTAATATATGAAAAATAGTATCTTCCTTGCAAGGGTCATTGTGAAGACTTTGTTTATTTTCACAGAAGGGCCTACAGATGTCTTTTCTGGGATCATTTTTTTGGGGGTGTGTGTATGTGTGTGTGTGTGTGTTTTAATCAGTGCCTAATAGCACTATATGCACAGAATTATACTGTTCCTCCTGTAGCCATGAATGAAGACCAGAATGCTCTTTTTCCAGCTGTACTCTGAATTTGTTGAATACCTGTTCTGATTATGCAGTGTATGCCAAGTGCCAAGCACAGAGTAGAATTTCCTTAGTGGATTTGTTCTGGGTCCAAAGTGTAGCGGGCCTGCTTCTTAGAGACTGCTTTATATTCAGCAAACTCCCAGGCTACTATATTGTTAGTTTATAAGGAGAAAAACATCTCATAGGTGGCTACAAGCAGTACTCAAATCTCCATGTCCAATCTGCATGCTCTGTTGTAGAGTCTGTCCTACATAGGTGATCATAAGCAGAGAATGTTTGGAAAACCTGGAGTCAAACCAAGAATATGTTTCTCAGACTTTTGTTTATAGAGCACCTGAGGCTGACCAACTCACTTTCTATGTGATACATTGTATGGTCAAGCCTTGCTAACCTTGAACCCATTTTATTGCTCTTCAGTTTAAGTTCTGTGAAGCTGTCATTAATCCTTTTCAAAACAGCTATAATTCTCTTATTCCACTCTGTCATACTCACCTGTCAAAACCTCAGCCCTGGTTAAAACCAACTATTGGTCAGCTTACTTGGCTTTGGCCTTCTCTTTTGTCTTCATTTTATTTGCAGGTGACATCCAGTCCCGTGTATTTAAACACTTCAGTTGGTCGCTCTGACATTTCTACCAACAGTGCTGCCCTCTCCTAAGCTCCAAACTTATATCCAAATGTCTCCTTGATGGTTCATGTTGGAAGACTTTACGATCAAACACGTGTACAGGATTAACATGACTTTATTTTTTTTTTTTTACTACGCCTGCCTCTTATGTGTGCCTATTTGTTCCATCTAAAACTCTAGTTTTCCTGTGTTCTTCACTTTCCGGTTGTCTTGCATATAATATCCAAATGTCCCAAAAGTGCCCTTTTCTCTCGTTCACCACTACGTTGGGGTCCATGCCACTAGTGGTTCTTCTTGGTCTGTTACAGTGACCTGACTGGTCTTTCTGCCTTCACTCCTACACACTCCCCCAACCCTCTGTGTGCAAGAGCAGAGCGAACTTTTTAAAATAAAAGTCACATGCCTTAGGTAATCCTCCCATGTCCCACTCTCTTGGCTCATTGAATTCCTGTCTTCAGGAATCTTGTCCACTACCTTACCTCAGCCTCTCACTCTGGTCTTACTCATTTCCAGTAATCGAACCCCCTCCCTAATTGTGTGTATCCTTCTCTGACCACAGCTCCTGTCTTTCCAGCTGACTTTCTGTAGTATCCCAGATCCAGTAATCCTTGGATCCCACTAGGACCTTCAAGCCACTACAGACAGGCTGTCACCTCCATGACCCACCAAAGTATGCCATGCCCTCCTAGTTCACCGTGTACCTGACTTAGCAGCCACACTTCAACCTGGACCCCTGACTGCTCCCCATCTCCCTGACCCACTGAGATTAGCAGGTTACCTAATCCATCTTCCCTGTCTGCTAGGCCAGCCAGGACCTCCCCTTGAACTCCACTGGGCCCTTACTGGCGTGCTCGACAGCTCCACTTAGATTTCTTGTATTCTTCTGGCATTCTTTCTGACCTTCACCCACCAACCTGTTCCTCTCACACTTTTTGTCATTTCAGTTTAATGGCAGCTATTAACTATCAGCATATCCTGTTGGTTCTGTGTTTAAAATAAATCCATTGGAGTCTAGTTACTCTTAAAAAAAAAAAAGAAAGCTAGGATCTGACTACTTCTCACCCTCTTTCTGGTTCTGTACTTGTGCCAACTGTCTCCTCCTGCCTGTATTATTTGGGCTGCCCCGACTTGGTTTCTCCTGCTCCTTTCATACTGTTCATAACACAGTGGCCAGAGTATCCCTGTTAAAACCTCATTCAGGCCGGGCGCGGTGGCTCATGCCTGTAATCCCAGCACTTTGGGAGGCCGAGGCAGGTGGATCACTTGAGGTCAGGAGTTCAAGACCAGCCTGACCAACCTGATGAAACCCTGTCTCTACTAAAAATAAAAAATTAGCCGGGTATGGTGGTGCACACCTGTAATCCCAGCTACTCAGGGAGGCTGGGGTAGGAGAATCGCTTGAGCCTGGGAGGCAGAGGTTGCAGTGAGCTGAGATCACGCCACTGCACTCCAGTCTGGGGGACAGAGTGAGACCCTATATCCAAAAAAAAAAAAAAACCTAAGTCAGATAATGTCACTCCTCTGCTCAAAGTCTCCTGAGGACTTGGCAACTCCTCGGGGTCAAAGTCAAGTTGTTACCATGACCTGCATTCTCTTGCCCCTCTTCCTTACACCTCATCATGTTCCCTTTATCCATGGCCTCCTCAGGCTGCTTCACACACCAAGGACTAGGGGTTTGCTGCTTGGAAAGCATTTCCCTCCACTATGCAGATTTCCATGTGTATAAGTAGAAAACTCAAATAAGCAAAAAAGGACCAGAAGACCACCTATCATCTTACTTCATGATAAAAGCGAAAGCATCTTTGCTTTAAGTCATTCGTGGATACATTGCTGTGTGCTCACCAGGACCCACACGTGTGCTCTTGCCTTTTAAAGGCATCTGTACTCTACGCTGACTTTTTTGTCATCTTTTTTCATGTAACAATGTGATATTAGTTTTAATGCCAGTAAATTAGTTCTCCAAAACAGTTCTTGAGGCTGCATAGAATATTGGTTGAGAAGATAGATACACCATAATTTACGTAACCAGGCTCTATATTACTGTAAACAGTTCTGCAGTGAATGTCTTTGTTCCTGAATCTTTGCATGTATCTCAAAGATAATGTCCTGGAATTTTATTTTCTGGATCAAGCATTGTAGTTTTTTAAAAGTTTTTGATTTGTGCTGTCCTTCAGAAAGATATACTGTTTTTTCCCTCCTAACAGTGGAATGTGCGAGTACCTTTATACCTTTTGCCTGGTCTTTTCTGAGTCATGTGCACATATAGGACAAACTTCTGTTTAAGAAATAAAACTCTATACATGAACTTTACAGGTAAAAATGGTTAAAATGGTAAATTTTGTGTTATATGCATTTTGCCACAATTAACAGAAATAAAGCTCTGATAAATACATTTATGGTTATTTGACAAGTATACTTTTTGGCAGTAATATGACTGTAGGTGTTAGTATGTAGTTGGTAGGAGAGAAATCTTACTATTATTGTTTTGGTCTTTACTCATTGCTGAGTTTTTCAAGGTTTTTGGTAATTTTGTCATGCAGGCCAAAACACTAAGAAAACTGATCCAACAAACATTTAGACAATTCGCCAACCTTAATAGAGAAGAAAGTATTCTGAAATTCTTTGAGATCCTGTCTCCAGTCTACAGATTTGATAAGGAATGCTTCAAGTGTGCTCTTGGTGTAAGTATGGAAATGTGGGAAATAGTGGGCTAGTTTGATTTTACTTTTTCTTATCTCTTACTGTATATCTAAATTTTGGATGAAAAAAATGCTAACTTGTCCCATTTTTTCAATGAAATGATATTTTGTCGTTTTACCATGTGAAAAATAGAAAAAGAAAATAATGTGAGAATAAAATCACCTTTTTAAAAACAGCATGCCTATTTTCATAATTAGATTTTTTTAATTTTATCCCTGTGATTTGTTAATTGTTATCTAAGGGCTAGTTTACCTATTTAGATAATCATCCCAGAGAAACTCTTGACATCAGGCATGTTGAAATAAGCACAGTGCATCTTTGTGTAGGCTTAACAGATCCTGGGTCAATTATAGATATTTAAATATTTTATCTTATTTGGTTAGATAGATTAATAGCAAACCAAACCAGCACCTGCTTTGGTCCTTTAACATATCCATGGCTCTTTATCTAAAGTATTTCTTTTTTCCTTCTGCCACCTCTGTTCTCACTTGTTTCACCTTCAAAAGTCAAGCTGGATTATTTCAGTGGAATTGGCAATCGGCCCAGAAGAAGGGATCAGTTACCTAACGGACAAGGGCTGCAATGTAAGTCTGCTCTGACCTTTCGGGAACTTGGCTTTAGACAAAGAAGAATCAAATTAAGGAAATGGGGCATTCTTTTGGAAAAGATCATTTTACAATTAAATTTTCCTATTGCACTGCATTTATTATTCAACAGAGTGGAGCACAAGTAAGATAAAGTCTAGGCGCTGTTGAAATACCTCGGAATTACTTAGTTTTGGAAGGAAAGGAATCATACAAATCTTACATGTGTTAGTGAGACCTGAATGGGGTTGTTACTGTTTATCTGGAGAAGTTTTAAATGCTAATTTTTAAAATTAAGTTCTGTATATGATTTGGGTATATTTGTACTGACATCTTACCCTCTGAAACAGCCTCTTCAGGTTATTTCCAGGAAAAAAATATTATACATTCACAATTCTCTTGAAAGCCTTATTAGCCTTATTTACCTTGAGGAAAAAATGTCCATCAGATGGAAACTCACACTTCTACCCCAGACCTCACTTCTTTTGTTACTTTCCTAGCAGAAGGGCTGACCATTACCTGTGTGATCCTTCTCATTCTTCCAACAAGTATTACTGAGAACCTGCTTGGTGCCAGGCAGTCTAGAGGTTTGAGATACAATAAAGAACAAAACAGAGAGAAGTCCTTTGTCTTATATAGCTTGTAGTCGAGTACACAAAATAAATATGGAATACATCTGTGTCATACAACAATAAGTACTGAGATGAAAAGTAGAACAGTGTAAGGGTGGGCATACTCAGAAGGGCATACTCCCATTTAGATGAGTGTTCAAGGAACATGATTCTAGGGGGTTCTCAGGCCTTGCACTAGTTAACAGTTCTTTTCCACTTACATAGTTTAGTGATTTGAACTTTTTACTTAATTTATTCATACCTTGACCTGTACATATAATTTTCTATACATATATAAATGTGCCAAACCGTGTCTCACCTGCTTTTTTCCAAGTGTACTCTGGTTTCCATTCCCACTCTGCTCACCTCCTGCCTCTACCATTTCTCTATTCTTTTCTCTTCAGCCTTCTCTGTAACCCCCCCACCCCCTGCCCATGCTTAACATGTAAGTGACTTAGTAATCTTCTATGTTTTTCCCCATATTCCTGTTTTGTTATTCAGAAAGGGGGTCATCATCAGGCACACTGTCCTACTTGGTTACTTCACTCTGTGAACCTGGTAGAAATTTTTCAACCCCCCCCCCCCCCTTTCTTTGCCCCTTCCTCTCTGGGGGCCAGATGGGATTCTGTGAAGGGCAATTACTTTGCTTTTAAATTTCTGCCCCAAGACAATGACATAATAAATACTCGTTTATATGTATCTATGTGCTGCTGCTTTTTCTCCTTGTGGAAGAGATGTCCGAGGATGGAAGTGCAGGGTTCATTCAAATAGTTGTAATTTTAAAAGAAGCTGTTGGATTGCTTTTTCAGAAAAGCTAGAAAACTTCATATTGTTACTGGCAGTATATGGGAGTACTATTTTCACACTCATTGGATAGCAGTTCTAATAGCTCTTTTAATGTTTCCATTTTAATAGGTGTAAAGTTTTTCTTGTAACTTTTTTGCTCACTTAGATGTAAAGCAAGGACCTAGTAACTTTAAACATGTTTTCGTGTCTTGGCCATTTCTCTTCTCACCTCTGTGAATTAACTGCTTATATCATATACTTTGTCTTTTTTACCAACACAATTGTCCTTTTAAATTAGTAAATCTCTTCACACATCAGGGAAGTCAGTGTGTTTTCCTGTTATCTTTTTTTATGATTTTTTTCCCCCAAATCTTGTGTTGGCTGTTGACTTTAAACAGACCAGGCTGCCTTGTCCCACACCCTAAGGATGACCACTGTCCTGACTTCTACCATCACTGATTAAATCTCATTCAATGCTGCTGTGTCGGCTGGATATTCACAGAGGAAAACAGAATACATTTTTGTGAAATTTTGTGAAAGTGGGGTTTGTTTGATACTATGTTTCAGGACTTCTTTTATACCCTTCAATAAGATCTCAGTCTTTTTCATATAGGTCTTCCATATTAAACAAATTCATACGTATTTCACAGTTTTGGGCCTTATTTTGAATGACTCTTTGGGTGTTTTTTTTGCCACTTATAATTTAAAATTTATATTGTGAGCATAGAAGGATATTCTTGGTTATTGTATATCATATAGTCTGCAACCTTATTATTAATTAAATAGGTTTTTTATTAGAGTTTTGGATTTTATAAGTATATAATAATGTAATCAACAAAAGAATAATTTTACCTTTCACCTTACACAATTTTTTCTTTAGTCACAAGGAGCTCAAAGATCATGTTTAATAACAGGGCAGTAGACAATATTCCTATTTTGTTTTAGATTTTAATTTATCAATTAAAAGTGTGTCATTATTTGGGATTGTTTTTGTTGTTGAGTTTTAATAACATGTCTTTAATATTTTGATCTTTTGCTTAGAGTTTTCTTCATGAGTAGCTCCTGAATTTAATCAAAGACCCTTTTAGCGTCTATTGATATGATCCTTTTTTCTCTTTTAATTTATTATTATAGTAGATTATATTAATAGTTATGGTAATATTGAGCCAATTAATAATATACAATATTCTTGTAAAATATTGAGTTATATTTGTAGAATTTTTACAACTATTTGTGAGATTAATCTAGGCTTTTCTTTTTTATGTTAGCTTTGTAAGACATGGTGTTACAGTTATATTAATTTCATTAGGTGAATTGGAATCTTTTGGTGATTTTTTTTTTAAACTTTTTAAACTCAGGGGTTCATGTGCAGGTTTGTTATATAGGTAACCTCGTGTCACACAGTTTATCGTGCAGATTATTTTGTCCAAACCCAGGTATTAATCCTAGTACCGATGAGTTATTTTTCCCAATCCCCTCACTCCTCTTAGCCTCCACCCTCTGGTAGGCCCCAGTGTCTGTTGTTGCCCTCTGTGTGTCCTTGTGTTCTCATCTTTTAGCTTCCCTTATAAGTGGGAGCTAAAAGATGCAGTATTTCGTTTTCTATTCCTGTGTTATTTTGCTAAAGGTAATGGCCTCCAGGTCCATCCGTGTTCCTGCAAAGGATGTGATCTCATTCTTTTTTTTTTTTTGGCTGCATAATATTCCATGGTGTGCATGTACCACATTTTCTTTATCCAGTCTACCACTGATGGGCATTTAGGTTGATTCCATGTCTTGGCTTTTGTAAATAATGCTGCATTGAATATACATATTTATGTGTCTTTATAAAAGAACAATCTATATTCCTTTGGGTATATACCCAGTAATGAGATTGCTGGGTTGAATGATACTTCTGTTTTTAGGTGTTGAGGAATTGCCACACTGTCTTATTATTTTATGTATTATTGTCAGGTATGTTCCTTCAATGCCTAGTTCATTGAGGTATTTTAACATGAAGGGATGTTTAATTTTATTGAAAACCTTTTCTGCATCAGTCAAGATGATCCTGTGGTTTTTGTTTTTAGTTCTGTTTATGTGATGAATCACATTTATTGATATGTGTATGTTGACCCAACCTTGCATCCCAGAAATAAAGCCTACTTGATCATGGTGGATTAGCTTTTTGATGTGCCACTGCTAGGTTTGGTTTGCTAGTATTTTGTTGAGGATTTTTGTATCTGTGTTCATCAGTGATGTTGGCCTGACGTTTTCTATTTTTGTTGTGTCTCTGCCAGGTTTTGGTATCAGAATAATTCTGGCCTCATAGAATGAGTTATAGAGGAGTCCCTCCTTTTCGGTTTATTGGAATAGTTTTGATAAGAATGGTACCAGCTCATCTTTAGAATTCAGCTGTGAATCCATGTGGTGCTGGGCTTTACTGGCTTGGTAGGCTATTTATTATTGATTCAATTTCAGAGCTCATTATTGATCTGTTCAGGGATTCAGTTTCTTCCTAGCTCAGTCTTGGGAGGGTTTATATGTCCAGGAATTTATCCATAGCTTCTATATTTTCTAGTTTATGTGCCTAGAGGTCTTCCTGATATTCTCTGATAGTTATTTGTATTTCTGTGGGATTGATGGTAATATCCCCTTTATCATTTCTAGTTGTGTTTACTTACGTCTTCTCTATTAATCTAGGTAGCAGTCTATTTTGTTAATTTTTTTTAAAAAAACTCTTGGACTCGTTTTGGTTTAGCAACAGGCAGGAATGGTTTTTCCCATCTCACTCTCCTTCAGTTCATCCTTATTTTGGTTAGTTCTTGTCTTCTTCAAGTTTTGGGTTTGGTTTGCTCTTGGTTCTCTAGTTCTTTTTTTGTGATGTTGTTAAACTGAGATCTAACTTTTTGATATGAGCATTTAGTGCTACAGATTTACCTGTTAACACTGCCTTACCTGTGTCCCAGAGATTCTGGTACATTGTCTCTTGGTTCTCATTCATTTCAAGTCACTTCTTGATTTTTGCCTTAATTTTATTATTTACCCAAAAGTCGTTCGGGAGCAGGTTGTTCAATCTCCATGTAATTGTGTGGTTTTGAGCAAATTTCTTAGTCTTGATTTCTAATTTGGCTGTGCTGTGCTCTGAGAGAATGTTTATTATGATTTCAGTTCTTTTGCATTTGCTGAGTACTCCACATTTACCTCTTCATACTGCCTTACCTGTGTCCCAGAGATTCTGGTACATTGTGTCTTGGTTCTCATTCATTTCAAAGAACTTGATTTCTGCCTTCATGTCATTATTTACTCAAAAGTTATTCGGGAGCAGGTTATTCAATTTCCACGTAATGGTGTGGTTTTGAGCAAATTTCTTAGTCTTGATTTCTAATTTGGCTGTGCTGTGCTCTGAGAGAATGGTTGTTATGATTTCAGTTCTTTTGCATTTGCTGAACAGTGTTTCGTGTTCAATTATATAATTGATGTTAGAGTATGTGCCATATGGTGATGAGATGAATACATATTTTATTGCTTTGGGGTGGAGAGTTCTATAGATGTCTATCAGGTCCATTTGATCCAGTGTTAAATTCAAATCATGAATATGTTTGTTAATTTCCTGTCTCAGTGATCTACGTAATATTGTCAGTGGGGTGTTGAAGTCTCCCACTATTATTGCCTAGGAGTCTCAGTCTCTTTGAAAGTCTCTAAGAATTTGGTTTATTATTATGAGTGCTGCTGTTTGGTTTTTTATATATTTAGGATAGTTAGGTCTTCTTGTTGAATTGAACCCTTTACCATTATGTACTGCCCTTCTTTGTCTTTTTTATCTGTGTTGGTTTAAAGTCTGCTTTGTCTGAAATTAAGATTGTAAACCCTGTTTTTTTCTACTTTCCATTTGAGTGATAGATTTTTCTCCATTCCTTTATTTTGAGCCTGTGTGTGTCATTGCATGTGAGATAGGTATTTTGAAGACAGCATACCAATGAATCTTGGTTCTTTATCCAGTTCTGTGTCTTTTAATGGGGGCATTTAGTCCATTAACATTCAAGGTTAGTATTGATATGTGTGGATTTGATCCTGCCATCATGGTATTAGCTGGTTATTGGGCAGACTTGTTTGTGTGGTTGCTTTATAGTGTCACTGGTCTGTGTACTTCAATGTGTTTTTGTAATGGTTGGTAACGGTCTTCCCTTTCCATATTTAGTGCTCCTTTCAGGAGCTCTTGTAAGGCAGGTCTCATGGTAACAAATTTCTTCAGCATTTGCTTGTCTGAAAAGGATCTTATATCTCCTTTCTTTATGAAGCCTAGTTTGGCTGGAATTATAAAATTTTGGGTTGGAATTTCTTCCAGAATGTTGAATGTTGGCCCCCAATCTCTTCTGGCTTGTAGAGTTTCTACTGAGAGGTCTGCTGTTTATCTGATGGGCCTTCCTTTGCAGCTGACCTGGCCCTTCTAGTTTCCTTTAACATTTTTTCTTTCATTTTCACCTTGAAGAATTTCATGATGATGTGTCTTGGGAATGATCTTCTCTTGGAATATCTTACTCTGTCTTTCCTGAATTTGAATGTTGACCTCTCTTGCTAGGTTGGAAGTTTTCATGGATCATGTCCTGATATATGTTTTCCTAGTTGCTTACACTCTGCCTAGCTCTTTCAAGGACACCAGTGAGACATAGATTTGGTCTCTTTACATAATCCCATATTTCACAGAGGCTTTCTTCATTCCTTTTCATTCTTTTTGCTCTATTCTTTTCTGACTGTCCTATTTTAGAAAGACGTTTTCAAGCTCTGAAATTCTGTCCTAAGCTTGGTCTGTTATGCTATTAATACTTTATGGTTGCATTATGAAATCTTTGTAGTGTGCTTTTCAGGTCCATCAGGTTGATTATGTTCTTTTCTATTCTGGTTATTTTTTCTCTCAGCTCCCGTATTGTTTTACTGTGATTCTTAGCTTCCTTGGATTGGGTTTCAGTGTACTCCTACATGTCAGTGATCTTCGTTCCTATCTATATTCTGAAGTGTATTTCTGTCATTTCAGCCATCTCAGCCCAGTTCAGAACCCTTGCTCGAGAGGTGGTGTGGTCATTTAGAGAAAAGAAGGCACTCTGGCTTCTTGAGTTGTTAGAGTTCTTGCAGTGGTTCTTTCCATCCTGTGGCCTGATGTTTCTTCAACCTTTGAAGTTGCTGACCTTTGGATTTTGTTTGTTTGTTTGTTTGTTTATCCTATTTGATGACTTTGAGGGTTTGATTGTGGTAAAGTGGACTCAGCTGACTGGCTTCATTTTTGGAATATTTTGGGGGGCCAGTGCACAGCTCCCAACTCCTGGACTGTGTGCTCTAATTCTAGGAGACTAGTATTGGGCTCCAACTTTGTTCTCTGGCTCCCGGAGGTTAGGAATCCACTGTGCTTGCAGGGTGGTGGGGGTGCTCCCAGACCACTGGTCACTACACTCCAATGGGTGGTGTCAGCCAAAGCATTTCACAGTGTGGTGGCATAGGATCCGTCCTTGTTCCCATGTGCCAGCAGTAGTGGCAGCACAGTGGGGTCCACGCTCATCAGCCAGGCAGGTTGCTAGTGGGTACTGGGGTTCCTGTCTCCATTCGGGCATTCACTACAGTGGCAGTAGCAGCAAGGTTTGGGTGGGGGGTGCCTGTTGGCAACTGTGCAGCATTGGTGCTGGTGGTGGTGATAGCACAGAGTTGGGTTGCTGGCAGGTCCAGGTCTGTGTGTGTACTCTGTGTGCTGTAAGCATGGGTGTTTGCTCAAGGTAGAGGAGAATCTGCTGTTCTCTGTGCCTGCTTTCACTCTTGGGGTAATGTTGACATAAACGTGGGGTGCTGGCAGTGGGGGCAGGGCTCTTTGGCTCTGTGCCTGCCAAGGCTCCAACTGAGGTGGCAATCAGGCATGGGTAAGTTTGGGGGTTGCGTGCACACATATACTGGTGAGGCACGGCAGGCAATATCTGCCTGCACACACAGGTGCCAGCAAAACTCTGTTAGGGATTGCTGTGGGCTAGAGGAATTTGCAGTGTAGGGAGGGAGCAGGTAGGCTGGTGTGTGGCAATGGGGACTGCCCCGCTGGAGCCCTCTGCTGGTCAGCTGGAGCCCTCTGCTGGTCAGCCACTGCAGGAGCTATGATGTGGGCCCCCAGGGCACCCAAGACTACCCTGCAAGCCGGCATGTTCAGGCTGGGACCCTAGGAGAAGCCAGAAGCCCAAGGGTGCTCAGGTCGGACTAACCCCCTTCTGATAGGTAAGCTCACCTTGCAGAGTTCAGGTCCAACAGTTCCCCTAGGGCTAAAGTCTCTTACGGGAGCAAGTCAGGGCTTCCCTGGCTGTGTTCCACTACAGACGCTCCTGCACCAAACCCTCTGGTCTCCACCTCAGCTGGCTGCTATCCCTACCACTTCTCTAAGCAGCTCTCCCCGCGACCTCAAGTGTCCATAGTAGTTGAGGGGCCCCATGCTGGGATTTAAGAGGCCCGTAGTGAGAGCAGGTTGCTCCTTGCCAGTTCCACTCACCCATTCCCCCAGGGTAATTGTGGGCCAGGAATGAGTCTTGGTGCACTGTAGCCTCTTGCAGGGTTCCCAGCTTCCTCCCCTTCAGCCAAGCATCTGTGTCTTTCCTTCATCCACTCTCGGTGCCTTCCCTCTCTCTGGTGATTTTTAATGGCCTGAAATATTTTAATTCAAATTGGAATTGCATGTTTTTTAAAGACTAGGTAGAATTGATCTATGTAACAACATGATGCCTTTTTAAATGGTAGGTGTTTATCTTTTTAATCACTTCAATAGTAATAGATCTTTTTTGAGACAGGGTCTCACCCTGTCACCCAGGCTGGAATGCAGTGACACGATCATGGGTTACTGCAACCTCTGCCTCCTGGACTCAAGCAGTTCTCCTGCCTCAGTCTCCCAAGTAGCTGGGACTACAGGTACACACCATCACACCCGGCTAATTTTTGTATTTTTTTGTAGAGAGGGAGTTTTGCCATGTTGCCCAAGCTGGTCTCAAACTCCTGGGCTCAAGTAATCTGCCCACCCCATTCTCCCAAAGTGCTGAGATGACAGGCGTGAACCACTGTGCCTGGCCTAATAGTAATAGATCTATCCAGATTTTCCACTTGTGTCAGCTTTGGTAATTTAGCATATTATCCATTTCTCTACATTTTCATCTTGCTGCCATAGAGTTGCCTCTCATAGTTCTCTTAAAATCTTTCCAGTAACTTTGCCTCTATATTCCTGTTTCATGCCTAAGCTCTTTTGATTTGGCTCTTTTTCAGACTTGTAAAGGTCTATCTATCTATTCTAATTGTTTTTTGAAGGACAAGTTTAGTGATTTATTGCAGCGGTACTATTCATTTTCATTGATTCCAGTATTTTTTTCATTAATTATGTTTTTGTAGTATCTTCATTATTTTTGTCCTTTTATTGTGCTCTTCCCTTTAAGTGCATCTTTAAAATGTATTCTTGTTTACATTGGAGGCCATTTTCTTCTTGCACAACTTTGAATATGTCTTACCTTTCTAGGTATGTGGTATTCTTCTTTTCACTGTATTTCTGTATACTCATTTGAAATTTTATCTTTGGCCAGGCACAGTGGCTCACGCCTGTAATCCCAGCGCTTTGGGAGGCCGAGGCAGGCGTATCACTTGAGGTCAGAAGTCTGAGACCAGCCTGGCCAACATGGTGAAACCCCGTCTCTACTAAAAATACAAAAATTAGCCAGGCGTGGTGGCGCCTATAGTCCCAGCTACTTCAGGACACTGAGGCAGGAGAATCACTTGAACGCGGGAGGCGAAGGCTGCAGTGAGCAGAGACTGCACTCACTGCTTCTCTCCAGGCTGGATGACAGAGCGAGACTCCATCTCAAAAAAAAACAACAACAAAAATTTTATTTTTATTTCTCTTTTTCATTATAGCATTATTTAGAAGAATATTAATTAAGTTTTAAGTAGCCCTGGGGTTTTATCTCATTTTTATTTCTATGAGCATATTATGAGCCAAAAATTTCATATTGGCTTATGAGCAGGTAATATGATTTTAAAATGTTAACTGTTTCACATTTGTTAAGATCTTCTTTATGGCCAAGCGTATGATTTTTGTAAATGTTCCTTGAAAATATATATATGTTTTCCATTTGAGTTTATAAGGACCTCTGTGCCTATGAAATAAGAAGTATTTGTTACATAAAGTAGAAGAAAGCAAGATTGGAGCAATCAGGATAGATCCCCCAGAAGATTCCATACACTGCACTTCTCACATTTCCCTGCCACACTCCTCCTCCTCCTCGTTTTTTTCTGCCTCCCATGGGTGAACTTCATGTTCCTGAATGAGACCAACCCTTTGCTAGGTAATGGCTTCTATCCCATCTTACCTGTTCATGGTAATTCTTCAATTCTGCCCACTCTTTCCTGTAGCAGCAGACATTTCTGTCAGCATAGAAAAATGTATAGTTTCTCTTGTCCTAAAATGCCCTCTTTTAGCCCTGTGTCCCTCTCTCTCCCTGGTTTCCTATCATTTACCGCAAAACTTCTTGACAGATTATCTAACTGCATTGCCTACAATTCTTCCCACTATCTCTTCAACCTGCTTCAACCAGACCTTTCCTGCCTACTGTCATTATTCCACCATCGTCCATCCCCCAATGCCTTGCCAAGGATAACAGTGATCCTCCTGTAGATAAACCCACTGGGTACTTCTGAGTCCTTATCTACTTTACTTGACTTCTCAGTGCTGTCCAACAGCAGCATGATGCAAGCCTCATAGGTAATTTAAAATTTTCTAGTAACCACATTTAAAAAGGTAAAAAGACAGGTGAAATTAATTTTATTATATTTTATTTGATCCAGTATATCCAATATATCATCATTTCAACATGTAATCAGTATAAGAATTCCCGAGACTTTATCTTATTTTTGTCATTCCAAGTTTTTGAAATCTGGCATGCATTTTGTACACTGCCAGTGTATCTCAGCCTGGAGGAGCCACATACCACTGGGTACTCCATAGCTGTGTGTGGCTTCCTGCCACCAATTGAACAGCACATCCTCAAGTGCCCTTTCCCTCTCTTTTTGCCCTTGTAATGACCATTTACATGCCTGTCTTGAGTGTTACCTTAGTCATTTTGCATATATATTGTGTACAGCTGCCTTGTGCTAAGTGGTAGGCTAGATTCTGGTGGTGCAGTGTTGTACCTTTATGTAATATACCTGGTCTTAAGCTTGTGTTGCCCAAGTCTTATTCTCTTTTTTGCAGTGAAACTTTTTCTGAGGCTCTATTTCCTCCCTTCTCTCCTTCCCAGTAAATTAGATATTTTTATACAGCACCGTGTGTTGCTTTGTTATAGTCCTTATCACAGTTGTAATGGTTTACTTGTGCAATATTTGTTTCAAGTCTGGATTCATGTTATCATTGTTTGCTGCCGTATTTCTGATACTTGGAACACAGTCTCGCACCTAATAACTTCTCATACTTCATTCACTTACATGCCAGGCATGGCCCTGCTTCCTTGTAATCTGGTGGTGGACAAGGTGGACATGATACTCCCATCCTCATGGGGCTTTCCTTCTAGTTATAAAATAGGATATAAGAAAGAAAATAAGCAATATAAATAATGTGATTGTGCTAAAGGGCTATAGTAGGGTGGTATGAGAGAATCTGAGTGTTTGATTTAGAGTAGGTGGGCACTGCCAGCCCCTGTTAACCCTGTTCTCTTTATAACATGTTTTAAATTATCTTTTGCTATCCTGAAATTAAAATTACAGAGCATGTTATTCCCCTACTCAAATAATTTTTTAAAATCTCTTATCAGTATCTAAAAGTTCAGCACAATACATTGGAAGGCACTATAGTCAGATGCACCCACTTAGTAATGACTTTTAATTTGAGGGAGGGCAATCAGAAGTCACTCCATACAAGTGGGATAGGAAAGTGATAGGGAAAATTATGTGGCTGACCTTGGGGAATAATGCCAGAAGGAGGCAGAAAAACAATTTTTAAAAATGTAATTTCCATAATCTAGATGTCTTACTGTGCCTTCGAATTTTTTCTTAAATTATGAGATAGCAATAACAAGGACTAATTGAGATAGTATTCCTCATTTCATGTGTCACCACCAACATAATGATGTTCAGCTCTCAGTCTATTGGAAGGAGCCTCTGACATCTTCTGTTCCATACGTGCATGCAGTAGCTACAGATGCAAACTGATACAGGTGCATTGTGTCACTGACCAAAATAACTATAGCAAGTCTTACCCTTGGTGGTGTCATTCTCCAAAACGGTGAGCAACTCTTAATAAGACTTCAAAAACAGCATAATATAGGATTCCTTTGCATTACACATAAGTTGCATTGCTGGAAAATTCAATGCAGAGCATACTTTGTGGTTTTAAACAGACTTTGTTTCTAGAGTCAAATTTTGTACTGACATAAATACACACCAGGATATTTGAAAGCCATTGAGGATACAGGACAATTTTTTATTGTGCAGGAATTACCCATGCTTCACGTGACATCTAGCAGCCTTGGTTATCTTTCATATTCCTTATTATTTGGTCAACTAAAAACAGCCCACCCCTGAAATGGTTCTACGCCAACGAAACTAGAGCACATATCATCAAGACAAGATCATAACAGTAAATTAGGTCAGAGAGGCAGGCAGGGATCAAATCATGTAGACAGTTTGCTGATAGAAGGCATGCTGTGTAAATCATGTAAGTTATGATGCTTTGTATTGTACCTTTTTGAGCAGGGGAGTGATATGATCTGGCTTCCAGGTAGGGACATTATATTGTAGCATGGATGAAGGGAAACCAGTTAGGAAAAATGGCAGGACTCTAAGCAGAATATCATATGGTGGCCTGGACCATAGTGACAACTGTGAAGATGGGAAATAAACACATGGATTCTGGATGTTTGGAGCTGAAGTTGCCAGGGACTTGTGGAGAGATTGGATAATGGGGAGAGGGAGAAGAATCAGTGAGAATGCCTTTATTTTTGTTTTTATTTTTTGGCTCAGGATCTGGTTGAATATGATCCTTTTTTTTTTTTAATTAATTAATTTATTTATTTTTTGAGACACAGTTTTGCTTTGTCCAGGCTGGAGTGTAGTGGCGTGATCTCGGCTCACTGCAGTCTCCAACTCTGTGGTTCAAGTGTTTCTCCTGCCTCAGCCTGCCGAGTAGCTGTGATTACAGGCACACGCCACTATGCCCAGCTAATTTTTGTATTTTTAATAGAGACGGGGTTTCACCGTGTTGACCAGGATGGTCTCAAATCTCCTGACCTCATGATCCGCTCGCCTCATCCTACCAAAGTGCTGGGATCACAGGCGTGAGCCACCGCGCCCGGCCAAATGTGATGCTTTTTATTGAAGTCAGGAAGCCTGGAGGAAGAACATGTTTTGAGAGAGTACCCTTTTGACTATGTTGTTAGTAATCTCTCGCAGACACCCATGTGGTAATATGACATAGGGAGTTGGATGCATGAGTCTGAGTTCCAGGGAGATGTCAGGGCTGGAGATGGTACTTAATGCGCCAGGACTGTATGGTATTCGTTTGCCGTGGCACAACTAGGGGGAATAACAGGGCCCACCCAGCACAGAGCCGTGCAGCCCTTTCACATTTATAGATTGAGTAGGAGAGAAGCCAATAAAAAGAACTGGGAAAGAGAGACCAGTGAGGTGGAAGAAACCCCAAAAGGACAGGATGTCCCAGAGGATAAGCGGGAATAATATGCAGAGGGACTGTGGGACATGCTGTGGAGAAGCCTAGGCCCAGAGAATGGAGGACTGCCTGTGGCCTCCTGGGGGAAGACAGGAGCCCTGCAAAACATATGTCCCTACAAACAGCGCAGGAAGATGCTTTGCTAGGAAGGGCAGCTCAGTGTGAATCTCTTTTTGAACAATTCCAACTCAGTTCTAGTGGCATCGTCTGTTCTCCATGAAATGGGAAGGGGTATTAGCTGTCAGAGTGGCCTTAAGCAAGCAAACTGTTTTGAAGAAATGTATAGGAATCTTCACATGCAAAATGATCATCCTCATGAGATGCTAGAAGGGTGGAAGATACATGTATCTTCTATATGTATTTTTTTGAGGAAGGGTCTCACTGAGTTGCCCAAGCTAGAGTGCACTGGTGCAGACTCAGCCTCCTAAGTAGCTGGGTCTACAGGCACAGACCACCATGCCTAGCTAATTTTTTTTTTTTTTCTGGTAGAGAAAGGGTCTCACTGTTTTGCCCAGGCTGCTTGAACTCCTGGCCTCAAGGGATCATCCCACCTCAGCCCCTCAAAGTACTGGGATTATGGATGTGAGCCATTGCTCCCAACTCTATTTTTTTTCTTTTTAAGAAGGAGAGTGTTTATTAATTTGTGCAGCAGTAATAGAAGGAAAAGAAAAAAAAAAAAAAGAAGCAAAAGTTTATACTATTTAGGAAAATGACCATAGACTCTCCTGGCATGTCTTAAGAGGTTATTCTGTATTGGGAAGGGCCCTTTGGATACCTACTGTCTTCCTAGCTACAGAACTCCAGCAAGTTTTAGTACTTACTGTAGCCCAGGGTACATGGAGAGTAATCCCAGATCCTCTTTCTTTGGGAGTGGGAGCAGAATGTTCTCTCTAAGAATTCCGTATGTTTCCTCCCAGGCTGGCAAACGAGTCAGGCCAAAGGTTGCTTCAGCTTCCCTCCTTCATCTTCTGTTCTCTCTTGGTGGTAACTGTACTCTCACTCATCCGACTCACATATGGGTTTCCTTAGCACATCACAGAGAGCAGACCTGGACCTGACCTTGAAGTGCAGGAGACAGTCTCATGGCTGCTCCCCTGGGGCAGCATGGAGAATCTGGTTTTTTCCCCAGACCTTCAGTCTTAGGGAGGATGTTTTCAGGACAACAAGGATTTCACAGAACATTTACAGACTCCGTGAAATGAGTTTTTTATCCGTAGTCTAAAGATTTTACCTTTCCGTTTTATAGCCCACACATCTTGCTGACTTCACTCAAGTGCAGACCATTCAGTATTCAAACAGTGAAGATAAGGACAGAAAAGGAATGCTACAACTAAAAATAGCAGGTGCACCCGAGGTAAGGAACTGTTACATTCATCATTAAGGGAAAATGGTAACATAGTGGTGTTTTGGAACTATTGACTTCTTTATGAAAAGGATGAAGTTTTCATGGATCATCAGAATCACAACTTTCTTACATATAGAAAGGGTTGCATTACAAATAATCATGATTAAATATCCCCAAGAATAGGACAGGAGACAGATTTAAAAATCATTCAAGAACACTATTGTAAAGATAATGATGATTAAAGATTATAATCAGGCCAGGTACCATGGCCCACACCTGTAATCCCAGCACTTTGGGAGGCTAGGGAGGGCTGTTCACTAGAGGCAAGGAGTCACATGGTGAAACCCTGTCTCTATTAAAAATACAAAGATAGGGCCGGGCGCGGTGGCTCAAGCCTGTAATCCCAGCACTTTGGGAGGCTGAGACGGGCAGATCACGAGGTCAGCAGATCGAGACCATCCTGGCTAACACGGTGAAACCCCGTCTCTACTAAAAAATACAAAAAACTAGCCGGGCGTGGTGGCGGCGCCTGTAGTCCCAGCTACTCGGGAGGCTGAGGCAGGAGAATGGCGTAAACCCGGGAGGCGGAGCTTGCAGTGAGCTGAGATCCGGCCACTGCACTCCAGCCTGGGCGACAGAGCCAGACTCCGTCTCAAAAAAAAAAAAAAAAAAAAAAAAAAATACAAAGATAAACCAGGCATGATGGTGCACACGTGTAATCCCAGCTACTTGCGAGGCTGAGGCACAAGAATCTCTTGAACCCTGGAGGCAGAGGTTGCAGTGAGCCAAGATGGCACAACTGCACTCCACCCTGGGTGACAGAGCAAGACTGTGTCTCAAAAAAAAAAAAAAAAAAAGGATTATCATCAAGTACCAAGGAAATTAACTTCTTGGAATTATATGTACAGTCATGTTTTGCTTAACAACAGATACATTCAGAGAAATACCTAATTCCCTGATTTCTTTGTTATGCAAACATCACAGACTGTTCTTACACAAACCTAAGATGATTGTAGCCTGCTATACACCTAGGCTATACAATATAGCCTGTTGCCCCTAAGCTACAAACCTGTATAGCATATTATTATACTGAATAATTCAGACAGTTGTAACACAGTGGTATTTGTATCTCTAAATATATGTAAACATAGAAAAGGCACAGTAAAAATACAGTATAAAAGATAAAAAATGGTATCCCTGTATAGAGCCCTTACCATGAGTGTAACTTGCAGGATTGGAAGCTGCTGTGGGTGAGTCAGTGAGTGAATGGAGGGTGAATGTGAAGATCTACGACATTGCTGTGCACTACTGTAGACTATAAACACTGTACATACTGTGTATGAAGTATACACCATATACTTCCATTTATTTTTAAAACCTTTTTCTTTAGTAGTAAATATTAGCTTACTGTAACTTTTATATTTTATAAACTGATTTTTTTCAGCTTTTTTGACTCATAATAACAGTTTTAAATATATTGTACAGCTGTACAAAAATATTTTCTTTTTTTACATACTTATTGTGTAAGCTTTTTTCTAGTTTTAAAATGATTTTCTGTATTTTTTACTTTTTAAAATTTTTGTTAAAAAGTAAGACACAAACATACACACTAGCCTAGGCCTACATAAGGTCAGGAATATCCATATCACCATCTTCTGCCTCCACATCTTGTCCCACTGGGAGGTCTTCAAGGGCAGTAACACATGAAGCTGTCACCTCCTATAAGATCAGTGCCGCCTTCTGGAATACTTCCTAGAAGCCCTGCGCGAGACTGTTTTACAATTAACTTTTAAAAAAAAAAAAAAAAAAAGTAAAAATACACTCTATTTTAAAAAAAAAAAAAAAACCAGTAAATACATAAACCAGTAACATAGTCATTATCCAGTATTATGTGCTGTACATAGTTGTATGTGCTGTACTTTTATAAGACTGGCAGCACAGTAGATTTTTTTTACAGCAGCTTCACCACAAACATGAGCATTACAACTTCAGGATGGCTATGGCATACCCGGCAATAGGAATTCTTAGCTCCATTATATAAATCTTATGGAACCACCATTGTATATGTGGACCATCATTGACCAGAACATTGTTATGTGGTGCATTGACTGTATATATACTGTAAACTGAGTTAATTTCCACACTGTGTTGTCCATGGTATTCTCTGGGTAGAAATAATTATTACATGATTATAATAATTATTATTATATGATTATAATAATTATAACAGCAGCAGTACCTGATACTGGGCACATGCTACCCGTGGTTCTTTACGCAGAAGCCAAGAGAAGCTGTGTCATTCTCACAACCAAGGAAGTAAATACTTAGATATACTTTGGTTAACCTCATTCTGTAGTTGAGGAAACTGGGGCATAAGAGGTTGGCCATATCAAGTAATTGACAGAGATGGGGTTCATACCCAAACAGTCTGGATCCAAAGCCTATATTCTTAACAGGCAACAGTGATTTAAAACAAGTGGCATGAGAAAGAGCCATTTGGCAAATGCTGCCTAATGTGGTCCTTTCTGCAAGATGGACAAAATATACTCATGTGTGAAAGGATCTGGACAGTCTGGTGGCACACACGGTTGTGCTGGTGTGTAAAGCATGTTTTTTGAAGCTCATCTGTTTCCATCAGCACACCAGGATTCTTTGGTCTGTTATGGCCAGTTCTCTGGGTAGCTTTATTTGCAGCACTCCTCACTTAGGCGGATGCCTCATCACTCTTCTGCCCTGTGTTTCTGTGAGTTTGGTGACTTCTGAGGGGCTCTAGGAACTCTTGTTGATTCTAGAGATTAAACAAATACTAATTTTCTTTTACATTAGAAATTATGATGGATGGTTGATAAAAAATTTAGTCCACATGAGTTTCTGATAGAAGTCATACTTTAACTTGCTGATTGTCTGAATTCTTCCCTTAACTGGAGTATGTCAGAGGGGCCAGACATTCTGAAGGAAAATATTTTTTTCGTCTATATTTATTCTAGAGCCCCAGTTTAAAAGATTTTTCTATTTTCATCTGGGTTTGCGTTTGTCACATATTCTAGGAATAATGTCCTTAAATATCAGATTTCCTTTCTCAAATCTTATGACAAATCTTGTTTCATTCCCACTCTTCTCTGTTTTCAAGTGTATAGAGATGTCTGATGTCATAGCACAGCTGCCCTTTGCTTACAGGGAAGAACAATAAAGTCTGTTTTCTTGGTCTATTCTCCTTTAGCCTCTGACAGTGACGGCACCATCCCTAACCATTGCGGAGAATATGGCTGACCTGATAGATGGGTATTGCCGGCTGGTGAATGGAGCCTCGCAGTCATTTATCATCAGACCCCAGAAAGGTGAGGTGCTGTTTCTGAGCATTCCCAATTACATTTCTACCAAATAATTACCTGAGCTTGCCCCTAACAGCCTGTTTATCCTCTTTTAGGTAACTGTAAAAATGAAAACCAAATGAATAATTCAGCTCAGTATAATCTGAGTACTTACTTTTCTAGGGATGGTGATCCATTTCACACCTTCCACAAGCCGGGAGCTGGGTTTGAATAGAGCCTTAAAAAAAACATTGTATGTGTTTTGAGCTACCTACTTAGAGGATTTTCTAAATTACCATTACTATTTTTAAATACATTAGTATTTTTAAACTTTTGGGTTTAAATAAAATTCTGGGTTTAAAAAAAGGAATCCCTTGTAACTCACTGTAAATAAAGTATCCTTTCTATTTTTTCTTATATATCTCAAAAGCTTAGACCATTTGAAGAACAAAATACATTCTAAGTCATGATGTTAAAAAATCAAAGGTTAGAATGAATAAATATCCTAGAAACATCACTATGAAAACGGTGCGGAGTTTCTGCAAGCATATAATGAGGAATGCTTTTGAGGATTTGGATTTCTGAAAGAATCAAATGAAAATATTCCCAGCAGGATAATAGCATACATAATGTGAAGCAGGAAAAGACTGAATTTGGAAATTATGGGACTTAAGTTCAAATCATGAGTCCTCTGTGACACCATCTATAAATTACTTTTCTGTGTCTCGGTTCTGTTATCTGTCAAACATGAAGAACAGTAACTATCTTCTATAGTATTAGGAGGATAAAGGACTTATTTGTTTATAGGCTTGGAACTATGCCTAGCACACTTGATGCTCATAGATTTTAGTTATATTGTTGTTCCTGTTGTTGCTACTAGTTTGGTCTGATCTTGACACTGTTTTAACCTAGACTTTGAGATACCTCATCTGTAAAAGAGTGATACCTACTTTGTAGGGTTGTTAGACACGTCCCAAAGAGTAACTGTAAAGGAGCTCACACTGTGGAAGTGGGGACTCTGAATGTGGGTTTTGTCCTTATTGCCAAGACCCCTTCTAGCACTCACCTCAGTGACTAGGATGATTGTAGAGGGAAAAAAAAATCCTGAAGTGTTGTGTGATGTGTGTTCAAGTCAGCAGAATTGTATTAAACAGTGATGAGGATAGAGAAAAGGCCAAAGCCCAAGTGAAGCAGATAGAAATGCAGAGGATCCAGCCTTGCCCAGGAGGGAAGTGCTCTGTTTACAAAGCAGTTTGAGAAAGGGATGGTGTTTGCATGGGAGGTATATGTGTGTGTTGTGTGTTTTGTAGAGAGGAGTCATTGGAGCCTTTATTTATATATCTCAAAAGAGGTAAGTGATGGTGCTGTGCCCTGAAAACAGCAACTGAAGCCATGAGCCTTTGCTGAGTAAACATAAATCTGTGTGATTCCAGGACGTGGCTTTTTCTAGAGAAAAAGCGTTTTTCCCACAGTGATCACACCAGTAAGGCCTATTCGTATATTTTTCCTAAGTTTTCTTTGTATAAAACAGAGGAATGAAGTTGCTTTCAGAAATCTCTAAAGTTACTCTCAGTTAAAGCCTTTGCAGCTATAGGTCTTGATTTTTCACTTTGTGCTTTATTTTTTATTTTTATTTTTGACATTTTCTTCTTCCAGTGTCACACTTTATACTTTAAACAGGAGTATATGCCTTATGAATATTATTTAAATGTTTTCAGATAATTTCTTTACATAAAGATAGCAATTTAGGAAAAATGTTAAATGTGATAGAGTGACCATTTCCTTTTTAGTAAATAATTTTTTGTCTTTTATCTTCATTTTACCAAAAGGTCCTTGAAATACACATTTAAAAATAACATTGGTATGTCAGGCATTAAATGAGCCTTCCATGTTTAAAACGTAAACATCTTCCTATATTGATTTCGCTATTAGCTAGCTTTTTTTGATCTCTAGGGAGAAACATTTTGATATCAAACATGAAATGTGATGCTTTTTAAGCTATTTGTTCATATGAAAAGAGCATTAATGAAAATACTTGTCATGAAAAGCTAGATAGGGTATTGGTTGTTTCCAATTTTATATTGTCTTTATAAAATGAATTATTAAACTTGATAATTTTCTTATTCTCAATCATAGCATGTTTATGTATTATATAAGTATTTCATCGTAGATCCCTAAGGTGAAGATATATTGCCTAGTTAAAATAATATTAAAGGCAAACATCAAACATCTTTAGTGGGTTGTAGTTAGAAATACATGTTGACACAGCACGTGTACATTTTTTAATTGAGATTTTTTAAGAATTCAAATGTTAAACATGTTTCTACAACTCTAATGTACCATTTTCCTGGAAACATGCTTTACATAATAATTATATATGCCCATCTGTCTTCTCTAGATCATAAACTACTTATACATGTATACGTGTATATGCATAACATAGCATGACAGTAATAAGTGATCAGTACATTCTACATGTGAACTGGGTGTGCCCAGATGCATTTTGTTAGTTCTTTGATCTACCGTAGTTACTTTGGATTTATAAAGTGCTTTTTAAAAGGGATGTTACCTTGTCATAGTGGCTCATGTCTGTAATTCCAGCTACACAGGAGAATCCCTGAGGCCAGGTATCTGAGACCATCCTGGGCACACTGTGTCTGAAAATAAAAATAAAAGGTGATTTTACTGGGGAGACCATAGTAAGAGCCACAAGCCAAATTGTCCTGGACTACGTTCCACCACAGTCTGCATAACCTTGGCCCTTACTGTAGGACATTATCTAACCTACACCTTACCTGAAAGAAAGTTTACAATCAATTTTGCAGTGTTAGTAAAATTCTGTAGTAATATTTTTTCAGAGGAAAGTGAATAGTGTAATACAGAGTTGTAATTACATACTTTTAAGTAGGTTTTCTATGTATAGAATGATGGTGAATACTGTACATTTCAAGGGAGGGAGTGAATGCTTCTAAGCATGACATCAATTCCCGAAGATATAAAAATAAAATTGTTATATTTAATTACATAATTAAAACACTTAAGTGCTGCTGAAGTGAGCACAATTACATAATTAAAACAATTCGTTTAGTACAAGGTAACATTTTTAAAGCTATGATGACAGGGGAAAATATCTATGACACATATAACAAGTAATTAAAATTTCTCATTTTCAAGTATTCTTCCAGCTCATTCAGTAAAAGACAAGCTAGTATAAAAATGGGTTACCTTTTAGAGGAATGGACACACAAATGTTCAGTGAATATATGGATACAGTGATATATTTCATTTTATATTTATTATGTTGACTAAAGAAACCTGATAACCACCACTGGCAAGACTTCTGGAGAATACACTCTCATGCTTATGTCATTGTAAATTGGTACATTTTCAGAAGACAGTTTAGGAGTACTCTGCCCATTTGTCTGCCTCTTGGAAATCAGTCATACAAACCACTGACCTGAGGAGGATATTCACTATTGCATTGTTTATAATAGCAAAAAATGAGCAAAAATTAATAAATGAGGGAGTATGCATACATGATGTAATACTACGCAGCTGTTTAAAAAATAGCTCTATTAATGTATTAAAAACCTACATGTAAATGTGTGTGTATGTCTCCAAACTTTTGTATTTATAAGCATTAAAATGTCTGGTAAGTTAAGTCACCAGTTTCAGTTAATGAAGACTTCTAAGAAGAATGGAAGTACATTTGAACAAAAACATTAACTCCCAGAATTAGACATTTTAGGTAGTGAGTCCTTAGGGTTTTCTTAAATGCTGCTTCTACTGATGGTGTCTGTTGCCATTTTTCTGTATTCCATTATTCTCTTTATAAAAATATTCTCTCAGAATCCTTCTGTTGCTTATCTCCTTCTTTATACCTGCCTTTCTACCCACGCCCAGCTACTTAGGAAGTCTCCTATTAGCCAAAAATATAATAATGGATTCCTTTTTCTTTCAGGAAATAGAAATTTCAACAGAGTGCAAAGAGAAATCACACTAATGTATCATTTGAAAGGCTATATTATTAACAGTTTGGGTATGAGTAAGGTGGTGGTGCTGGTGGTGGGTGGTGGTCATGTTCATGGGATAATAAACTTATCAGGTCTTTTCAGTTACTCTGAATTTGGTCTTCCTGGTGTGACTTGGTTATTTTGCTTGAAATAGATGTTCAAAATGTCAACAAGTGATGGCTTGCAGTTTGGCTTGAATTCCTATGATGTGCAGTGAGTTGTATATATATAGCGTTAAGCCTCACAACCATCTCTGCAAATTAGAAGAATTAAAGTTTTTCAGAAAGAGTAACATGGGGTCCTAGGCTGATTTTTTTCTTTCTTTACCAAACAGTGGTCGGAGAGTCTCCCAAGTGCCAGATACTCCGCTAGGTATTAGGGATGCCATTGGGCAGCTTAAGTCTTACCGTAACCTTAGGCAGGTTGAATAGTCTGTGGAGAAGTATGATATGTGGCAAATACTCTGTGGATGCAACAGAAACATAGAGGATGCCACTCAGTGCAGATTGAGGTATTCCAGGAAGGGCTCCCTACAGGAAATAGAACTTGAATTGAGCTTTGAAATATTGAGGAATGTTTCTACCCGAATGAAGGAAGAGCACCTTTCAAGGCATGTGTGGTATGTTCAGGGGAATACAATGTGCAGCAGTATAGAATCAGGGAATAGTGACGAGTAATACCGAAAAGCCAGATTGGCCAGACCAAACACTGCATGTTTTCAACATGTAGTTGTTGAGCTCCTCCCATTTTCCAGGCACAGTTCTAGGATAGAGGTTGTAGCAGCAAACAAAATAGACAAGGTTTTGCATGCATGGAAATTTCTTGTAGGTGAGGACATACATGAAATAAACAGAGTAAATTAATAGAGAAAATAAATACTGTAGCATATAATATATCAAATGGTGTTGAGCTGTATCGAGAAAAATAAGACAGGGAAGAATGTAAGGGATACAATTTTAAATAAGGTTGTCAGGGAAGGTCCCACTGAGAGAGTCGCACCTGAAGGGATGGAAAACAGAACCTACAAGGATATCTGGCTATTCCCTATTAAAGGCTGGGGAGTGCTAGGAAGCATACCTGGAACAGCAGAGACCCAGGTCACTAGAATGCCTAGGGGGGTGATCCCAGGGCTGGTGGTTGGTCAGGATGTAAAGGCATTGTAAGGGCTTTGGCTTGTACGCAGTGATTTGGGAAGCCAGTGGAGGGTGTGAAGAGAGGAGTTAATGTGATCTGGTTTATGTTCTAGAATAAGTACTCTGGCTGCCGTGCTGAGAATAGACCACGGTAGGTCGGCCTGGGTACAGATAAAGTAGAGGGACCAATCAGGATTCTATTACCATGATGTAGGCAAGTGATGTTTGGGTCAGGGGTTCTGGAATGACAGTGACAAGAGGACTTTGGATAGAGTTGGATAGCAAAGCCTCGCATTTGCTGCACTGGGTATGGACTGGGGAGCAGCGAGGCCCTGTGATGACTGCTGGCTCCACGTGAACAATGGGTAGTATGCAGGTGCACCCACCAGGACTCAGTTCTGAATATCGGCAAGTCCCAGCAACTTTCAGACATCCAGAGGGAGGTGTCAGGTAGACAACCAGATGGAGAAGTTCAGGTCAGGCGAGAGGTCCAAGCTAGAGGTATGCGTTTGGGAGCTGCAAAGTGTGGGTGGTATTTGACGCTTTGAAACTGGATGAGGTTACCAAGGAAGTGAGGTTAAGAGGTACAGATGTGAGCACTGCGTGCTCTTCAGGCCAGGGAGATAAGGAGGAACCAATAAAGAAGACGAAGAAGAGGTGCCCTGAGAGGACAGAAGAAAACCATGAGAATATAGTACAAGGTTCAGGAGGCCCAGGGTGGGAAGCTCTCAGAAGGACAGAGTGATGAGCTGTGTTAATTGCTAACTGTAAGTGAACAATTGGGTTTAGCAAGGCAGATGTCATTGGAGATGCTGAAAGAGTATTTTCCGTGTATGGGGGTGGGGGGAACTGATTAGAATGAATTCAAGGGCAAATGCAAGGAGAGGAACTGTGGACAGCAAGTGTGACTACACAAGAGGTGTCACCAAGGAGCTGCCTAGAAGGGCACCAGAGTGGTGAGTGGTAGATGGGTGCCTCCTCAGCCTCCCATGCCACTCCACAGACACAATGCAAAGATGACAGCCAGAACAATGTTTGTGTGCTGAGCGAAGTGAAGCAGTGCCTCGTAAATTAAGCTGGGGTGTTTAAATCTCATCCTGAAAGTTTTTGAGAGACACTAAAATGTTAAGCATAATAACTTGCTTGATCGATGAATTTGTAATTTGGGAAGTTTATTCTGAAATCATTTAGCTCAGATGGATTGGCAGAGAGGACCAGTAGGGGGCTGTTACATTAATTCAAATTAAAGAGGTTAAACCAGGGAGGGCTCCATGTTTCCTGGTTTGCAAAATTAAGGCTGCAGGAAAGAGTGAGTCTCCCTCACCATTGAACAAAGTCCTCAGCTTCACTGTGGTCAGGCCAGCATGAGCCAGTCACTGTGTCCTGCTCAGCAAAAAAGGAGCTCACCCTGAACACTGTAGATAGCTGCCTGGCTCACCTTCCAGCCAGCCACGTGCACGGCTCCTTTGGGTGACAGCTCCGAGGCTTGACTTCTCTTATACATTCATTCCATTGGCAGCCACACACACCTGTGGAATTGTTTTCCTTCTGTTTCTCTGTGCTTCCTGCACAGGTTTGTCTGTTGTTACTAGTGAGTAGTTTTATCAAAATGCAAAATGCCTGGTCCTTTGACAAGGAGTGTTGACTAATCTTAAGAAACCCTTCATCTTTTAGTTTCCTGCGAACGAAGTCTTTTACCAACTTAGCATCTTAGTTCTTTATTAGGATTAGGCCGTATGTATCGGGAGAACCCGCTCCCGATGGTTAACATGGGTTCTTTTCTATTTCCTAAGTGTCTCGGCTAGTTTGAGAAATAAAGGGAAAGAGCACAAGAGAGAGAAATTTAAAGCTGGATGTCACATGTCGGCAGATTCCGTGATGTTCCCTGAGGCATAAAACCAGCAACTTTTTATTAGCGATTTTCAAAAGGGGAGGGAGTGCACGAATAGGATGTGGGTCACAGAGATCACATACTTCACAAGGTAATAAAATATCACAAAGCAAATGGAGGCAGGGCGAGATCACAGGACCACAGGATGGGGCGAAATTAAAATTGCTAATGAAGTTTCGGGCACACATTGTCATTGATAACATCTTTTATTATTATTATTATTATACTTTAAGTTCTAGGGTACATGTGCATAACGTGCAGGTTTGTTACATATGTATACTTGTGCCATGTTGGTGTGCTGCACCCATCAACTCGTCAGCACCCATCAACTCATCATTTACATCAGATATAACTCCCAATGCCATCCCTCCACCCTCCCCCCTCCCCATGATAGGCCCCGGTGTGTTATGTTCCCCTTCCCGAGTCCAAGTGATCTCATTGTTCGGTTCCCACCTATGAGTGAGAACATGCGGTGTTTGGTTTTCTGTTCTTGCGATAGTTTGCTGAGAATGATGGTTTCCAGCTACATCCATGTCCCTACCAAGGACACAAACTCATCCTTTTTTATGGCTGCATAGTATTCCATGGTGTATATGTGCACGTTTTCTTAATCCAGTCTGTCACTGATGGACATTAGGGTTGATTCCAAGTCTTTGCTATTGTGAATAGTGCCGCAGTAAACATACATGTGCATGTGTCTTTATAGCAGCATGATTTATAATCCTTTGGGTATATAGCCAGTAATAGGATGGCTGGGTCATATGGTACTTCTAGTTCTAGATCCTTGAGGAATCGCCATACTGTTTTCCATAATGGTTGAACTAGTTTACAATCCCACCAACAGTGTAAAAGTGTTCCTATTTCTCCACATCCCCTCTAGCACCTGTTGTTTCCTGTTTAATGATTGCCATTCTAACTGGTGTGAGATGGTATCTCATTGTGGTTTTGATTTGCCTTTCTCTGATGGCCAGTGATGATGAGCATTTTTTCATGTGTCTGCTGGCTGTATGAATGTCTTCTTTTGAGAAATGTCTGTTCATTTCCTTTGCCCGCTTTTTGATGGGGTTGTTTTTTTCTTGTAAATTTGTTTGAGTTCTTTGTAGGTTCTAGATACTAGCCCTTTGTCAGATGAGTAGATAGCAAAAATTTTCTCCCATTCTGTAGGTTGCGTGTTCGCTCTGATGGTAGTTTCTTTTGCTGTGCAGAAGCTCTTTAGTTTAATTAGATCCCATTTGTCAATTTTGGCTTTTGTTGCCGTTGCTTTTGGTGTTTTAGACATGAAGTCCTTGCCTGTGCCTATGTCCTGAATGGTATTACCTAGGTTTTCTTCTAGGGTTTTTATGGTATTAGGTCTAACATTTAAGTCTCTAATCCATCTTGAATTAATTTTCATATAAGGAGTAAGAAAAGGATCCAGTTTCAACTTTCTACTTATGGCTAGCCAATTTTCCCAGCACCGTTTATTAAATAGGGAATCTTTTCCCCATTTCTTGTTTTTGTCAGGTTTATCAAAGATCAGATGGCTGTAGATGTGTGGTATTATTTCTGAGGGCTCTGTTCTGTTCCATTGGTCTATATCTCTGTTTTGGTACCAGTACCATGCTGTTTTGGTTACTGTAGCCTTGTAGCATAGTTTGAAGTCAGGTAGCGTGATACCTCCAGCTTTGTTCTTTTGACTTAGGATTGTCTTGGCAATGCGGGCTCTTTTTTGCTTCCATATGAACTTTAAAGCAGTTTTTTCCAATTCTATGAAGAAACTCATTGGTAGCTTGATGGGGATGGCATTGAATCTATAAATAACCTTGGGCAGTATGGCCATTTTCACAATATTGATTCTTCCTATCCATGAGCATGGTATGTTCTTCCATTTGTTTGTGTCCTCTTTGATTTCACTGAGCAGTGGTTTGTAGTTCTCCTTGAAGAGGTCCTTTACATCCCTTGTAAGTTGGATTCCTAGGTGTTTTATTCTCTTTGAAGCAATTGTGAATGGAAGTTCATTCATGATTTGGCTCTCTGTTTGTCTGTTACTGGTGTATAAGAATGCTTGTGATTTTTGCACATTTATTTTGTATCCTGAGACTTTTTGCTCATTTATTTTGTATCCTGCTGAAGTTTCTTATCAGCTTAAGGAGATTTTGGGCTGAGACAATGGGGTTTTCTAAATATACAGTCATGTCATCTGCAAACAAGGACAATTTGACTTCTTCTTTTCCTAACTGAATACCCTTGATTTCTTTCTCTTGCCTGATTGCCCTAGCCAGAACTTCCAACACTATGTTGAATAGGAGTGGTGAGAGAGGGCATCGCTGTCTTGTGCCAGTTTTCAAAGGGAATTTTTCCAGTTTTTGCCCATTCAGTATGATATTGGCTGTGGGTTTGTCATAAATAGCTCTTATGATTTTGAGATACGTTCCATCAATACCGAATTTATTGAGCGTTTTTAGCATGAAGAGCTGTTGAATTTTGTCAAAGGCCTTTTCTGCATCTATTGAGATAATCATGTGGTTTTTGTCTTTGGTTCTGTTTATATGCTGGATTACGTTTATTGATTTGTGTATGTTGAACCAGCCTTACATCCCAGGGATGAAGCCCACTTGATCATGGTGGATAAGCTTTTTGATGTGCTGCTGAATCTGGTTTGCCAGTATTTTATTGAGGATTTTTGCATCGATGTTCATCAGGGATATTGGTCTAAAATTCTCTTTTTTTGTTGTGTCTCTGCCAGGCTTTGGTATCAGGATGACGTTGGCCTCATAAAATGAGTTAGGGAGGATTCCCTCTTTTTCTATTCATTGGAATAGTTTCTCTTATCAGGAAACAGGGTTTGAGAGCAGACAACCTGCCTGACCATAATTTATTAGGTGGGAATTTTCCTTGTCCTAATAAGCCTGGGAGTGGTACAGGAGACCGGGGCTTGTTTCTTCCCTTCAGCTACAGGAGATGGGGGCTTATTTCATCCCTTTAGCTTCGACCATAAAAGACGGCATGCCTTTAGGGGGTCGTTCATAGGCCTACCCTCAGGGCGCATTCTGTTTCTCAGGGATGTTCCTTGCTGAGAAAAAAAATTCAGCGATATTTCTCCTATTTGCTTTTGAAAGAGGAGAAATATGGCTGTGTTCCGGCCAGTTCAAAGTTACCTCTCTTGTTCCCTGAACATTGCTGTTATCCTGTTCTTTTTTTAAGATGCCCAGATTTCATATTGTTCAAACACACATGCTCTACAAACAATTTGTGCAGTTGACACAATCCTCACAGGGTCCTGAGGCTACATTCATCCTCCTCAGCTTATGAAGAAGATAACTGAAGGGATTAAGAGATTAAAGTAAAGACAGGCAGAGGAAATCACAAGGGTATTGATTGGGGAAGTGATAAGTGTCCACAAAATCTTCACAATTTATGTTCAGAGATTGCAGTAAATACAGGCATAAGAAATTATAAAAGTATTAATTTGGGGAACTAATAAATGTCCGTGAAATCTTCACAATTTATGTTCTTCTGCCGTGGCTTCAGCTGGTCCCTCCGTTTGGGGTCCCTGACTTCCCGCAACAAGTACCCTTTAAACAATTGTATCTAATAGTCAGTGTATGTTTGTTATAAATATTGAAAATAAAACCATGAGAACCTAAGGTAGACGGTGTAGCAACTTTCTTTAAAGGGTCATTGCTGGAATACCAACATAGGCCTCATCCTTCCTCCCTGAATCTAGGCACCATCTTTTCAAAAGGAGTGAAAAGAACCTTATACATCTCTTGTCTTTTTCCCCGCAGAAGGTGAACGGGCTTTGCCATCAATACCAAAGTAAGTACTGCACTTTTTTTTACTGTTATTTTGTTTTGTTGGGAAGTTTAAGGAAATTTCCATGCTTTATTCATTTTCCTAAAAAAATTAAATTCAATATACATGATCAAGGAACTAGGAAACAATTCTAGAAAGAAATCAAGTCAGTTTTAAATTTTATTAAGTATTTAGGCTTAATCAAAAAGTTTCAATTTTTCCTTTAAGTTTTATGGGAGAGCTAAAGAATAATCATAATATCGAGAGCCTGTTGTTAAATATTTGCTTCATATGTTATTGCTAATCTTTACAAGAACCTGAAAATATGTGGCATTCTGGCTATTTTACAAGTATGAAAATTAAAAGAAATAATTTATGTTAATTTTCTTGTTTATTTCCTGAATTTCATAGTAGGTATGTTGATCTACAAAATTAAAAGAATCAAATAGTAATACCAAAATAACTTATATAATTTTATATTCTCAGCCAATTTGCTAGGAACTGGGGACTAAGATATGAGTGCTAAAATCTAGGCAATCGGATACACAGGTAAACACACAGTTATAGCTGTGTGGTAAGTGCTTGCAGAGATGTTTGCACTTTCCAAGACACTAAAGAGGAACAGTGAACCTAAGAGGCCACTGGAATAGAGAGGGTAAGGCCTGAGCTTTGTTCTGTCCCTCTCCTTGTTCTCCGTAGCCAGTCCATTACTATTTCCTCCAGTTCCATGTTCTAAATGGATCCATCTGCTTCACCACCTTCCCACTGTGTCTCCCCTGTGTTTAGCTATCTGGGCTACCCAAGTACACTCCTGTGTTGGGGGTCCCCAAGATCTAGGAGTCACAAGACTCAGCTATGATATATTACAACAGATAGATACAAAGCAGAATCAGCAAAGGATGAAGGCGCATGGGGTGAAGTCCATGGAAAACCAGACACAAGCTTCCAAGGGTCCCTTCCCAGTGGAGGCCACAGGACACTCTGAATTCCCCAGCAATGGATTATGACGACCTGTGTGAAATGTTGCCTACTGAGAAAGCTCGATAGAGACTTGGTGCCCAGGGTTTTTACTGGGGGTTCTTTATATGTACACTCTCTGCCTGGCATGCATCCAAACTCCAGACTCCCAGAGGGAAAGCAATAGTTCAGCATAAACCACATTTTTTGTACAAACATTTTGGGCATAGTGTACCATACCTGTCAGGGGATGGTGGCAACTCCGTGAAAATCTGAGTTCCCAGATACCAGGCAAGGGACAATCGTGTAAAGTCAGTCACAGTCCTGCTACATTAACTCTTTTCTGTGTACTTCTGCTAAATCAGTCTCTGTCCAGTGTTGCTCCTTAGCCTATCCGTGCTCTGTGCTACAGCTTGAGGAAGCTTTCCTAATTAAATATCTTAGATGACCTACTCTTGCTCTTAGGATATTTTGCAGTATTCTTAACCTAGCTTTCAGGAGCCCGTGTGATTGTTCCCTGCTCACTTTAGCCTTGGTTTTTGTTACTCCTCATACTATTCCTCAGGTACACTGAACTTTTTTTTGAATTCCAGGAGCAAACATTCTTTCTTTTCCCTGAAGGCCTTTGCCAGTATTTTGTCTTTGCATGATTCACTCTTCTTCCAACCCGCTTTTCCTTGCTAAGCCCTACTCATCTTCTAAGTCTCATTCTACATCACTTCCTGTAGAAACCTCATTGACCCACCCACAAGCCAGGAGAGCATCCCCATCATGTTTTCCTATAATCGTTTATAGTTACTAATTGCCAGAGTCCTAAACATGGCCTTTTAACCTGTCTGTCCTCCCCAGGCAACCTGGCGAGTTGCTGACAGCCAAGGTCATATGCAGTACTGTGGGCCTCGCACAGGCAGGGTCTGCACGTGGCTGGTGCACCTCTAGCTTTGGACGGTGCACTCTACAGCATCAGCAGTGTCTGATAGAGGTTCATTTGGGGTCGTATCAGGGCAGGAACTAATGTTTATTTAGTGTACCTTTAGTTGTGGGAAGTTAAGGGATAATTTTGGGATTAAAATCAAAGCTGGTCAATGTGGTGTGTTCCTATGGTTCTGAGGCTGAGGCAGGAGGATCACTGAAGCCTGGGAATTTGAGGCTGTGGTGTACTGTGATCATGCCTGTGAATAGCAACCACATTCTAGTCTGGGTGACTTCGTAAGACTCCACCCCATTTCTTACAGACACACACACATATAGAGGAATCATGAACATAGGTATGAAAGTGAGTGAGGAAGGTAGTACATTAGAAGTGTTAACAGATACAGGAAACTAAATAAATGAAGCAAACTTTACAAGAGTGGAATTTCCACAAATCTTCAAAGCATCAGGACACCATTATTGCTATTGATCAGATAAGTGCTGAAATCCAAGCTATCGTGAGAAAGTTGCTTAGCGACAGCATACATGATTGTGATGCGGACAAAGGAAAACCCCAGTGTTTTGGCAACAGAACAAGGAAGGAAATGATGTAATTTGTTGATTTAAAATGTGTGTCCTCTGACTGCCCAATATAGTTCAAAGGTAAGTTGTGATAAATCATGTAGCTGCAATGGAAGAGAAAGTAATGAGTTGTTAGAAAACAATTTTGATTAAATGTTTATACTAAAGATATAAAATTTCAAATTTTTGGAGAATTCTGTAAAACGAACACAAGTCTATGGCTGTTTGCCGTGATTATTATAGAGATTATACAATTTCACATTAAATAGTTATAGTGCTTCAAAACGATGTACAAGTTGAGCATTTCTAATCTGGAACTTCAAAGTTCAAAATGCTCCAAAATTTGAAACTTTTGAGACCAACATGTTGCAGCAAGTCGAAACTTCCTCACCTGACCTCATGTGTAACAGGTTGCAGTCAAATCTTTGTTTTGTGCACAAAGTTATTTAAAATATTGTATGAAATTACTTTCAGGTTACATGTATAAGGTGTATATGAAACATAAACAGATTTCATGTTTAGACTTGGGTCCTATCCCCTAGGTTCCTCATTATGTATATGCAGACATTCCAAAATCCAAAACATCTGAAATTTGAAACACTCCAGTTCCAAGCATTTTGAATAGGAGATATTCAACCTATAGTGTTTTAAGTGTCAGTATTTCATCTGGAAAAGGTTTGCTTTTATAAAAAGACCAGGTAACTTTGACATCTAAAGACTGTGTGGTTCCTTTTTTCCCTGTGTTTTGTGTTTTACTAACTGTACTTGCATTTTTTAAATGGCACAAAGACTTTTGGCCAAAATTTTATTTTTTGTGGGTAAATATGTAAAACTAGCATTAAACCATTTCATGAAGCAAGTAGCAAGATACAGTGAGAGTACTTTTTTAAGTATGTAAGTAATAGTACATGTTCATGTATTTGTTGATAATTTTTTACATGCCGTAAGTTTAAGAAGGACCAGTCATACTATAGTATTTCATATTATGTTTTAGAGAGCAAAATTCACTTCCAGGTGTATGGTTTTTCTCTTGTAACTTTGGGGCAATCCTTTACTGTGTAGCATTTACATTTACATTTTAATTTAACCTATTCATACCAGATTAAATTGTATTGCATTGTTTTAAATTATTGTCAAGAGTATCTTTCTCACAACAGTTCAACATTCCTTCAGTTGTGTATTTTAATTTCTGATCTTTAAAGCATTAAAGCAGCCTGGCTATTTTAATAGAATCCAATTTTTAAAGAAATCACCTGTCTAAATTTTGTCTTCCTCATCCAAGGCAGTTCCCTACTTGATGAGGCCGAGTGGTGGGGTCCTGGGGAAATTGCAGGGCTTACAGCTTTGCTCTTGTCTGTCACAGGTTGGCCAACAGCGAAAAGCAAGGCATGCGGACACACGCCGTCTCTGTGTCAGGTAAGGGGCTCTAGGTAGCAGACCTCGAAAAGCACTCTCATGGGGTAAGATGATCATAGATGTCTATTTTTGGTATAATTGCTTCATACTAGAATAGCTTATGAAAATAAGCATTCTGGCTATCGAAATTTGCATAATTTTACCATCGTTAAATAGTTTTAAGTATGGCTCATAGATTTTATTTTTTTAGATGGGACATAGGTAAAATACCAGATCACTCAGCAAGTTATATAGAATTCCAAATTATTTTTGGGTTTTAATAATATGTTAATCATATCCAGAATGAAGTTGCCATTATAATTTATCTTTGCAATTCAGTAGAATATACTTTGCATGTTTATTTTTTGAAGTTCAGGAAATATGAGATATTTTAAAACAATTTTTGTATTTCACAATTAATATGCTGTTTGAATATTGCTTTTTTAAAAATATAGTTAAGATACTGGCATGAGCATTATCTTAACTGTTTGCTGGTGCAATTGTGTTGTACTTTCCTTGGTATGTTTCAAAATAGATATGCCTTTTTCCCCATTTAAAAATGTGGGAAATAAAGGAAAGGGGGAGGATGAGAAAGCATCTTCTATGGGCCCATTTGATATCTTAAAATACATATGCAAATATATACATCTGTATATGCACATATATACATACATAACCGTATACACACATATATAATTTGTTCTTATATATGTGCATACATATGTGTTACATTTCTGAAATAATAGTTTCCTTTTAACTTTAGCATCTCACTTAGAAAAGACCCAATTCCTGTTTATTTTGAATCAGTTTTTTTTGAGACAGAGTCTCACTCTGTCGCCCAGGCTGGAGTGCAGTGACGCGATCTCAGCTCACTGCAACCTCTGCCTCCCAGGTTCAAGCAATTCCCCTGCCTCAGCCTCCCAAGTAACTGGGATTACAGGCACCCACCACCACACCCTGCTAACTTTTGTATTTTTAGTAGAGACGGGGTTTCACCATATTGGCCAGGCTGGTCTCAAACTCCTGATCTCAGATGATGCACCTGCCTCGGCCTCCCAAAGTGCTGGGATTATAGGTGTGAGCCACTGGGCCTGGCTTCCTTGTTTGTTTTTCTTTTTAATTGTGCACAAATGTCCCATAAGCCCTTCCTCAGGAGTATTTTTGCTTGTATTTGCACACTTGGCAAAGATACTCAATAAAGGTGAATGATGTGTGATACTGCCAAAGTCCTACTGCTTGAGAAATCATTGCTCACTTCCTCATTAAGTAGAAGGTTGGAGTGCTAGAGCTGGTCTTACGGACAGCTTCGGGGTTGCCAGCATGTTCTCAGGTAACAGTTAATCATCCTTATAAGCCTAGTTGTGACTTCATGGAGTAGCCCTAGTTTCCAGTAGTGACACCGGGGCACTAAACAACACTCAGCGTTTGCATTTGTTCAGTCTGTGGTGGGTACAGAGAGTTGGCGAACTTGCCAGGCCCCCATGGAGTTTGTAATCTAGTTGGAGAGAGAGAGACCACCACACATGCTACAGTCATAGGAGTCTGGAGGAGGGAGCAGCTGCTGGGCGTCAAAGGATGTTCTGCAGGATGTTCTGTAGAGTAGGTGAGATTTGAGCAGGGCTTTGAATAACTCACAGGCCCTTTGGTCCATCTTCTTGCCAAACTGTAAAGCAGCTTTTGGGATGAGCCCTGGGGACTTCCCTTTTGGTGCTTGCCACACACTGTCTCCACAGTCTCCCCAGACTTGATCAAGAGAGAAGGGAAATGTCCCATTATGTTAATAAGGACAATTTCTGGCATCTGTCTTTGGGTAACAAAGTAATGAAATGTAATAAAATAGGCCCCAGCAGTACCTTCAAATCTTTTTCCTCCTATTTTACTAATCTCTTTTAATCAATACTCTCCTTTCAAGGTTTAAACCTCAGATGTGTCTTTTAGCAGCTGGTCACCACCAAACTTTTGGATTTTACTTCTTCCAGCCAACCCCCACTTTATGATCTCAGTGTTTTCATCCTATTTCAGAACCCCGTTAAGAATAAAGTTAGCTGGCATTTTATGAGTACTTTTGTAGATACTGTGTTCCAGGCTTAGGTTTATGTTCTGTGTTCTTGTGTATATATCATCTCATTTAGTCCTTACAACAAATCTATAAGATAGTTTTTCTTGTTGTATAGCTGAGGAGACTATGTCCCAGAGAGGTTAAATAATTTGCCCAAGGTTACACAGTTGCTAAAATCTGGAGTCATTATTCAAACTCTAATGTCTGGCTTTAACACCCACCTGAATTACTTGTGATCCTGTTTTCATTATTTCTTCCTAGGGATTCCTTAACTAGGAGTTCATACTTCAGTACCTTCTCCATGTTAGTTCTTAGATTGCTACCATGTTGATTTAAATAGGCAGTTCTCTGGTCAGAAACTTTTAGTAATAATTTAGTATCCATCAGATGAAGTTTGGGCTCCTCAGCTTAGCCCTCCAAGACCTTTCATTATCTGCCCACCACCCACCTTTCCAGTCCTCCCTCGCCTCCTCATCTACATTGTTTTTTAGCCAAAAAAAGTTGGTGGCTGTGCCTCTCCCAACCTCCTTATCTCTGTTGTTCTGCTTGAGCTATTCCATCCAGACTTGCTCTTTTCATCATTACATGTAAAAATATTTTCACTTTCAGAGTTAGTAATACTTCTATATATGACTGTCACTTAGGTGATTTAAAATCCAAGCAAAGAATAATTGGTGTCCAGTGGATATTTAATGACATAGCATTAATTGTTCAGAGTCTTGTTTGTCCTTAGTCATTCTACCTACTACTTGCTCACTTACGTGGAAACCAAACAAGTGTGGCATATTTCTTTTCTTGCATTCCGGCCCTCCCTCCCTTCCTTTCTCCCTTCCTTCTTTCCTTCCATCATCCTGACATTCAATGGTGTGTTATGTTTCTATCTTCCACAAAAACTATAAAACGTAAAAACTGACCAGCCTAGCTGGCCAGGAACCAGTGCATTGCATTTAGCCCCAAAGCTGGTAATTGACATTTCTAGGGACATCTTTGTTAAGCCAATACCTAGAAAAACAGTAATATTACTAAATCCCAGGGTTATTTCTTACCTGCCAACCTGTAAACACTGTACTATGTGGAATGTAGTGCTGACACACCATGGTAGAGGCCCTACTGCTCCTGGATCCTTGTGATATTCTGCATGTGCTTCTCCACAGTGAGCCTGTTCAGTGTCTAGGATAGTAGGGTGAGGCTGCAATCAACTATATGCTAGCTACAATTACTTGTTTTTCTGTCATAAATAGCTCATTTAACCCCTAACAAGCCCTAAGGGATTGATGAGACCTCACTTTTACATTAATCCAGCCAACCCGTAGTTCTTGAGTGTCTGCAGCATGCCAAGCACAGAATTCTAGATACTGGAGTTTACTAGAACACAAAGCCACGTCCCTCCCTTTATGGAGTTTACGTTCTTGTGAAAGAGTCAAGCCATAGATAGTAAATTAAAATAAAGCAGGTAAATTGAGAGCAACAGGAAAGCTATTTAAAATTGTGGTCTGTATGACAATAAACCTGTACATGTATTAACTCTTGTGGGATTGTAAAGCCCTTCATAAGTGCTAAATATTATTTAATCCCACAGTGGCCTTGCAAGGTCTTTATTGTCTCTCCATTTCACAGATACAAAGAATTAAATTCAGAAAGGTAAGCAAACTTGTTCAGTGTCACACAGCTTGAAAATGATGGCACTAGGATTGGAACTCAGGTCATTATTACCCTCTAGGCTCTACTGCCTGTCATGAGCAATTTGAGAGTTTACTCCCCTGTACTGATGAACTACTGTTACACTCCCAAGTGTCGATGAAGATGGAGAGTCTTTGTGGGATTTGTCTGGCTCTCCCATTTTTCTTCACAGCCAAAGAGTTCTTACCTGACCCAAGCCTGAGTTCACATGTCAGTACCTCATAGAAACCTTTCCTGACTACTTTAAGAAGATCTGGACTCTTCCTCCTCAGAGCACTATACATTTCTCTCTCATGCATAGTCCTAAAATGGATGTCATTGTGTTTTAGAAACCATCTTGTCCATAAAACCATGAACCCATTGCATGTAAAGACATGTTCTGTTTATCTCTTTATTGTCTTGGATATTAGTTTTGTAATTGTTTTTAAATAAATCCATTAACTCCATAAGCTATGGAGGTATGCTGGGACTTAGAGGAATGCATTCTGGGTAGTGGGAACAGACAGCAGAAAGGCAGGAATATTTGGAGCAATGTCACTGGGGCTCTCAAGGGGTTACCTGTAAGCTTGTCACTGTAAATTGTTTTAGATTTTTTCCTAGGAATCATTGTAAATAGTTCTAGATTCTTTCCTAGGACATGTTGGGCAAAGGAGGAGAGGATAACCAACAGAAAAAGTGAGAGTCTAGGTAACTTTAGGACAGTTTGCAGCTCTTAGTGGATCTCTCTTGATGGCAAATAAAGTAATATCCTTACGTTCCAGAGAGAAGATACCAGGTACTTTTTCATTATTCGTTGCAAAATAAAGGTAGTTATTGGATCACCTTCAGTAAGATTGCAGTGACAGTTGATGTTGAATATATAAACAGTGTATCTTTGAAATTCACACAGTATTTCTCTATAAAAATAAGTGTAAGATTAACAGAGATTTACAAAAATATCGAACAGAACATGTTTTCCTGCCCTGTATTCTTCTGAGAACCTAAAGAGGTCTTTTTTTAGCCTAATTATTAAGTTATAAAGAAACTTGTGCTTATTGTGGAGCTCAGGTACAACTTAGAACATATCTGAAATTCAAGTGCTGTAGTCTTTCATAAAGTATGCTGAAAGAGGAGATGTGGCATCTACGGGGAGGGGGTGCTTAAACAGTGGTAGTGTGGGTTAAAATTACCCTAGAAATCAGATAGTTCCAAATCAGTGAGTAAAGCTGTATTTTAAATATTTTGAAGGTATAAACTTGGGGTTTTTGTTTGGTTGATTATTGTGTTTGGGTTTTTTTTTTCTTTTCTAAAATAACCAAGCCCTTGATCAAGCAGTAAAACCTTAATTATGACCAGAAGTACAAGATAACACATGATAGTAGTACCATTGCATTATGCACATGGCTCTTGTTACATATTTGGATTACACGTGTGGGACTGGAGATAATACAAGTTTTCTCATTTGTATCTCTGTCATGTAAACCAATGTAGTGATCTTCTTCAAATGCTTGATTTGATTGTCTCTAAACACTTCATGCTAAAGGACAATTATACTACTTTGTGATACTTTTTTTTTCCCCCATTCTGTCGCCCAGGCTGGAATGCAGTGGCACGATCTCGGCTCACTGCAACCTCCGCCTCCCACGTTCAAGCAATTCTGCCTCAGCCTCTCAGGTAGCTGGGACTACAGTTGTGCACCACCATGCCCAGCCAGTTTTTGTATTTTTAGTAGAGATGGGGTTTCACCATGTTGGCCAGGCTGGTCTTGAACTCTTGACCTCAGGTGATCCACCCGCCTCGGCCTCCCAAAATGCTAGAATTAAAATTACAGTCTTGAGCCACCACGTCTGGCCCTTTGTGATACTTTTTCAGTATTTGTTGCAATTTAAATAAATATTTAATTTTCTAACAGATTATTTTGTTTCAGTTGTTTATCATGCAGCATAATTTCCTTTATTTAAGATTACTTTTAGGTTTTCCAGGTTAGTGACTGGAAATTATTCTGAACTATTAAAACATCTAATGAAATAAATGTTATTTGTATTTTGTATTAAGCTGCTTCATTACAGATTCAAAAACAGCTCACTTGTATATGCAAAGGTGGTTTGTAAACTGTAAAGTTCTATAAAATGTAAGGTGGTATCATCTATAATAATTACTGCATTTTATCTCTTTCTGTGTGGTCTCTGATACACTAGGTTTGTTACCTATTCATGACTATGCCACTTATAAATACAGGTGGTTATTTACATATGCATGTGGCTTAGAGATCATGCCTGGCCCATCCACAAGTGTCATTTTGTTTAAACCTCATGAGAGTCTTCGTAATATTTTCACCTTACACATGAAATTAAGACACTCAGAGCCGAAGTGGTCTGGCCAAGTTCACACAGCTAGTGAGTAATAGCCTGCTGGAAATCTTGATCTTGGACTACAAGGTTTGTTCTCTTTACATTAGACCATATTGACTCGTTTATTTCTTTTTTTTATTTCTTTTTTTTTTTTTTTTTTTGGAGACACGGTCTCCCTCTGTCACCTAGGCTGGAATGCAGTGGCTTGATCTCAGCTCACTGCAACCTCAACCTCCCGGGCTCAAGCAATCCTCCTGCCTTGGCTTCCCAAGTAGCTGGGACTACAGGTGTGCACCACCATGCCTGGTGAATTTTTATATTTTTTTTGTAGAGACAGGGTGTCCCTATGTTGCCTGGGCTGGTCTCAAACTCCTGGGCTCAAGCGATCCGCCTGCCTCTGCCTCTGAAAATACTGGAATTACAGGTGTGAGCCACTGCACCTAGCCTATGTTGGCTCATTTCTAAAGCTTGATGATATAAATGTGTGGAAGGGAATAATACTTTGGAAGAGTTTGAGTGTGATTCCATTAAGGTTCTTTTCCCCCCATTTATTAGGAATAGGATAGTACTGACTCAGTTCCAACTCTTTCATTAAAATTCAGAAATGTGCCCTGTATTCAAGTTTGAAAAAGGTTGTTCTGTCTAGTTTTACACTCTGGTTTCAATTTTGATAATGCTGTAGGTTACCAAGGTAGCCTCTGTTACTGAAAGCTTGATTTAAATGCTAACTTTTAGGAATTAAAAGGGGAAAGAAAAGAAAAAAAAAACTTTGCCCTAATTTTAGAGCACTATCACCTGTTATATAAGTAGTTCATTTTTTTCCCTACCAAATCCAAGGGACACTGAAAAAATTAAAAAGTAAAACTAAATTTAGGCCAGGCACAGTGCCTCACGCCTGTAGTCCTAGAACTTTGGGAGGCCAAGGCAGGCAGAGCCCAAGAGTTTGAGACCAGCCTGGGCAACATGGTGAAACCCTGTCTCCGCAAGAAATGTAGCCAGGTGTGGTGGCGTGTGCCCATAGTCCCAGCTACTCAGAAGACTGAGGTAGGAGGATCCCTTGACCCTGGGATTTGGAGGTTGCATTGAGCTAAGATCACCCCACTGTACTCCATCCTGGGTGACAAAGAGAGACCCTGCCCCCTCCCAAAAAAAAAAAACAACTAAATTTTAAAAGACAAATTCATTTTTGTGAATTATATGATTTGTGACATAATGTAATCAAATTAATTCTTCTAATAATTTTTATGTGCACAAAGTACTAGGTGTTGAATGTTATTGACCTATTCCTAGTACCTGGCTCACTGGAAATTATTCTAGTTTCAACAGTCATGAATAGTGTTTTGTAGTCAGTCTGGTATTAGGAGAGACTCCAAACCATTGAGAAGCGTACAGTTGTCACTGACTTCATACAGACAGACTGGCTGATCGTGTTGTGCATGAATAAGGAAGTGAAAAATCAAAATAGCCCAGCTGTGCTACCTTCTTTCCTATAGCCCTCCCTCTCCCACCATTACATCATTTGAACTCCCTATGCCACTACTGAGATTTGGGTGTTCTTCTTAGTCATACCCTTTCTTCTATGGGTTCTAAAGCAGTTGAGAGGAATACTTGGAAGTCATGTAGGTTTTGAAATATCAACATCGTATGTTGTTAAGTAGTATCTTGAAAAAGGACCCAGAACCACTCCTTCACCCTTGAGTTGAAGTTCTCGTCTCAGCTGCAGTCAGTGCAGACAGTGCAGACAGAAACTCACAGACCTCCCTGGCAAGGGGTAGCCTGAGGCACTTTCAAATTTTTAAAAAGGCTAAATGAAAAGCTGAGCAATAATGAGTACAACAAAAATCTAAAGTGGATTTTTGTTTTTATAAACTTGTTCCAGCCCACAGAAATCCAGCTCAGTCTTAAAATTTTGTTTCCAGAAGAGATTATTCCCATCTTCTCCCAAGCAGCCTCCACGCTATAAAGGAGAAAGAAATATATGAGAGTATTATAAACAAAAATGTATTTTTGTCTTTATAAAATAAATGCTTCACAGTTGGCAGTGTTGGATATACTTGGCTCATGAACCATCTTGATCCTCTGGCGAAACTTATTAACAATAATTAAGCTTCTCAGTCTTTTTTTAAAAATGTGTTACTAAAACACAAGAAGCCCAAGTATCATCATCTTACCAAATATAAAATAAATATTGCTAACATCAAAAGGCTTAGTTTTTTTTTCTTTGAAGAAAATAATTTTAAAGGGAATGCTTGAAAGTTTAAAATATAAATTCTAGAATTTGACCTCAAGTCTTCCCCCACCCAGTTTGTAGCTTATAGCTATACAATAATTGTGGATTAAAATCAAACTGCATGAGTCAAGACAAAATATTTTTGATACCTTTACAAAGAGGAGACCATGGAAATGAACAAATATTAAGTGCCTACTGTGCTTTTGAATTTTGAGTTTTTAAAACTTTTTATGGAAAATTTCAAACATATACAGAAAAGAGAGAATAGAATTGTATCATGATTTTTCATATCGTCATCACCCAGATTTAGCAACTAAAATCTTCTGGCCAATTTTATTTCACCTCTGCCTCCATCCACTTACATACACACATAATCCCTACTGGTTATTCTAAAACGAATCTAAGGCATATTTCACCTATAACTATTCCTAAAAGATGAGACTCTTTTTTTTTTTTTTTTTTACAAAACATTATCAGCTATCCAGTCAGTGTTCAAATGTCCCTTATTGTCCCATTTTCATATGTGGTTTCATCTAAACAAGAGTCAGATAAGAAGTACTTTGTGAATTTGCTTGCAGCATCTCCTGTATGTGTCAGCTAGACCTTGTTGATTGTTTGTTAACTAGTTGCAATTCATCTGTTGAAGAAATTGTGTCCGTTTTCCTATTCTCATTCTGGATTAGGCTGATTACATCTCTGTGATGCTGTTTTGTTTAACCTATTCTTTTCTGGCCTCTTTATTTCCCATAAGCTGCTTGTTAGAATCTAGAGAAGTTTGATCCAGTTTGGGCTTGATTTCTGCCCCGCCCCGCTCCCCCACCCCGCCGCCAAGAAAACTTCATAGGTGATGTACATCTGGTTGTTCTTTGTGATGTGAAGACTAATCAATGGGTTTAGGTCCCATCATTCTCTGATCCATACATGGGAACGTCCCATGAGCATTTCACCTAATAGTTTTAGCAGCTATTGACATTAATGCTTAGGTTTCATCAGAGGCCACAAAATGGCACCCTGTGAATCCTGCCATTTCATCTCCCTTTGTTTAGCTGGAATGCTTCTAGAGACAGCTTTCCCTCACCAGCTGCTTCATTACACTCGGTAACAGGCTTCTTCTGGGAAGACAGGAAAACTGCCTTTTTCTTTTCCTTTATTTACCAGTTTTTAAAGTAATAAATTTTACCTTGCTAGTCAGATGTCATTCTTTGAGATTTTCTTTTTTAAATGTCAGTATGAATTTGGGTGTTTTTCACGTGTTGGGATAGGAGGTTCCCCCGTGACCACCCCAGGTTGGATGATTACTGGGAAACCTGTTTCCCGGAACACAGAGCTCAGGTAGTGTGCAGCTTTGTCAGCACCACACCCTCATGCCCAAGGAGAAGAACAGAATTGAGAGGTATGGTCAAAGGAAAATATCGCCTTACTTATGTAACTAGAAATAAAAAGGAAAATGCTGATCCAGTTGAACTATTCTCATTGTGCTCTTTATCCCATTCGTACCTGTTCCTCCAGAAGCCCCAGACTCCCTTGTTGCTCACATACCCTCTGCATACCCTCTGTTTTGTCTTCATTGCTTGATTTCCCCCAACTTCTAAAACATTACACCTGTGTCTTCTGGGACTTCTCTATATATTCTTCTTTGTCACCTTCCTCTAACTAAAACTCTGGAGGTCACCGATACCCCTTGGTGCCTCTAACTAAAACTCTGGAGGTCACCGATACCCCTTGGTGCCTCTATAGCCCTACTGATGATGTCTGAGAACCATGGTAGCACTAGCACTGGAGATGAGGTAAATATCCCTTGATTTTCATTGCCCCTTTCAGACTCTTCTCCCTAAAAAACACCAGCTTTGAATCTCACATATCAGAACAAGGCTATCCTATGTTCCTCAAAGTTGTGAGCACCCAGTTCACTGTCACTTCTCCAGCATCCCCCATCGTACTTTGGGAGGATTTCAGTAATCGTGGTAGGCAGTTCTTCCAGCACGTCTTTTTTTTTTTTTTTTTTTTTTTTTTTGAGATGAAGTCTCACTCCGTCGCCCAGGCTGGAGTGCAGTGGCGTAATCTTGGCTCACTGCAACCTCCGCCTCCTGGTTTCGAGCGATTCTCCTGCCTCAGCCCTCCGAGTAGCTGGGATTGCAGGTGTGCGCCACCACACTCAGCTAATTTTTTGTATTTTTAGTAGAGACGGTGTTTCACAGTGTTGGCCAGGCTGGTCTCAAACTCCTGACCTCAGGTGATCTCCCCGTCTTGGCCTCCCAAAGTGCTGGGATTACAGGTGTGACCCACTGTGTCCAGCCCCAGCACCTCTTCTCTCCATTCTTCCAATGGTGCTGTATGCTATTCTCGTTCCTGTAGGGCCTACACTTTATCTACAACTATGACTTTCCTATAATTTCAATTTTAAGAAAGCCCTCTCTGACCACCACCTCCAATTTTTCTAGCTTGTTCCTTGATCCCATCCCCATTCTGCTGTCTACATCACACTTTTGTGTCTTCTCTGGTTTCTTAACAAGCCTAAAACCCCTGATTGATTATTGTATCCTTCCCTGGCATACGTCCTCATCATCTCTGCCCTACTGTTTTGTTTGTTTTTAACTCACTTGGCAGAAACACTGCCAATAAAGCCAGCTTGTTCTGTCCCATGTCTGCTGTAGCACAACTGAACCTTAAAGTGAATAGCACAATCACATTGCTTTGGTCTTACTTTCAGTTCTGTCTCACAGCCACTTTGAACCTTTCCTTAAACCTCCAGCATTTGCCAGCCATAAGTGCTGCCTGCCTTGGTCTCACAATAGATACGATAGATGACTTGTCCTCACCCAATGAGATCTACTACTTTTTTTTTTTTTTTTTTGGAGACAGAACCTCTCTCTGTCACCCAGGCTGGAGTGCAGTGGTACGATCTTGACTTACTGCAATCTCCGCTTCCTGGGTTCAAGCAATTCTTGTGCCTTAGCCTCCTGAGTAGCTAGAACTACAGACACTTGGTTAATTTTTGTATTTTTGGTAGAGACAGTATTTCTCCATGTTAGCTGGTCTCAAACTCCTGGCCTCAAGTGGTCCGTGTGCCTCAACCTCCCAAAGTGCTGGGATTACAGGCATGAGCCACCAGGCCCAGCCCAATTAAGTCTAACTTGTTACCAGTCTACCTTCTATCACTTGTTACCTGGTCAGGAATTTTCCCTGCTCTACTACTGTTAGATTTTTTCCCTATGTGCAGCAAGCCAATCATTGTGGCAACAGGTTTTGCCAAAGGGAAAAGATCTTATTCCCAAGGCTGCCATGTGAGAGATGAGAGAACAAATGTCAAATATGCCTCCCCAAAGATGAAGTTTTAGGAACATTTATGGGATAAAGGAGCAGGGCAGTTGAAGGCATGGGAAAAAGTGATTGGGTATAAGGAAAAGTGAGTTAATAAGTGATCTGCACACACATAGGCTTCCTGACTCTTCATAGAAGGCATGTTCAGAAAATGGTAGCATTACCATGATCTGAGGGAAGAGTTTACAGCTCTGATGTCATATGGTCATCTCTCCTGCATTGACATAAGCCCGTTTGAAGGATCGGTGGCCTCAAGCTGCTTGAGCTGGGCAAGAGCTGCCCTCTACTTTCTGAAAAACAACTTAAAGCACCCATTACTGCAGTGACCTACAGGAAGCTAGTGGGAGTTTAGTTACGGATTGTCTGGCTATTTGACTTGCTAGTGGGAGTTTCTAAATCTAAGCGACTAAAAGCAACTGATATCATTTGGATATTTATTCCTGCCTAAATCTCATGTTGAAATGTAATCCCTAGTTTTGGAGGTGGGGCCTGGTGGATGGTGCTTGAATCATGAGGCAGATCCCTTACGAATGGCTTGGGCCATTCCTTTGGTGATGTGTGATCTCTGGTTCTGAGTTCACATTAGAACTGGTCCTTTAAAGTATGTGGCTCTTCCCCACCCCACCCCTTGCTCTTCCTTTTGCTGTGTGATGTGCCTGCTCCCTCTTCACCTTCTGCCATGATTGTAAGCTTCCTGAGACCTCTCCAGAAACCGAAAAGATGTCAGCACCATGCTTTACATAAAGCTGGCAGAACTGTGAGCTGATGAAAACCTTTTTTCTTTATAAATTACCCAGTCTCCAGTATTTCTTGATAGCAATACAATAACGGCCTCATACAGCAAACAAGGCAGGTTAAGTTTGGCAGGCTTAATCAGGTTAGCTCTGGTTTCATTTGCACATCACCCACTCTGATTTCCCCACCTTAGTAGCCCCCTTCTGACATCACTGGTCACCTTATGATAGAAGAACTCTTTATGTGAGTTATTGTGATTCAGTGTTGCTCCTTATTGAAATTGCCGTGCTTTTGCTTCCAGAATACCATATTCTTCCTGCCTCACTCCTTGTTATTCAACACTTCACGCCTGAGGATCCCAGGACTCAGTTCTTCCGACACTTTGTGTCAGCCACAGTCACCCCCTTGGGGATCTCATTGTGTTTCATGACTTAATTATGCTGGTGACTCTCAGATTGTTATCTTAGTTTTTCAGACTTCTTTCTTGAACTCCAGACCCCTGTGGCCACTACGTTCTCACTGTGTGGAATCTGGTGTCTCATAAGCATTTCAGAGTTAATATACTCGAAATGAACTGATATTCACACCAAGCCTGCTTCTCTCCCCTTCTCCACTCACTAAATGGCACTACTTTCCTTCTGGCCGATCAGATCATCCTTGGGGTTATTCTTGATGCTATTCTCTGTTTTCTTCTCCTGTATCCAATCTATTGACAAATCCAAATTGTTCCTGGAAATAAACTCTGTACTTACATTAATTTTGCCTAAGCTTTTTCCTTTAAGGTTTACCCTGGGAATATATTTAGAAGACCGAGTCATAGATTGAAGTTGCCCTGTATATGTACTCTGATTAGTGGCAATTACAAGTGGATTTGTAAAGGAAAAAAGAACAGACAGTTCTTAAATTGTTTACCAATAATTTGCATTAAAATAATATAAGTATTGGCCAGGTGTGGTGGCTTACACCTGTATTGCCAGCTCTTTGGGAGGCCGAGGCAGGCGGATCGCCTGAGGTCGGAGGTTCCAGACCAGCCTGGCCAACATGGTGAAACCTGTCTCTATTAAAAATACAAAAATTAGCCGGGTGTGGTGGCGAATGCCTGTAATCCCAGGTACTCAGGAGACTTAGGCACAAGATTTGCTTGAACCTGGAAGGCAGAGGTTATAGTAAGCCAAGATCACGCCACTGCACTCCAGCCTGGATGGACACAGCAAGACTCTCAATGATGATAATAAGAAACTATTGATTGTCCATTGTTCTTTATATCACAGATTCCAGGAACATGAAGATAATGTTTTAGTGGTTTAGGTGCAGTGGGGAAGATGCCCTTAAAAACGGTAATTTCCTTTATAGGTGTAAATTTCTTTGATAGAGGATTTCAAAATAGGCAGCTAAATGTCAGAAAGTTGTATTTTGGAGACTGATTTATTTTGATAAGTGTTCTTTTCAACTTAGCTTGTTTTTAATTAAATTACCGACTTCAAGTTGGAGCCCTTTAATGAACTGGGCAAATAAAGCATTTGCAGTTTTCAGGGCCTAATATTTAAATATTTGAAAAGCAGGCATAACTGGAAGGCCCAGCGTAAAAATCAAGGGCCTGGTATGGTGACTCACACCTATAATCCCAGCACTTTGGGAGGCTGAGGCAGTCAGGTTCCTTAAGCCCAGGAGTTAGAGACTAGCATGGGCAACATAGCAAAACCTTGTCTTAAAAAAAAATCAAGGACCCCACTTTTTTTTTTTTTTTTTTTTTTTAAAGGCAGGGTCTTGCTCTGTTGTCCATACTGGAGCGCAGTGGCATGATCTTGGCTCACTGCAACCTCCATATCCCGGGGTCAAATATACCTCACACCTCACCCTCCCAAGTAGCTGTGAACTACAAGCACACACCACCATATATATATAGTATTTAGTATACAAAAATACTAGCTTTTGTATTGTTTGTAAAGACAGTATTTTGCCTTGTTTCCCAGGCTGGTCTCCAACTCCAGAGCTCAGGTGATCTGCCCACCTCTGCCTCCCCAAGTGCTGGGATTACAGGCATGAGCCACCATGCCTGGTTCCCACTTTTACATTGAATCCTGGTTCCCCCGAAAGAGGGAAATACCATGGTGTTAACTGAAAGGGGTTCCTATCCAGACCCCAAGAGAGGGTTCTTGGATCTGGCTCAAGAAAGAATTTGAGGCAAATCCATAGGGTAAAATGAAAGCAAGTTTGTTAAGAAAGCAAAGGAATAAAAGAATGGCTACTCCATAGGCAGAGCAGCAGTGTGGGCTGCTGGACTAAGGATACTTATAGTTACTTCTTGATTATATGCTAAACATGGGGTGGATTATTCATGAGTTTTCTGGGAAAGAGGTGGGCAATTCCCAAAACTGAGGGTTCCTTCCCTTTTTAGACCATACAGAGTAACTTCTTGACCTTGCCATGGCATTTGTAAACTGTCATGGCACTGGTAGGAGTGTCTTTAGCATGCTAATGCATTATAATTAGTGTATCGTAAGCAGTGAGGATGACCAGAGGTCACTTTTGTCACCATCTTGGTTTTGGTGGGTTTTGGCCAGCATCTTTACCACAAGCTGTTTTATCAGCAAGGTCTTTATTATGACTTGTATCTTCTATCAACCTCCTGTCTTATCCTGTGACTTAGAATTCCTGACCTCCTGAGAACGCAGCCTGGTAGGTCTCAGTCTTATTTTACCGAGCCCCTATTCAAGATGGAGTTGCTCTGGTTCAGATGCCTCTGACATTAGGACCAGGCTACATAATGTTCCACAGTGTTCCATGCTGCAGAGACATTCCTGCGATGCTAATGGGTGACCCAACACCAATCAGCCCATTCTGCCATCTGCCATGGGAGTCTTACCCCTTGGTGGTGAGTGTTTCCTTAGCCTCCAAGTGTTCAAACTTTGTTTTTCTTATCTAAATGTGTAGAGAAATAAGTAGCCCTCTGCAGTTATAACCATTCACTGTGACCACTGTTAGCCACTCCAAAACTGCCGCTTTTGCTGGTGACTTGCCAATTGATCACACGTTGCCACACATACAAAGGTCAAGTTCTCCCTCGCAGTATGGAGTAATCCCTGTACCCCAAGAGCCAAAGGGAACAAGTAACGCAGTACAAAAAAGAACAGAGAATGAGAAGAGTGACATTGTCTGTCATTTTTCAAAGGCTTCCTGGGAGCCTTCTAAAAGGGAATAGCTAGGATTGCAGTAAGATAGTTGAGACTGAGGTAAATATGAACCAGCGTAATCACATAGAAAGTTGGACTGGTGAGAAAGGAAAAGTTGCTCAGAGCAGCCTGAGGTATGTGAGGTCTGCAAAATTTATCAGGCCCAGAGAGGCAGGAGTGCAGGGCTTCAGTCATGCCCTCCTCACCCCTATCCTGCACCCAGGCCCAGAGCAATTGTTGAAAGGCATTTTTTTCTTGACTAGCGGCCTTACCCATTATCTTCACATTCCTAGAATTTGTGAAACAATGTAGGAACTCTCTCTTTTCCTTTAAAAGGAAATATTAATATTCTGAATGACTCTTGACATCATTCAGAATAAAAGCCAGTGCCCTTACCATGAGCTAAGAGGTGTTAGACACTCTGATACTTCACTGAGTGTGTCTCAGTGCCACCTCCCCCTTCCCACTCCCAACTCTTCATCCACCTCACCTGACTTCCCTGCTGCTCCTCAGCATGTGCTCACACTGACCTCTGCAGAGCCAAGGCCTGTGTGTCTGCTGCACTGGCCTCCCCTGATGTGTGCATGGTACTTTCCCTCTCCTCCTGAAGTCTTTGCAGATGACTTCCTCCGTAATCACCATATTTAAAATGATAGCCCCACCTGAAAATACTCCTTCTTCTGCTGGTTTTTCACTAGCACTTACATGTTGACATCCCATATAATTTACTTATTTTATCTTCCTTCTCCCTTACTAGAACAGTAAGTTTAGGTGTCTGTTTTGTTCACTGCTCTAGCTCCAGCACCTACATGGTATGCCTAGTTTATGGCAGGTATTCAGTAATTAAATGGATTATCTTGAATACAATAAAAGTCCTAATCCTTTTTGTTTTTATGATGTGTGGTAATATTCTTGGTATTACTCAAAAAGAATTGTACTTTTTTAGAAAATTCACTTTTTCAGTTAGTATAAAGAATATTCAGTCCAGTTTAGAAATGAACAGTAGGAAAATAAGAAGAGCCAACACTTGTGGAGTGATTACTCTGTTCTAGGTGCCCAGGGAATCCCATGGAATCCTTTCCCAACCTCCTTACTGGAGGTAGCTTCCATAATGACCCCATTCTACAAATGAGAGAACCAAGGAACAGAAGTTGAGCAATGTATCCAAGGTCAGAATGAGTAATTGAGCCAGTATTTGAATCCAAACTGTCTGGCTCCAGAGCTAGTGTTCCATGTATCTTTTATTTTTCTGTAACTTTACCCTTGGAGAACGGTTGTAAGAATAGTAATGTGATGTCTCTTATGTTCTTTCCTCCAGTTCACTATGTTTATATTTTGGCTCACTTGCTTTATCACTCTATAGGTTTTTTTGTTGTTGTTAGTTTTTTTCCTTGAATCATGTGAAAGCAAGTTACAGACATGGTGCCCCTTATAAACATTTCAGTGTGTGTTTAAGACCAAAGATGTCATCTTATATGATCAGAGTATAATTATCAAAATCAGGAAATTTAATACTGAAGAAATGCTCTTATCCACAGTCCAAATTATTTCATCCCAATAATGTCCCGTATCGCTCTTGCTTCCTGATCTTTCCCTTTCCCAGTCTCCAGTCCAAAATCCCATCCCGCATCAAACAGTGCATCCAGTTGTCAGGCCCATCTTGGCGAGACAAGGTTTCCCTCTGTTGCCAGGCTGGAGTTCAGAGGCTCTGCTTCTGTGGTCCAGGCTCTACCTCCTAGCTCCAGCAATCCTGCCAACTCAGCCTCCTCAATAGCTGGGGCCACAGGTGCGCGACACCACACCTGGCTAATTTTTGAATTTGTTTGTAGAGACAGGGTCTTGCTATATTACACATGCTGGCAGGCCCATCTTCTTAACTGAGAGACCAGTTTATACTTTACTCTAGGGCCATCATATACAAACTCCAGAAATTTAGTGTGTGTAAAGGTAGCTTTTCAAATCAAGCAATAAGATGAAATTGTCAGTAAATGTTAATGGGATCAGCCGGGCGCAGTGGCTCATGCCTGCAATCACGATACTTTGGGAGGCCAAGGTGGGCAGATCACCTGAGGTCAGGAGTTTGAATCCAGCCCGGCCAATATGGTGAAACTCCGACTCTACTAAAAAAAAAAAAAAAAAAAAATTAGCTGGGCGTGGTGGCAGGCGCCTGTAATCCCAGCTACTCGGGAGGCTGAGGCAGGAGAATCCCTTGAACCCGGAGGCGGAGGTTGCAGTGAGCTGAGATTGCGCCATTCCACTCCAGCTTGGGGGACAAGAGCGAGACTTCTCAAAAACAAACAAACAAACAAAAAATGTTAATAGGATCAAAGCATGCCGTTTGAAAAATATTACTGAATTGTACATTTCTGTTCTCATTTCTGTTCCTAATATGTTGACAATGTCAATAAGATTGTTACCATCTTGGTGGGCAAACAGTCCTGACCCTTGTTCTTGGGTCCATACTTCTGATCTTTCTTTATGATACCCTGTGAGTATGCAGTTAAATGTTGATGTTACCTGTGTCTGTCATATGTTAATGACTGCTGCATCTTAAAGGGCTACGTCCCTGCGTCCCTGGCTTTGACTTCACTTTCACACTTGTCCACTATTGCTATTACCATACTGCAATTGCTGCTTGTTTTCTCATTTTGCTATATGCTTCTGGAGAGCTGAGATGTGTCTTATTGATCCGGTTTTTTACTCTAAAATGAGCTTTGAGTACGTGAATGAGTGAGCAAATGAATCAATATTGCTAGTAGAGGTTTTGCAACTTATGTTTTCAAAGATCCTCATCACCGGTTTTTATGTTAAGGTAATCTATGTAAAGTATATAACTCAAGAGCTGTGAGTGTCTTTGATAATGATTTGGGGAAAGTTGTTCATAAAACTGTTTCACAAATGAAGAACTGCTATTTTTCTGCTATTTTTTTTCTTTATGGTTGAATGTGTTCACAAGAGTCTTGAATTATTTATTGATTTTTGTTTTTTCCTTTAAATGTTGTCATTTGGAAAAATATCTGAATGTTCAATTGGCTGGCTCTACAGAGCTGGGAGAGTCTTAAATCTTGTTTCTGTATCAAGTGCTAATCTACAGGAAATTAAATTTTAAAATATTAGTATGTTTTTTAAAACTCAAGTCAATCATAGTAGGAAATAAGGCATGCCAATGGTCAAAATAAAAGCATTGCAATTTTGTATCTGTTTTTATAGATAAGCCTTTAAATGTAACAAAAGTTGTCTTTTGTATTGAAATAATTTGTTTCTATTTTTCTCTTTCCCCTCTTGCCTCTTTATAAAGGAGTCAGTCACTGCCAACATAAAGTTAAGAAAGCTAGGCGCTTTCTCCCTTTGGTCTTCTGTTCCCATGATCCTCCTTCTACGGGTACTGCACTCATATTTGCACAGGCTCTCCTATTAACCAGAGCACTCCAGAGAAACTAACTCTAACTTGATGCTTATAGATTATCCTGAACAGATCGTAGCTTTATCGAATATTAGTGTATGTGCTGTTCATTGTTCAGAAGCAATAACGGGGTTGGGGTGGGGGCAGAGTTTTATCTCTGACCATCTTTGGGTTACTCTCGTGAAGAGAAGATTTTTTGTTTGCCTGTTTGCTGGTTTTTAAATGCATGACAGGGCAAGAAGTCGTTTCTCAATTTTATTTGTGCTGTTTGAGTGTTTTCCCGCAGAGGTCAGCAGGATCACACTTTTTGCATTATGGATTTCCTAATATAGCATGCAACTGAATGAAGGAGAATGGTCATAGTGACTCCCTAGTAGTCTGCTTTTCATGCTTTGGGGACAGATACTTAGGGCTGCTGCATAGTAGAGACAGCTATACCATTTGGAGCATTTTCTAGAAAAGCAAAGATTGTTTACAATAATTGAAACAGTAATTTCTCCAAACTATTCAAAACAAAATTTCTTCCTTGCAAACTTAAATGGTAACCTTTGTTGTCAGCAGAGCTTCAAGTACCGCACTCCCCACAGTTTATAGTAGTGGGCTTGGCCTGTGTCTACCTTGTAATATTTAAATCCCACTGGCTCATTGGAATGGGCTTGCTAAGGGCTTATTCCCTTCTTGTAACTAAACATACAGATTAATAACTAGTTTATTTGCATTTTTATCTGAGGGGACACAAGTTCTCTTTGAGGAAGGTAGAAACCATTTTTAAAATTTAATTTAAGAGGCAGTCAAATTAACTTTGCTTAGTGTGGCAGAATCCAGTTGACACTCTGTAATACTTTAGCTGTGTAACTTCATGTAATACATTGACAGCTTTAAACTTGGCATTATGCCCTCAGATTCAAGTAAACATACTACCACTACAATCCTTCTTTATCTTTTGAATTAAACCCTGGGGGGTAATTTTTTTTATTTTTCTTACACTTTGGTTTACTTGCCATTTTAATAGTGTTTTCCCCTCTCTTCCCTCTTCTCCTTCCTATATCTCCCTCCCTCTGTTCCCTACTTCCCTTTCTTTGCATGCCACCTGGATCTGCAGATGAAATTAGTGGGGACGGTAATATTTATTTTCACATTTGTGTTATTGCGATGATAATTATTTATGGAAATAAATATAGTTTAGTATTTAATGAAAGGCAAAATGTGCTTTTGATCGAACAGAACCAAGTACAAAATGGTATGCAAAAATGATATTTTAAAAATTGCTTAGGGCTTTGGCATGGAAAGGATAACTACCAATTTCTTAATCACATTTTAGTGGTAAATTTGAGTTGTATGTATTCCTAGTAAATTTTCTAGATTTCATTATTAAAACTTTTCTGAGAGTTCTTAAAAAATGTCAAAAGCAAAATTATTAACACTTGAAAGCCATAAATGGTAGAGGTCCATACACTCTGTTTCACAAGTATAGTATCTACATGATAATTCTTAGTTTGGGAATGAGATAGTAGAAAGGAAAGAATGAAAAATGATTTTAAAGACTCACAGAAACTAACAGAATTAGGGAAATAACAGCAATAATGATAACTGGTTTTTCAAACAGTTGATAGCACTTAAGGTAGAAATTTAAAAGTTTAAAATCACATACTATGTCTTACGTTTCCCATCTACTTGATATACTGCTTGCATGAAACTAAACTCCTTTATACTAAAAGAGTAAGATTTTAGGCCGGGCGCGGTGGCTCAAGCCTGTAATCCTAGCACTTTGGGAGGCCGAGACGGGCGGATCACGAGGTCAGGAGATCGAGACCATCCTGGCTAACATGGTGAAACCCCGTCTCTACTAAAAAATACAAAAAACTAGCCCGGCGCGGTGGCGGGCGCCTGTAGTCCCAGCTACTCGGGAGGCTGAGGCAGGAGAATGGCGTGAACCCGGGAGGCGGAGCTTGCAGTGAGCTGAGATCCGGCCACTGCACTCCAGCCTGGGCGACAGAGCGAGACTCCGTCTCAAAAAAAAAAAAAAAAAAAAAAAGAGTAAGATTTTATAAAGTAAAATTAAGAAGGAATTGTGGCCGGGTGTGGTGGCTCATGCCTGTAATCCCAGCACTTTGGGAGGCCGAGGTGGGCAGATCACCTGAGGTCAGGAGTTCGAGACCAGCCTGACCAACATGGTGAAACCCCGTCTGTGCTACAAACACAAAAAATTAGCCGGGCATGGTGGGAAGTGCCTGTAGTCCCAGCTACTCAGGAGACTGAGGCAGGAGAATGGCATGAACCCAGGAGGTGGAGCTTGCAGTGAGCCAAGATCGTGCCACTGCACCCCAGCCTGGGCGACAGAGCGAGACTCTGTCTCAAAAAAAAAAAAAAAAAGAAGAAAAAGAAAGAAAAGAAGGAATTGTGTTTTTTTCCTCCTGATTAAATGAAAGAATGCTTTTACTGATGATTTCACCTATGTTCATTTTTGTAATAGGATAGAGGTATTGATAACTTGAGTATAACGAGCTAAGCAATTTCAGTAAAAGGTCTTAAAAGTGCATGTTCTTTACAGGATTTGAAGTCAGAGATTTGAGCTTCATTTTTAGACTTATTCTGTGATAATAAATTAGCAGCTGCAATTCATCAAGAGCTTTCTGCACATGACACTTTACTGACTTGATTTCTCATTCTCACAGCAGTCATTCAGAATATCACTGGGTATTGTCCTCACTGTTTTGCAGGTGAGGAAAGTGATAATCAAAGGATTAAGAGAGACTCTAAGGCTGCTAGAGGCAAGTGGTCAGGTCTTAGGCTCCAGCCTTGCCCTTTTTCCACTGCCCCATCCAGTCAGCAACTGACTAGCTAAGAGATTACGAGCAAATTGCTTTATCTCTTGGGTCTTCATCTGGGAAAGGTCTCAAGTGGTTGTTGTGAGGATTACTCTGTAAGCATCAAATTTTAGATAAATGTCTGCAAACATTTTCGTGTATTTTCCCCACCGATGAATTTCTCAATACTATGAATTAGCCAGGGCAAGTGTATTTAACCCATTTTACAGGTGAATAAGCTGAGCTGTAAGGCTAGTCACTTATTCTTGGTCAGTAAGACCCATGGACCAAATGTGGCCCACCTGTTTTTGTATGCTACAGTTTTTTGCCTGTGAAATAGGGATGGTGATCATAGTACAACCTCAAAGAGTTTTGCTGAGGATTAAATGACAATATATGTAATTATTTACAACAGAATCTAGTATATGGTAAGCTCCCAATAATAGGATTAGTAGTCAATGTCATTATTAAATATAGAATGCAGACCTAGCTTCATTTGTGCCCAGGCCTTTGAACTTGTTTCCTTTTTTCTTCTTATTTTCCTTATTTTTTGAATTAAACCTTGGGGGTAATTTTTCTACTTTCCTTAAACTATGTTACACTAACATGTAGAGGGCCCAGAAGTTTCAGGCTGGACTCCAATTTTTTAGGGCCCTTGAGTATGTAAAAATATCTGTTATATCAATGTAATAGTATCTCACAATCCTAAAAGCCAGGAAAGAAAAGCAAAATACAACCACATCAATGTCAAGAATTCTTGGGAAGGCTGGGTGAAGTGGCTCCTGCCTATATTCTCAGCATTCTGGGATTACACTTGAACCCAGGAGTTCGAGACCAGCATGGGCAACATGACAAAACCCCATCTCTACAAAACACATAAAAAATTAGCAGGCATGGCGGTGCATGCCTGTAGTCCCAGCTATTTGGGAGGATCGCTTGAGCGCAGGAGGTGAAGGCTGCAGTGAGTCAAGATTGCACCACTGTACTCCACCCTAGGCGACAGAGCAAGACCCTGTCTTCAAAAACAACAAAAAAAGAATTCTTAGAAATATACACCAGGTAAGAGGCCGGGCGCGGTGGCTCAAGCCTGTAATCCCAGCACTTTGGGAGGCCGAGGTGGGTGGATCACGAGGTCAGGAGATCGAGACCATCCTGGCTAACACGGTGAAACCCCATCTCTACTGAAAATACAAAAAAAAAAATTAGCCGGGCGTGGTGGCAGGCGCCTGTAGTCCCAGCTACTCGGGAGGCTGAGGCAGGAGAATGGCGTGAACCCAGGAGGCGGAGCTTGCAGTGAGCTGAGATAGTGCCACTGCACTCCAGCCTGGGCGACAGAGCAAGACTCCGCCTCAAAAAAAAAAAAAAAAAAAAAGAAATATACACCAGGTATTACAATTTGAAAACTCATATATAGAAGGTTATAAACTTTTGCAGATTATGTACCTGCAACATTGCTGATTTTACTCCATGAATTCTCTATTCACATTACCTCATAGTACACACACCTGCACCCCAAATATAAGTAATTCCCAGACAGCTTTGATACATCCACAAAGATTTTATATACAATTCATACAACTAAAAAAAAACGAAATTTACAGATTTTTTTCTTGTGATTGTATGAATTAACTGAAATATATGCAACATGATATTTTCAACAATGTGTGCTAGCCTGATACATATTAGCCTATTTGTTTTTACTCCTTCACAATTATTTTAGAGGTTGATATCTCTACTGAGGATTTTATAAAATGAGACAGTCCCTGAAGGACTGCTGTCAAACCAAAAAGATTGGCTGAGAGTATCGGCACATGGGAATCCTAGATCCTCAACTGCCAGGTCCTTTTCAGAGAGCCTTCAGAAGAAGCAAAACAATAAGAAGAGCTACTGTTGCTTGATGATCTGTTATGTGCAGGGCACATCTCAACTTTCTGTTGTGTCTCCTGTAATCCTCATAACAACCCTACAAGGTGGATGATGCTATTTTACCCACGAGGGCACAGCTGAAGTATTGCCAGGTGAAGTGACTTTCCAAAGCGCAAGCATTTTTCCCCAAATGGGCTTGTGTATTTTGTCACATGTTTTGCAGCTCTACCATTCACTTCTGTGCTGCCTCACACAGATTAAATCCTTTGCCTCAGTTTCCTAGAGGTACAGTGTTCCTTTACTGATTGCTGCACTGCATTCATTCTTTTGGTTTAGCATGTGTTTCTTGAGAGACCTTCTCTGTGCTAGGCACTGCTTTAGCTGCTGAGGACACAGTGTTGAGCAAGATATATGAAAGTTCCACTCTGGTATCTGTTCCATTCTGGAGAGGTGGGCATACAGTTCACAGGAAACAAAATTATATCAGTTTGTTATAGGTAATGAGGAAAATGAGCCAGGGACATGATTAAGAACAATGAGATGGGGGCATATTAGTTTGAGGAGAGATCTCTGAATAGGTGGCTAAACCCAGAATTGGCTCTAGGCCAACATAAGCTTTGGTGCATGGTAAAGCCCTCAGTTGGAGGTCACTGCCAGTGGTGGTAGCAGCAGCTTTATACCCTTCTTCATTAAGGCATTTTACAACCTGTCACCTGAGAGACTTGGGTTTCTGAACAGGCTTTTAATGAACCTTTTCAGCCATATGAAGCTGTGGTACCTGTGGTGACAAGTGCAAAACATTTGCTTAGTAACGCCATGAGCTACGTGCAGGGTTGTAGAGACTCTTCAGCAGTTTGGGTTACAGGGCAGCCTTGGGAAGGGAAGCAGAGGTGCAGAGTTTGAGTGGCTCTTTCTCCCAAAATCCTGCTGCAGCAGAGCCAACTCATGTGCTTTACTTCTAAAAGCACATACTTTATATGAAAGGAAGCAGTGAGGGTGCCAGGGCTGTTGTGTGGAAAGGCAGCTTTAGTTGCATTCATTTTCTGAGGAGAGCATCACAAAGTTGAGCATGTTAAACTGTGGAATCAAAAGAGAAATGATTGTGAATGGCCATTTGTGTGGCTTCTGTTTCCTTAGCTGTTAGAGTAGATTCCTCCCTTGCTTAGTCCTTTTTGTTGCAAGTGTGTTAGCAGCTTCCTTCCATCCCCAAATTTTCTTTGACAGGGTCTTTTGATAAGCCATCTTACACAGAAGCAGAGCTATAGGCCTACAGATGCCAATTTACTGTTCTTAGTGTTCGCTGAAAACAGATTAAGAGGGAGAAATACAGAAATAAAAGAATGTATGATTTGGAGTCTATTAAAACTTTTTTAATATGAGTATTCTTATAAATGTAAAAGAATAATATAGATTGTCTGCCTGTCATATAGGACTTAGGAATAGTTTACAAATAATAACTGTCTTAAAGAGCATTGATTTATTGGTGTTATATTCTGCTTCCCCAACCTTTTTTTTGCTGTAATCACTTTTAATGATGATTATATAATAAGAAGTGAATTCTTCCACTTGTAGATTTGATCTGAGTCATTACCATAGATGTGGAATGATTGATTCCCAGTGACTGTAAACCATATATATTCTCTATTTTCTTTGAATTCTATACCTTTAATATCTGAATGCAGTAATAAGGCAGCACAGAAGAAAGAACTTATAGCTTTTAGTTTCTCTGGTGTTAAACAAGGATGCTAGGTCAAAATATCAAAATAGAGCTCCTTGGAAATGATGCATCACAAAATACTGTCCCTGCTTTACTGACTCACAAGAATGGCCCAGCAGTTAAAATCCTTATACATGCAGCAGCTAAAGATTTTCCTTTTTCCAGAAAAAGAAAAAAGACAAGGCTGAAGTGATTTTTCAGTATAGTTGTTACCCACATGAATGACTGTTTTCTTCAGATGGGTATTTTTTAATTTCCCATTAATATAGTGGTGGACTTTTAAGTTGTTGTATTACCCAAAAAGAGTAGATAGATACCTTGGAACTTCTTGACATGATCTCAGAAAACCTCATTTTAATATGCTGCTTATTCTCCTTTTTTTCTTTTTAGATCCCTTTTGACATTAATGCCTAAAATATCTGAGTTTGAAAGTTAGGAAACAAATTCCTGTTGCATTTCTCAACCCTGAGCAAATGGAATGAATTAGCACAGTTAATCTCAAAAATTAGGCTGCCATTTATTTTCTAAAGGTTCCATTCAGATTATGCTGTCAAGTCTAATTGTTAATAAAATCATACTGTGTTTTGGAGATACCGGTCTTACTTGGAGAAAGCCCAGTAGACAACTGTAGTTTTAAACATGTATTTGGTGTAGTTGAGGAAGAGCTTTGCGGTTGGTAGCTTGGTTAATTTGAAGCATATACATAGTTGTTTCATGTCTTTCTTTTTTTTACAAGGGCTTTCTGTGTTAGCCCTGTTTGCTCTCCGATAAACAAGACTGTGTATTATAACGTATTGGACAATGATGTCACTTTTATTTCCATAAATGACTCATGTGTGAGCAAAATTTGAGTAATAGTGTTTTAAGAATATTTCAGCATTGTGGAGGATTTAAGCAGATCACTTTGCCTGTTTTAATTATATGAAATACCAGGAGGTCAGTTGTTTATCCTCTTTCAACATATTTGTTTCTTTTCCTGCAGAAACAGATGATTATGCTGAGATTATAGATGAAGAAGATACTTACACCATGCCCTCAAGTAAGTAAACTTCTGATTTTGTTCTTGCTCAGACTTGACATATACCTCCTTGCATTTAAAAGTTACTGATACTTACTGTCCTTTTAGAGCCATTTTTAATACTTCTTGGGTGCTGAACAGAAATATTCTTTTCAACCTTTACCATTCTATATTACTTACATATGCCCACTCAAAGGTCAGAAGCCTAAAACTCAAATGTCTGTAATAATTTTTAGTTACAGGATTTTTGTAATCTTGTTTTCTGACTCTATCGTAATAGAACCTTTATTGATTAGGGTATTTTCTGTCTGTAGAAAATTAGTATTATTGGTTAAGTATAAATGTGAATGTGTGTATGTATACATACACAATATATATACACACACATATATGTATAATACACATACACACACGTATACCCATACATTTACACACATATATTCAAAGATTTGCAGTTTCCCCCTTGAAATTGTTTATTCTTTGTTGCCATTGACTAACCAATACAAATAGCTTCTAACCATCGTCAGTCTGTACACCTCAGGGATGGGAAGTGTGGGGAGAGAGACAGAACTCTTAAAGGACCTTCATACAGCTTGGAAATGTCAAGATTCTGCTTCTCTCTGTGATATGCAACTTGTTGATTAAGGAAAGTCTTGAAGCCCCAGGTCTCATGTTGGAGTATGTAGTCTCCAGATCTTGAATTAGATAAGCTCTTGAAATTTCATTTGCATAAAAAAAATTATTTTTTAATTTTCTTTTCTTTTCTTTTCTTTTCTTTTCTTTTTTTTTTTTTTTAATGTTCCACACAGTACTGGCTTGAGTTTAAAAAAAAAAAAACCTGCCTTTTAAAGTCTTCAGAAGTCTTAGTAGTTAATTCAAAATCTGAATGTCCTGATTTTAGCAGAGCTATATATATTTGTAAAATAAATGTTATAGGTGCCTTATTCTGTTGTATAAATATTCTTGTAAATATTCTTATTTGAATGTTCTGTATACATTGAGGAAGCATTACCAGAATGAAGAGAAACAACCCAGTGTTGCCTTTCAGGTGTGCATTGTGCCCTGTGGACCCATGTCCCCTGTCAAGAGCTTCTTGACTAGAGGGTTATTCGGAAGAGGCCAGAGCTGAAGCTTGTGTGTACATTTTGATGGCCAGTATCAGTTTGGAAAATTGTTTAAACTTAGGTTTAACTTTTTGGCATGGTGACTCACATCTGTAATCTCAGCACTTTGGGAGACAGAGGCAGGAGAATTATTTGAGTCTAAGAGTACGTTACCAGCCTAGATAACATTACAAGATACTGTCTCTACCAAAAACAAAATAAATTAGGCGGGCGTGGTAGCACGCGCTTGTTGTTTCAGCTACTCGGGAGGCTGAGGTGTGAGGATTGCTTGAGCCTGTGAGGTCGAGGCTACAGTGAGCCCTGATTGCACCACTGCACTTGGCCTGGGCAACAGAGTGAGACCCTGTCTCAGAAAAAAAAAAAAGAAAAAAAAAATATCAAAGCACTTGTTTACTTTTTTGATTAGCCATATAGTCATTTGTACATTCCTGCAGGTACTCCAGTTTTTATTTTTATATTTATTATTTATACTTGAGCAGTAAATGTCCAACATAGATTTCATCCATACCCCACAAAAATAAGTTATAGGAACTTTAAAGCATTGTTTAACTAACGTTGAGTTAACTTGAAGATACTTAGTTTTTACTTGTATTTAGTTCTTTTAAATTCATATTTGTGCTTAAAATATTTTAAAAATTATTATTGAAATATTCTCTTCAAGTTTGTGTTGTTAACCTAATTGCTATTAGTTATTTCTAAGCAAGGTCTTCAATTTTTTTCTCTCTTAATTGCAATACAGAAAGCTATGGAATAGATGAAGGTAACAGGATTCCTTTAAATTAACTGCATTTGCTTGCAATTGCAACCTATGGAGTGATATGGGATGTTTCAGTTTTTGGTTAACTTATTTTTAAACTATTTGTCATTGGTTTACTCATACTGTTAAATCAATGGAACTACTAGCTAAAGTGATTTTAAAGAGGAAAATAACTATCTAAATTTTGGGTTGAATGTTCTGTATTTATAATTTGATAAACCAGGGAGAACATGTAAAAATATTTGGCTCTTGGTGTATTTCATTGGTGATTACACTACTGGAATATATATGCGATAACCTATGGAGATGAGTTTCTTACCTGAAATAAATCAAAATACAAAGTAGCTAAATGGGTTATAATTGAATCTATTACATTCCTAATGGGCATTTTCTTTCCATGTGCCTCAAAAACCTACTGAATAATCTATTTTGTATAAATTACAATAACAATATATTAATTTGAGGCACATCGTCTCAAAAGTATAAAGTATTTATGATTTATAATGTTGATATGTCCTACCTTGATTTTGAGTCATCTAATTTTGAATTAGTTTTGAGAGACTACCTCTTTAAACTCTTTTAGCTCCATGAGTAATATAGAGCTAGGATTATCATGAAGTGGAAAACTCTTAAACTTTCAAAACATAAAGTTTACTTATGACATAATTTTATGTTGCTTCCATATTTACAAACTGTAGTTATTTGTCAAATAATTGCTTTAAATAACTGTGCTTTTATAGCCTTCATATATTAATACCTAAACTAATAGTTCTTAATAATTAAGCATATAATTTAATAGTTGGAGCAATTATTTAGAAAACTATCAAATAGATATAAAATAAATCAGAAATTTAAAAACTCCTAGGAACTACACGAAAAATATCTACCTTTAGTAGAACTCATTGTTTCAGTAGTTTCTAATACCATAACTAATTACGTGAATTCCTGTGAAAATATCGTTTAAGAGAATTCCACTCTGTTTAAAGCATTTTCATAGATTGGTGTGCCACAGATGAAACTTTTACTATGAATGATCAAGAAATACGTCAAGTGTTAGTTCTACGTTTGGAATATTTTACTTAAGTATTAATATGTGAATTATGTTTTACAGCCAGGGATTATGAGATTCAAAGAGAACGAATAGAACTTGGACGATGTATTGGAGAAGGCCAATTTGGAGATGTACATCAAGGCGTTTATATGAGTCCAGTAAGTCTTTTAAGACTACCAAACAACTAGATTAATTTTGACTATTTAAGTTTAAATTGCTTTTGTTTGTCTTTATGAGTCCTTAGTTCTTCTAGGTATTAATATTTACAGGTGTCTTTTATAAAGCTCTTCATAAATGTCAACTTATACTTGGCATAGTCAGAAACCAAAAAGTGGCAACAATAGCTCCTACAAGGCTGGGCCTTTTATTCATTTTACTCCTTCAGCCTTTGTCATCGGTAATAGTTTTTATAGGTGACTGTTCTCTGGATGGAATTAGCAAATCAGACGAGAGTCAGAAACAAGTCAGTATACCTAGTTTACCCGCATTTTTGAGAAAGGAACATTGATTTGCCCCAGTTTACCCTCCAAAAGAGATCAATAAATTTTAAAAAAGATTGCTTTAGGCTGGGCGCAGTGGCTCACGCCTGTAATCCCAGCACTTTGGGAGGCTGAGGCGGGCAGATCACAAGGTCAGGAGATCGAGACCATCCTGGCGAACACAGTAAAACTCAGTCTCCACTGAAAAATAGAAAAAAAATAGCCAGGAGCAGTGGCGAGCGCCTGTAGTCCCAGCTTCTAGGGAGGCTGAGGCAGGAGAATGGCGTTAACCCGGGAGGTGGTGGAGCTTGCAGTGAGTGGAGATGGCGCCACTGCACTCCAGCCTGGGTGACGGAGCGAGACTCCATCCCAAAAAAAAAAAGAAAAAAAAAAGATTGCTTTAATAATAGCTTGATGGAGGTATCATTTGCTTACTATGAAGTTCACTCTTTTAAAGTATACAATTAAGGGCTTTTCAGTGTATTCACAAAGTTGTGCAGCTATCACCACAGTCAATTGGAACATTTTCTTCACCTCAGAAACTTTATACCCATTAGTAGTTAATTCCCATTCCACCCTTCCCCAGCCTCTGGCAGCCACTCATCCACTTTCTGTCTCTATAGATTTGTATATTCTGGACATTTTGTATAAATGAAACTATGGGTTTTTTATTATTGGCTTCTTTCACTTAGCATAATGTTTTTAAGGTTCATCCGTGTTGCAGTATTTGTCAGTACTTCATTCCTTTTTATTGCCAAATAATACTCTTTTGTATAGATATATACCACCTTTTGTTTATCCATTCATCAGTTGATGAATATTTTGGTTGTTTCTACTTTTTGTCTATTGAAATGTTTCTGTGAACATTCATATATGAGTTTTTCCGTGGAAATATAATATATGTAATAAATATATTATATATAATATATATAATATATGTAATATATATATTATATATTATATATGTAATATATTATATATATTATATATATTATATATGTAATATATATTATATATAATATATATATTATATATGTAAAGTATATATATTTTATATATATATTTTTTTGGTGAGATGGAGTCTTGCTCTGTCGCCAGGCTGAATGAAGTGGTGTGTTCTCGGCTCACTGCAACGTCTGCCTTCTGGGTTCAAATGATTCTCCTGCCTCAGCCTCCTGAGCAGCTGGGACTACAGGCATGCACCACCACGCCCAGCTAATTTTTGTATTTTTAGTAGAGATGGGGTTTCACCAGTTTGGCCAGGATGGTCTCGATCTCTTGGCGCCATGATCCACCTGCCTCGGCCTCCCAAAGTGCTGGGATTACAGGTGTGAGCCATCGTGCCTGGCCCTGGATATATGTTTTTAGTTCTCTTTTGTATATGCCTGTCAGTGGAATTGCTTCATCATATGGTAACTATTGTTTAACTCTGTGTGTGTGTGTGTGTGTGTGTGTGTGTGTGTGTGTGTGTGTGTGAGAGAGACAGACAGACAGGATCTTGCTCTGTCAGTCAGGCTGAAGTGCAGTGACGCAATCATGGCTCACCGTGGCCTCAAGTTCCTGGACTCAAGTTATCCTCCCTTGTAACTAGGACTACAGGCAAGCGCCACCACACGTAGCTAATTTAGTTTTTTTTTGTAGAGACAGCGTCTCTCTACATTTCCCAAGCTAGTCTCCAACTTCTGGATTGCAGGCATGAGCCACTGAGCCAGCCAACTTTTTCTTTCTTTCTTTCTTTCTTTTTTTTAAGGACAGGGTCTTACTCTGTCACCAAGGGAGTACAGTGGTACAATCATGGCTTTCTGCAGCCTCAACCTCCCAGACTCAAGTGGTCCTTCCACCTGCCAAGTAGCTGGGACTACAAGTGTGTGCCATCATTCCCAGCTAATTATTTTATTTTTTTTAGAGACAGGGTCCCATGATGTTGCCCAGGATGAAATGTTTAACTTTTTGATGAACTGCCAAAATGATTTCCAACACAGCTGTACCATTTTATATTACTAGCAGCAGTGTATAAGAGTGCAAATCTCCACGTCTTCACCAACATTTGTTATTGCATGTCTTTTTAAATTAGATTGGTGATTTTTTAAATAACATTTTAGACTAATAGTACAATCATGTGCCATGTGTAATGATGGGGATACTTTCTGACAAATGCATCTTTAGGCGATTTCATGATTGTGCAAACATTACATTGTATACTTATGCAAACTTAGATAGTCTAGCCTACTACACGTCTAGGCTATATAATATAGCCTGTTGCTCCTAGGCTACAAACTTGTACGGCATGTTACTGTACTGAATACTGTGGGCAGTTGTAGCATGTGGTATTCGTATATCTAAATATAGAAAATACTGTAAAAATACAGTATAAAGTATAAAATAATGGTACACTCATATAGGGCACTTACCATGATTGGAGCTTGCAGGACTAGGAGTTACTCTGGGTGAGTTGGTGAGTGAATGTGAAGGCCTAGATTATTACTGTACACTACTATAGGCTATAAACACTACACTTTGGCTACATTAAATTTATCTTTAAAACTCTTATTAAATTAACCTTAGCTTATTGTAACCTTTTTACATCATGAACCTTTTAAGCTTTTTTCTATTTAAATTTTTTAAACTTTTTTCTTAACTAAGATACAAACACGTACAGTAGGCTAGGCCTACACAGAGCCGAGATCATCCACATCACTGTCTTCAGCCTCCACACCTTGTCCCACCAGAAGATCCTCAGCGGCAGTAATGTGCATGGAGATGTCATCTCCTAGGGTAGCAATACCTCCTTCTGGATACCTGCAAGAGGCCCTGCTTGAGGCTGTTTTACAGTTAACTACTTCTTGTTTTGTTTTGTTTTGTTTTGTTTTGTTTTGTTTTGTTTTATAAGTAGAAGGGGCTGGTGTGGTGGCTCATGACTGTAATCTCAGCACTTTGAAGACTGAGGCAGGAAGATGACTCGAACCCGGGAGTTCAAGACCAGCCTGGGCAACTTAGTAAGACCCTGTCTCAAACAAAAATTTGAAAATTAACCTGGCCTTGTGGTGCACACCTGTAGTCTCAGTGACTTGGGAGGCTGAGGGAAGATCACTTGAGTCCAGGAGGTCGAGGCTGCAGTAAGTCTTGTTCACACCACTGCACTCCAGCCTGGACAAGAGTGTGAGACTCTGCCTCTAAAAAATAAGTAGGAGTACACTCTAAGATAACAATTAAAAGTGTGGTATATTAGAGAAATAGAAAAAGTATAGTAAATACACAAACCTGTAACATAGTCTTTTATTATCATCATGTATTAATCACTATACATAATTTATGTACTATTGTATGACTGGCAGTACAGTAAGTTTGTTTACACCAGCATCACCATGATCACATAAGAAATTTGATTTCTATGATGCCACTAGACAGTAGGAATTTTTCAGCTTCTTTATACTCTTATGAGACCACTGTGGTATATGTGGTCCATCATTGACCAAAATGTTACTTTGTGGCACATGACAGACATGCTTGCTCAAGAAACTGTCTTTGAACTAGAATAGTAGCAGGTGAACAGAGATGGCTCTAATAAAATTACAATAACAGAGAAAATTAACTCTTATTTTATAACCCTGCTGGGAAACTACAAATGACCATTTTTTTCCTCAGTAACTCCATGTTTACCCATTTTTAAATATCCTTTACATGTGTACTAGTGATGCTCTGAGCATTACTTTTATAACCCAAAAGTTATAAAAGGTTTTTATCAGAAATAACAAATAATTGCCACCAATAAACTAACCAAATTAGTTCAGTGTTTTAAAGTTCAGTTTTGAAAGCCTTTACTCTTGTTCTTATATCAAATTGTATGATTTATTATATATTTTAGCTGTTTTTACTCCTTCAATTTTTTTAAACTATGGAGTATTATCTATATTCCACATTCTCTTAACTCTAAACTTAGAGGCAAAGTAGAGTAGAAGGAGCAGTGGATCCAAATTTAGTGGGAAAAACAACAACAAACAAATTTAGATCTGGCTCTGCCTCAGTTTGAGAAGGGGGGAGATAAGGTGACTGCATTACTGGAATTTAACTAAATTATCTCTGAGCTTCCTATAATCTCTACAATTCCTGATAGGTAAGCATTCTAAAGTTCCCAGAGTACCATGACTTACACACAGCTGATAGCAGGATTAGTGGACTTTATTTCATTCACTTTTAAAATACGTAATCCATTTTAGTTGTGAAAATACAAGATGATTTTTTAAAATAGCCATAATCTAAATTTATTTATTTATTTATTTATTTATTTGAGACAGAGTCTCGCTCTATCGCCCAGGCTGGAGTGCAGTGGCGTGATCACGGCTCACTGCAAGCTCTGCCTCCCAGGTTCATGCCATTCTCTTGCCTCAGCCTCCTGAGTAGCTGGGACTACAGGTGCCCACCACCACGCCCAGCTAATTTTTTGTATTTTTAGTAGAGACGAGGTTTCAATAGGTTAGCCAGGATGGTCTCGATCTCCTGACCTTGTGATCCACCCAAAGTGCTGAGATTACAGGCGTGAGCTACCACGCCCAGCCTTGTTTTGTTTTGTTTTGTTTTGTTTTGAGACAGAGTTTTGCTCTTGTTGCCCAGGCTGGAGTGCAGTGGTGCAATTTCAGCTCACTGCAACCTCTGCCTCCCGAGTTCAAGCGATTTTCCTGCGTCAGCCTCCCAAGTAGCTGGGATTACAGGCATACACCACCACACTGGGCTATTTTTGTATTTTTAGTAGAGATGGGGTTTCTCCATGTTCTTCAGGCTGGTCTTGAACTCCCGACCTCAGGTGACCCACCCGCCTCGGCCTCCTGAAGTGTTGGGATTACAGGCGTGAGCCACCGCGCTCGGCCGATAATCTAATGTTTACTGAATGTTTGTTGAATGAATTCCAGTCCCTGAGGATTCACATTTTGTTAAATATCTCTTTTTCTTTTTTTTTTTTTTTTTTTTTTTTTTTTGAGACGGAGCCTTGCTCTGTTGCCCAGACTGGAGTACAGTGGTGTGATCTCTGATCACTACAACCTCCGCCTCCCAGGTTCAAGTGATTCTCCTGCCTCAGCCTCCCGAGTAGCTGGTATTACAGGCACACACCATCACACCCAGCTAGTTTTTGTATTTTTAGTAGAGACGGGGTTTCACCATGTTGCTAGGCTGGTCTCGAACTCCTGACCTCAAGTGACCCACCTGCCTCGGCCTCCCAGTGTGCTGGGATTACAGATGTGAGCCACCATGCCCGGCCTGTTAAATATCTTTCTTGTGTATATTGTATATGTTTGTTTTGTTTTTAATGTGGGAGTCTAATTTTATAGTGCAAAACAATTTTATAGTGCAAAACAATATAGTGCAAAAAACAATTTGTTCATTTCTGTAAGTTTCTATTTTAAATCCTTTTTCTAGAACATACTCTCTAGTATTCTATAAAATCAAATAATATTTTCTCAAGCATTCTTGATAACTGGTAAAAATGTAACTTGGCATAAATTTCATGGGCAAGGACCTACCATTGGGTACTTTAAGATTCAGTTAATTATTTCAGCAATTTTGTAACCATTGTCTGCTCTGTGACAGCTACTGTTTCTAGATGGTGCAGGGGGGATATAACTTAATTCTACCCGAGGCACAAGTTGACAGGCAAAAAAGACATACACTAAATCCCAAGAGGGTCTGAGAAAAACAATGCATGGACAAGGGGAGGTCAAGATGCTATTCCACATGGGATGGTCAGAAAGACATTCTGACAAGATGTGTTAGCAGAGCTTTGCAGTAAGACAGGGAGTGGAGCATGAGCATTCTCATGGGGAAGCCTGTTCTAGGCAGAAGGAACAGCCAGTGCCAAGGCCATGAGGCAGGGCAGGACAGGACACCACCAGGAGGCCCGTGTGACGGCAGAGTAGAGGGATGGGAAACACGGGGAAGGCAAAAGGAAACCTTTTGGAGGCTAGGAGAGCCACCAGGGGGCATGTGTGGGGCTGTGTGAACCTTGAGGGTAAGAATTTTGACCTTCATTCTGAGAGTCAGTAAACATGAAGTTTATCTGATTGGCACATATTTTTTTCTTTATTAGTCAAGGTTATCAGGCTTGTATTTTCTTTTCTTCAGGCACCTGCTGATCACTTGCACATTCTCTCATTATTATTCCCAGCCGTAAAATTCATTATTAAATCTAATTTTCTCTTAATTCATTCTAGAATAGCTTTTTTCTAGATTTATTTGTTAAGATATTTTAAATGTCTACTAGTTGTTATTAATTCAGAGCCTAATCATGGATCTCTTGTCTAGGCATAGTGGTCACAGGGTGCTATTTTCATTGAACAATGAAAAACTTCTCTCTTCCTTAAATATTGCCTGTATTTTACAGAAGATTTTAAAAATCTGTTTCGAGTAATTACAGATTAGTAACTTTTTAGTTTTTAGAAAAAACCCTTTGCACATGTTCTGGTCTTACTTACTTTGAACTGACCCATTCTCCAGCAGTCTGATCTCTGTAACTGGCCCTTCTGACAGTTCAGCATTCCCCATACCTCTGCTGTCCGCTTTAGTGGCTGCTAGCCGCATGTCGTATTCACCAAACCGATGGCTGAGCCTCTTGATCTGCTCGTATGTGGCATTTTGTGTATTTGCCAGCTATGGAATCTTATGCTTAGCATTCATTTGGAACCCTAGGTCTTTAAAGAGCAGTATTTTGTTTGCATTTCCTTAGACTGTCTTAATAAAGCACCATATTTACTGAGTATTTGATTAGTTGACAGGATTGATGATGGTTTTATGGTCTTGTGGAAGATTTTGTTGCTCTGATCATCTATAGAATGGGCATTTTCTGTCAATTATACAGTATACCAACCATACGATTTTCTCGTATACCTGTTACTTGCCGCCAGCCCCATATTTAGCTGGAAAAAGAATTCATGGTCATGGTCCTAAAGAAGTATACAGTCTAATTAAGGAAGACAAGACTAACTCATTCAAAGCAAAGTGGTTATATTTTAGCACAGATATGGTTACTGATTCTAAGGTTGTAAACTCAAACATTTAGTAGATAGATATTCTGAGCTCTTGTTCACATTCTGTGTGAGCCAACTACTCTGTCCTCCAAGGACCATGTCACCATTACCACCTGAACCCCTTCCTTGAGGCATCTGGCACATGGGCATGCCTCCTCCGGAGGTGAAGAAAGGGACTGCAGTCCCTGAGCCGATGAGGCAGTTCTCTTACCATTCAAATTTCTCTTGTTTGAAAATGTTTTATTTCCTAGAAACATAATATACAACTAGTGTGAAGTCTAAAATAAATAAAGGTACTTAAGGTATTTTGAAAATATGTGACAGCTAATTTGTTAAACAAAACACAATTTAAGGTATTTTTAAAATATGACACATCTAACTTATTAATGAACATCTGCATTTAAAAAAAAGATATTAATAACATTAATTCTACAATTCTTTACTGAGCATATAATATGCATCAGCTATACTAATGGGGATTTTTTTGACACACAAGACAGGCAAGTTACCTGCTGTCTTGAAACTTACATTTTAGTGATGGAGAATAGACAGTAGTTACGTAAATGACAATATTATCTCTGTGTTATGTATAATTATAATATATAAAATGATGTTAAAGACAGTAATAAATGTACATAATGACTTTTTGGCTTTCAGAGCAACACATTTTCTTGGTTTGTCTCCTACCTTCCTGGTCATCCCTTCTCAGTCTCCTTTGACATTTTCCGCTCTTCTCCCTGACCTCTTCATGTTGAAGAGCTTCAAAGCACAGTTCTTGGACCTCTCTCATCTCTCTTGGTGATTTCGTCCAGTCAGATGAGCTAGGCTACTTCTGGATTTCTATGTCCAGTTCAGATTTCTCTCTTGAACGCCAGTCACAGTATCCTACTGGTCACTTCACCTGTGTGACTTGGCTGTCTTACTGACATCTCAAGCTTATTACATCCCAAGCCGAGCTTCTGATCTTCCCCTTCCATCTTGTCAGTTTTTCTGGTCAAAAACCTGAAGTTGACTCTCTCACACCTACATCATGAGCCACCTTTGCCCTAGCTTCAGAGTATAGCCAGAATCTCAGCCCTTCTCTCCACCTCCACTGCTACCATGTTTGTCCAAGCCACCATCACCTGTCACCTGGGGTACTCTGGTAGCCACCCATAGAACTCCCTGTATCTCTAAACTTGCCTCTCTGCAGCCATTTCTCAGTACCACAGCAGAATGGTCCTTCAAAATTTTGGGTCAGGCCATGGTACTCCAATGTCCAAACCCTACCTTGGCTCTCCATTTCACTTGAGTAAAAGCCACATCTTTCTATTGGCCTTGAAGACCCTGTGTGGTCTGGCCCCTTTGTTCCTCTCTGACTGTTATCTTCACCCTCCTACCTTCCACCCTCTGTGCCAGCCTCACTGGCTTGCTCATGTCCCTTAAGCACATTATGCACTATTCCCTGCTGTTCCTTAGCCAGCTCCCTCTCCTCCCTCCTTCAGTTTTTTGCTCTTGTCTCATCTGCTCAGTGAGGTGCACCTCATACAGCAGCCTCCTTCCCTGTCTCCATATCCTGATCTGCTCTCTCCCTTTTCTGTAACGCAGTTACCTTCTAACATACTATGTAATTAATTCCTTATTTATTCTCTGTGTTCCTCACTGGAGTGTAAGCTTGACAGGTACAGGGACTGCTGCCTCTGCTGTTCACCAGTGTATCCCAAGCACTTATAATAGTACCAGCCACATGTTGTATCTTCAATGCATGTTTGTAGATGAATGAATAAATGAATTGCTATAATGTTTCACGTGCGTGACCGTTTTTCTCAGGGGATTTTATACTGAGTGTTTTTAAGTATTCCTCTCATTCTTGAGATTTTGCCTTTCTGATTCTGTCTGGTCCATAACCCACATAGTTGCAAAACAGACAGCTTTTCATGAATCGATTAATATAGCAAACCTTTTTGCATGTGTGTGTGATTCTATAATTTCCCTAACACAGGAGAATCCAGCTTTGGCGGTTGCAATTAAAACATGTAAAAACTGTACTTCGGACAGCGTGAGAGAGAAATTTCTTCAAGAAGCCTGTAAGTTTCTAGAAATTTCTGTGGAACTCCATTTGATTTTCTATCTGTGAAATCCAAACTGTGTCTAAAGAAATAAGAAAAATGATGTTTTGACTTTTAGGAGACAACTATGTTTATTATTTTGCCTTGCAAATTAATGTCTAAATTTGTATAAGCAGCTATCTACAGATTTTTCCAGGTAAACCATCATGTTTTATGTATAAAGGTAGATTGATGTACATTTCCTTTATACTTTGGTACTTATGCCATTACACATCTTTGCACTGGAATTGGTGCAGATATATAAGCGATCCTAATCATGATGCTGCCCAGACTCTGGGAATGTAGAGGTGAGCATGACACACGCAGTCCCTGCCCTGATGAAGCTCATAGACTAGTGAAGGAATAGGGCTCTATGACCATTCCCCTTGTCCTGCTACAAAATCAGAACAAATCACCCAGGCCAGGTGCGGTGGCTCACGCCTATAATCCCAGCACTTTGGGAGGCCAAGGCAGGAAGATCATCTGAGGTCAGAAGTTCGAGACCAGCCTGGCCAACATGGTGAAACGGTCTTTACTAAAATTACAAAAAATTAGCCATGCATAGTGGCATGCACCTGTAGTCCCAGCTACTCAGGAGACTGAGGCAGGAGAATAGCTTGAATCCCAGAGAGGGAGGTTGCAGTGAGGCGAGATAGTGACACTGCACTCCAGCTTGGGCAATAGAGCAAACTCTGCCTCAAAAAAAAAAAAAAAAGAAAGAAAGAAAGAAAAAGAACAAATATCCCAAAAAGAGGCCAGGTGCGGTGGCTCACACCTTTAATCCCAGTACTTTGGGAGGCCGAGGTGAGAGGATTACTTGAGCCCAGGAGTTTGAGACCAGCCTGGGCAACATGGTGAAACCCCATCTCTGTGAAAAAATTTAAAAATTAAAAAAATTAGCTGGGCATGTTGGCACATGCCTGTAGTCCCAGCTGCTTAGGAAGCTGAGATGGGAAGATCACTTGAGCCTGGGAGGCCCGTGTCGCAGTGAGCTAAGATCGCACCATTGCACTCCAGCCTAAGTGACTGAATGAGACCCTGTCTCCAAAAAACAAAACAAAAGAAAACTTCATGCAAGAAGAGACCTCAGCAAAGGACTCTTCTGATGGCTTCCCAGGTAACTTTAGCTAGAAACAGTTATCTTTTTTTTTGAGGCAGGGTCTCTCTCGGGTCTCGCTGTGTCACCTTCTGGACTCAAGGGATCCTCTCATCTCAGGGCTGCAGATACCTGGCACTACAGATGCACGCCACCATATCCAGCTAATTTTTTTTTTTTTTTTTTGGAGAGATGGGTTTTTGCTGTTTCCCAGGATGTTCTAAAGTTCTAGGCTCTGCCTGCCTCAGCCTCCCAGGGAGCTGGGATTACAGGCATGAGCCACTGTGCCCAGCCCTTAAAAATAATTTTCTCCACCTCCATTCCTCTGACTCTTGGTTTGTGCCTCCTCTGAAGAAGCTAGCTTGAGTGAGCTCTGCATGAATAGGTCTTTTTTCCCAAGTGTAAGCTCTTCAAGAGCAAGGATCTTGTACACATCAAGCTCTTCCTTACCTGCCCTCACGTGGTGATTTTCCTCTTCCTCCTTTCCTATGGTTTGCCTCTTGTCATGCTTCAGGCCCCAGCTTAAACATTACCTCCAATAGAGAACCTTTTTCTGACCACCATATTTAAAGTCTTCCCTTAGTATTTTTTGTCACACAACACTACGATCTTTTTCTTCCTAATGATTCATAATTAAAGCTACATTGTTTACAAATGATTATTGTCTGTCTCTTCCTCTCGTCCTCTAAGGCCTTAAGCTCCCTGGGGATAAAGACCATGTTTGTTTTGCTCACCACTCCATACTCAGTGCCCTGTACAGTGCTTGACACCTAGAGAACACCTGGTAGATGTTTGTCATTCTGGTGTCCTTCATTATGTGTGCATCAAATGAATGCCTTCTGCTTTCCGTTGTAAATACTTACCACCTAACAGTCCAATAAATTATAATTCATAGAGTAAGCCATGTGGTGACTACATTAATTAAGTCTCAGTACATCCTTAATCCTATTCCTGAATCTTTGACTTAAGATACAAGAGAAGGCCTGGCCAGTGACTTCTGTCTTGACTAGTTCATTTCTACATAGCACCTAGGCCAAGAAAACAGACCACATCAGTCATCATCACCCAACACCATGTCTGCCTTACCTTTGCTGGTATTCTTGTGCATTTTATATTTTCAAAAATGCAAATTTTAAAAATTGGTTATCTCTTCCTAAAATTCTGAACAATTACTGTGTTGTGATTTTGTAGGACTTTGGAATTGTCATTACAAAAATCAGTTACATCGTTTTATGGGAGTAATCAAGTCGGGCTAATGTTTTCATCTTCGAGAGGGTTACTCAGCAGTTATTTCAGGGAAATATGATAGATGCACTGTATCTAAACTTCTGTAGGGCTTTACCAGGCTATGTATAAGAGAGAAAATATGGCCTCGATCAGGAATAGTTAAACTTTTTCTTTAAAGAGCCATGTAGTACATATTTTAGGCTCTGCAGATCATGCAGCCTCTGTCCCAAGTATTCAGCTCTGTCATTGTACATCCATAGACAGGACAGAAAAGAATGAACAAGAATATGTTCCAGTAAAACTTTATTTACAAAAGCAGATGGCAGCCCCTGGGCCTTAGCTTTCTGCCCCAGATTGGTATATAATAAGGTAAACTATTCTATGTGTTGATTTTTAGTTCAGTTTGGATAGAGTTTCCTAGTGGCCACAAGACTGTCTTAGCCTTGTGCTGGTTTGTATTTCTAATAATTACTTCTGAGGAAATATGAAAGGCTTGATAATTATATATGTGAGAATAATGTAAAACCAAATGTTAAATAGTTACTTATATTAAATTGAAAGTAGAGTTGTAGTAAATATGCTGGGTGCCTGAATGTTTATCCAGAAATATCACGGTATAAGCAATGAACTGAATGTGTCAAGGTGAGATTTAATTATATGTTTTGGATTATATGCTGGGTGTTTACATTGTATGGGTTTTTGTTGGTGGTGGTTGTTGAAAAAAACTGCCAGGTCCTGTTCTTGGAATATGAGGGGAAACTTGTAAAACACATAAGTGAGCTAGATAGAACACCCACTAATATTGTTTTGCCCATTTCAAAGTCTTGTACAATTTTTCCTCACAATGATCAATACCAGCTGCTCTGTAACATGTTGGCAATGTTACATGTTGATCATATTTTTAAAATTACTTCTGTTATTCTAATTTCCTTGCTTGGCATCAGAATTATTTTTCCCCATTTTTATAGTCGTGAAATCAGGTATTTTTGGACCTACTGGACCACGTCACCTTCAAAATCACTTCCAGTTTTGAGATCCTATAGTTCTGTGAATTCTGTCCTGTGTCTCACTAATCCTAGGATACTGTGCAAGTAACCTTAGCCCTGACATTAGAAATTATAAATGCATAATTTTTTTTTTTTTTTTTTTTTTTTTTTGAGACGGAGTCTTGCTCTGTCCCCCAGGCTGGAGTGCAGTGGCGCGATCTCGGCTCACTGCAAGCTCCGCCTCCTGGGTTTACGCCATTCTCCTGCCTCAGCCTCCCGAATAGCTGGGACTACAGGCGCCCGCCACCTTGCCCGGTTAGTTTTTTTGTATTTTTAGTAGAGACGGGGTTTCACCGTGTTAGCCAGGATGGTCTCGATCTCCTGACCTTGTGATCCGCCCGCCTCGGCCTCCCAAAGTGCTGGGATTACAGGCTTGAGCCACCGCGCCCGGCCATAAATGCATAATTTCTAATGCACCTTAACATGCATGTCCACACACAGATGTGTATGTCTCTATGCAGTGCCCTCTTGGTCATCTTGGCTCAATTAGGCAGTCAAACTCATGTTACTGCCATGGGCCACATTTGGCATCAGACACTCCTGAGAGTACTACATAAACAAAGTATGCCAGAAAGGCAGCAGCTGGCATTTCTCTCATATGAAAGTCCTCACGGCTGTCCTGGAAACTTTTTTTTTTTTTTTTTAAGACGGAGTCTCAGTCTATCGCCCAGGCTGGATGGAATGCAGTGGCACAATCCCGGCTCACTGCAATATCTACCTCCCAGGCTCAAGTGAGTCTCCTGCCTCAGCCTCCTGAGTAGCTGGGGCTACAGGCGCACACCACCACACCCAGATAATTTTGTATTTTTAGTAAAAATGGGGTTTCACCATGTTGGCCAGGCTGGTCTCAAACTCCTGACCTCGGGTGATCCGCCCACCTTGGCCTGCCAAAGTGCTGGGATTACAGGCGTGAGCCACCATGCCCAGCGGAAAATCTTTTTTAGGGCCCTGAAAGCAACCATTTAAATTTAAGAGGACAAGACCACAGTGGTGGATGCAGGAACAATTTATGTCCAAGATAGAAATCTTTCGTGAGTGCCCCATGGGTTGTGCTTCCAGGATCTTGCAAGGAACACACCCAGTTACCATAGTCTCCACACTCAGGGCAGCTTCTAGCTACAGCTTTCCACCAGGTATTTTTAGTCCCATTTCACTTCCTTCCCCAGCAATTTACCAGTCAAGAGTGATTTTTACTGTAAAGATGGTTGCTTACTAAATGAATTACACACTCCTACTTACCAGATTTCTAGAGGAAAACCTAGGAAGCTAGCCCAAGGTCAGATCTGTCCATAGGAAAAAAGAAATGGTCCTCTTCTTCTTTCTTCTCCTCTTCCTCCTCCTCCTTCCTTCCTCCCCATCATCCTCCTCCCCTTCCTCTTTCTCCCCTTCCTCCTTCTCCCCTTCCTCCTTCTCCCCTTCCTTCTTCTCCCCTTCTTTCTCCTCCTCTTCCTTTTCATCCCCTTCCTCTTCCTCCCCTTCCTCTTCCTCCCCTTCCTCCTCCTCCCCTTCCTTCTTCTCCCCTTTCTTCTTCTCCCCTTCTTTCTCTTCCCCTTCCTTTTCCTCCCCTTCCTCCTCCTTCCCTTCCTTCTCCTCCCCTTCCTCCTCCTCCCCTTCCTCCTCCTCCCCTTCCTCCTCCTCCCCTTCCTCCTCCTCCCCTTCCTCCTCCTCCCCTTCCTCCTCCTCCCCTTCCTCCTCCTCCCCTTCCTCCTCCTCCCCTTCCTCCTCCTCCCCTTCCTCCTCCTCCCCTTCCTCCTCCTCCCCTTCCTCCTCCTCCCCTTCCTCCTCTTCCCCTTTCTCCTCCTCCCCTTCCTCCTCCTCCCCTTCCTCCTCTTCCCCTTTTCTCCTCCTCCCCTTCCTCCTCCTTCCCTTCCTCCTCCTTCCCTTCCTCCTCCTTCCCTTCCTTCTCTTCCCCTCCCCTTCCTCCTCCTCCCCTCCTCTTCCTCCCCCTCCCCTTCCTCCTCCTCCTCTTCCCCCTCCTCTTCCTCCTCCACCTCTTCCGCCTCCCCTTCCCCCTCCTCTTCCTCCTCCACCTCTTCCGCCTCCCCTTCCCCCCCTCTTCCTCCTCCTCTTCCCCCCTTCTCCTCTTCTTCCTCCTCTTCCCCCTCCTCTTCCTCCTCCTCCTCTTCCCCCTTTTATTCCTCTTCCTCCTTCTCCTCCCCCCCATTCCTCTTTCTCCTCCTCCTCCTCTTCCCCCTCCTATTCCTCCTCTTCCCCCTCCTATTCCTCCTCCGCCTCTCCCCCTCCTCATCCTCCTCCTCCCCTTCCTTCATTCTTCTTCTCCCCCCCTGCCATATATGCAGAAGGAAAGAAGGGTTTTTCTTAACAGTGGTTATCTTGCACCTCAATGGTAGGACATACCTTTTTGTGCCAATTTATGCCCATTTGTGAGCTGAACTGACCTGTGGAATTGAGTTTAAAGTTCCCCTATTGCCAGCCTTATGTCTTAATTGAATTAGTCTTCAGGAAAGCTGAAAAGAGGTTTCAGAAGTATAACTAGGCCGGGCGCAGTGGCTCAGGCCTGTAATCCCAGCACTTTGGGAGGCCAAGGTGGGTGGATCACGAGGTCAAGAGATCGAGACCATCCTGGCCAACATGGTGAAACCCCATCTCTACTAAAAATACAAAAAATTAGCTGGGCGTGGGTAGCGGGTGCCTGTAGTCCCAGCTACTCAGGAGCCTGAGGCAGGAGAATCACTTGAACCCAGGAGGCGGAGGTTGCAATGAGCCAAGATTGAGCCACTGCACTCCAGCCTGGTGACAGAGCAAGACTCCATCTAAAAAAAAAAAAAGAATAACTATGGAGAACTTTTTTCCCTAGTAACAATGCGTCAGTTTGACCATCCTCATATTGTGAAGCTGATTGGAGTCATCACAGAGAATCCTGTCTGGATAATCATGGAGCTGTGCACACTTGGAGAGGTACTGTGATCCCAAATCTTACCTTCTGGACTCAGTGTTTGATATCTTTTGCTTAAGAAAGGGAAATATAAACAGTTTATATCTTGGATTTTCAGGAGAGTTCTGATTTAGGATGTGTCTCATGTGCGTGTGAAGAGACCACCAAACAGGCTTTGTGTGAGCAACAAGGCTGTTTATTTTCACCTGGGTGCAGGCGGGCTGAGTCCAAAAAGAGAGTCAGCAAGAGGTGGTGGGATTATCATTAGTTCTTACAGGTTTTGGGATAGGTGGTGGAGTTAAGAGCATGTTTTGGGGACTGGCGGTGGATCTCACAAAGTACATTCTCAAGGGTGGGGAGAATTACAAAGAACCTTCTTAAGGGTGGGGGAGATTTTAAAGAACCTTCTTAAGGGTGGGGGAGATTACAAAGTACATTGATCAGTTAGGGTGGGGCAGAAACAAATCACAATGGTGGAATGTCATCAGTTAAGGTTATTTTCACTTCTTTTGTGGATCTTCAGTTGCTTCAGGCCATCTGGATATATATGTGCAGGTCACTGGGGATATGCTGGCTTAGCTTGGGCTCAGAGGCCTGACATTCCTGTTTTCATATATTAATAAGAAAATAGGACAGTGGTAAAGTGTTGGGGCGGTGAAAATTTTGGGGGGTGGTATGGAGAGATAATGGGCGATGTTTCTCAGGGCTGCTTCGAGTGGAATTAGGGGCAGCTTGGGAACCTACAGTGGGAGAGATTCAACTGAAGAAAGGTTTTGGGGTGAGGGTGACATTGTGGGGCTGTTAGAAGGAGCGTTTGTCGTGTAGAATGATTGGTGACGGCCTCGATGCGGTTTTGTATGAATTGAGAAACTAAATGAAAGACACGAGGTCTGAATAGAAGAAGGAGAAAAATAGGTATTAAAAGACTAAGAATTGGGAGTACCCAGGACATCCAATTAGAGAGTGTCCAAGGGAGTTCAGCGTTATTGTTTGCTTGATTGGCGAGTTTTTGGGCTCTATCCTTGAGTTTTTTTATGTTGTCATAGGCAAGGCCAAATTGATTTAGGTAAAAATAACACTCTTCATTTAAAAATATACAAAGTCCTCCTTTTTCAGCAGTGAGTAAATCAAGGCCTCAGCGGTTCTGGAGGACAACTGCAGCTAAAGAGTCAACCTGGGCTTGAAGAACAGACAAAGTTTGTGAGATATCTGTAACGCTAGCAGAGAAGTCATTAGAGGGGCTGTGGAATGTTGTGGCAGCGGTTGAGATGCCTGCTATTCCAGTTCCGAGTGCAATAGTGGAGGCAGAAAGTCCTAGACCCACAAGTAAAGGGATTAGTGGGATGACTCTTTTTCGTTGTGTTGATATCACGAGGGGAACAGGCAGTTGTTCGTTCCCATCTGCAAACTGGATTCTGGGGGTAAGGAAGACTAAAGTACATGTGCCCGTCCAGTTGGCAGGTAGGCACATGTAGGTGGAAGAGCCACATAAAAAGAAGAGACCTTGTGCCAGGCAGAACTGGAAATGTAAAGTGAAAAGGTGAGAGGGTGTCCTGACAGAGGAGTCCTGCACCCCAGATCCTAGAGCTCCAGCAAGGGCAGCAGCTGTTAGAGGTTGTAATGGGTACTGATGGTGCAACTGCATAGAGGGAGGGGTTCGGTTTTCATGGTATATGAGAAAGCTCATAGTGTCTACAAGTAACCTTTCACTGCCATTCATGGGGCTGGGTATAAGCAAGCAAGAGGAGGGGCTAGGAGGAGATTCAGACAAGCAGGGGGAGGGTAACCAAGGATGGAGTGAGATGCAGGGTAAGTGTCTTCCTAAACAATAGTGACTGCCAGTGTTTTTGAGTTTGTCAGTAATGATAGAGGGCTTATCAGTAATGCGAAGTTGGAATGCTCCCATCTGTTTGGTAATGTGTGTGGCGGGTTCTGGAGATAAAAAGGAACATTTGGACAGTGGAAGGTTGCCTAAAGGGATTCCAGGAGGCTGTTGTCGGGAGATGCATAAAGGAGCGGCAACAGGGATAGTTGTTTGTGTGGTTAGGGGTCCAAATATGGGGGGCGTGGAATTGACATAAGGAGAAAGGTGCCATAGGTAGATTCAGAGAGGTGTGGCAGCTTGTTGGTGTGAAATGTCTGGGGAGTTCTCACCAAAACTATCTAGAAAGTAAAGAAGTTCCTCAGGCGGGTAAAGATGAGGACTTTTAAAGGAGGTTCTGAGGTGCAGGGAGACAGGAGAGGTAGCCCAGTCGGCCTGTAGAGTGGGGATGACTGTAAAAACAGGAAGAAAGGGAAACGCATAGCCAACAATTCTTTGCTAGAGAAGGATTGGAGGCAGTGAGGAGAGTGGGTGAGATTAATAGTATGTTGGAGGTAACTAGGGAGAGGTAGAGAGTGGCATAAGAATAGGAATGAGAATAAGAGTGAGTATAAAAGTAAAGAATAGAACTTCATCAGGGTGAGAGTATTGGAGGGTCCCTTGCCACTGAAGATCTTCTTTCTGTCCACTTCAAGAGAGACTAAAGGGTGGTGATTTGAGGTAAAACCAGGAGCCACTAAATACCAAGAGCCTGAGAAACTGAGGTGGGAAGGCCAAACCGAGGAATTATGTCTGACAGAAGGGAGGAAATGACCGCAGTGGCCTTCTCAGACCCTGTGGGAAAGGCCTCTACCTATCCAGTGAAAGTGTCTACCCAGACCAAGAGGTATTTTAGTTTCCTGACTCAGGGCATGTGAGTAAAGTCAATTTGCCAGTCCTGGGCAGGGGCAAATCCCCAAGCTTGGTGTGTAGGAAAGGGAGGGGGCATGAACAATCCCTGAGGGGTGGTAGTAGAATAGCAGATGGAACACTGAGAAGTGATTTCCTTGAGGATAAGTTTCCATGATTGCAAAGAAATGAGAGGTGCTAAGAGATGGGCTAACGGCTTATAACCTACATGGAAGAGGTTATGAAATGACAACAGAATAGAATGGGCCTGTGAGGCTGGAAAGAGATATTTTCCTTGATCCAAGAACCATTTGCCTTGTGTGGGATGAGATTGATAGGTGGAAGTTTCAGTGGTGGAGTAGGTGGGAGTGACCAGATGAGGAGAAAAACTGCTGTGAGGGATAGGAGTTGGAATGCAGCTGCTTTTTTAGCTACCTTATCAGCATAAGCGTTGCCCTGAGTGATGGAATCTGATGCCTTTTGATGGCCCTTGCAGTGCAAGACTCCAGCTTCCTTTGGAAGTAAAGCGGCTTTGAGAAGAGTTTTTATTAAAGAGGCATTAATGATGGAGGACCCTTGTGTAGTGAGGAAACCTCTTTCAGCCCATATAACAGCATGGTGGTGCAGGATATGGAAGAGACATTTAGAGTCAGTATAAATATTGATGTGTAATTCCTTTGCAAGAGTGAGGGCTCAAGTTAAGACAATGAGTTCAGCTTGCTGAGAGGTAGTGGAGCAGGGCTGAGAGGTAGTGGAGTGGGGCAAAGAGGTAATCTCAATGATAGATGTGGAAGATACTATAGCATAGCCTGCCTTTGCTGGTATGTGGCAATTAGGCCTGGTGGAACTGCCATAAATAAACCAAGTGTGATCAGGAAAGAAGGAGGAACAGGAAAGAAGGAAATGGAGTGAATGTCAGGTGGATCAGAGAGATACAGTTGTGGGGGTCAGGTGTGGTATCAGGAATAATGTGGGAGGCTGGATTGAAGTCCGGGCCAGGAACAGTGGTAACTGTGGGAGACTCAACACAGAGTGAATACAGCTGATGGAGCTGGGATGGAGAGCAGAAAGTATATGTGTCAGGTGGGAGGAAGAAAATAGATTTTGCAGGTTATAAGAACTGTAGAGAGTGAGTTGAGCATAGTTTGTGATTTTGAGGGCCTCTAAAAGTATTAGGGCAGCAGCAGCCACCACACACAGACATGAGGGCTAGGCTAAAACAGTAAGGTCAAGTCGTTTGGACAGAAAGGCTACAGGGCGTGGTCCTGTCTCTTGTGTAAGAACTCCGACCACACAGCCCTGCACTTTGGCTGTGTGTAATGAAAAGGGTTGGGATGAGTTAGGGAGAGGTAGTGTGCGGGCAGCTTCTAGGGCTGTTTTTAAGGAACAGAAAGAGGAGTAGCAAAAGGATTTAGGATCTGTGGGGTCAGCTAGGTTTGGTTTTGTGAGTTTATATAATGGTTTTGTTAGGATGGCAAAAGCAGGTATCTAAAGGCGAAAGTATCCTACTGTGCCCAGGAAGGAAAGGAGTTGTTGTTTTGTAGAAGGGGTTGGGTTTGGGAGATTAGCCGGACATGATCAGCAGGGAGAGCACGTGTATTTTCGTGCAGAATTATGTTGAGATAGGTAATGGATGAGGAAGAAATTTGGTCTTGACTGAAGTAATGGGGGCTGTCCTTGAAGCCTTGCAGCAGTACAGCCCAGGTAATTTGCTGAACCTGATGGGTGTCAGGGTCAGTCCAAGTGAAAGCAAAGAGAGGCTGGGATGAAGGAATAGTAAAGAATAGTGCAAGGAATAGTAAAGAAAGCATGTTTGAGATCCAGAACAGAATACTGGGTTGTGGAGGGGTTGTGGAGGGAGGTATTGAGGATAGGAGAGTATATGGTTTTGTCACCACGGGGTGGATAGGCAAGACAATTTTTTTGATAAGGTACAGATCCTGAACTAACCTGTAAGGCTTGTCTGGTTTTTGGACAGGTAAAATGGGGGAATTATAAGGAAAGTTTACAGGCTTTAAAAGGCTGTGCTGTAACAGGCGAGTGATAACAGGCTTTAATTTTTTTAAAGCATGCTGTGGGATGGGATATTGGCATTGAGCGGGGTAAGGGTGATTAGATTTTAATGGGATGGTAAGGGGTACATGATCCGTCGCCAAGGAGGGAGTAGAGGCGTCCTATACTTGTGGTTTAAGGTGGGAAGATACAAGGAGAGGATGTGAAGGAGGCTTTGAACTGGGGCAAAAGGCGGCATCGAGGTGTGTCTATAGCCCAGGAATAATAGTCAGGGAAGCAGATAATTTAGTAAAAATGTCTCGACCTAATAAGGGAGCTGGGCAGGTGGGGATAACTAAAAAGGAGTGCATAAAAGAATATTGTCCAAGTTGGCACCAGAGTTGGGGAGTTTTAAGGGGTTTAGAAGCCTGGGCATCAGTATCCACAACAGTTATGGAGGCAAAGGAAACAGACCCTTGAAAAGAGGGTAATGTGGAGTAGGTAGCCTCCGTATTGATTAAGAAGGGGATGGACTTACCTCCCACTGTGAGAGTTATCCGAAGCTCCGTGTCAGTGATGGTCCAGGAGGCTTCTGAGGCTATCAGGAAGCATCAGTCTTCAGCCACTAAGGCGAGAAGATCTTAGAAGGAAACAGAGCCTTGGGCCAGTTGGACAGTCCAATCTCCAGTGGGGTCCTGCACTGATGGGACACAGCTTAGGAGGAATCCCAGGCTGCGGGCATTCCTTGGCCCAGAGGCCAGATTTCCAGCACTTGCAAGATCCTGGGGGAGGAAGTCCTGAAGGAACACCTGACTGCTGTGGCTTAGGCGTTTTGAAGTTTTTGTGTGCTGGAGATATGGCTGGGGTTTCTCTCACAGCAGAGGCAAGTAATTACAACTTTTCTCTATTATTGTACACCTTGAAGGTGAGGTTAATTAAGTCCTATTGTGGGGTTTGAGGGCCGGAATTTAAGTTTTGGAGCTTTTTCTAATGTTGGGAGTTCACTGGGTGATAAAATGCATATTAAGAATAAGGTGGCCTTCTAGCCCCTCTGGGTCTAGGGCAGTGAAACGTCTAAGACTTGCTGCTAAATGGGCCATGAACTGGGCTGGGTTCTTTACCTTGGATAGTTTCTTTAAGTTTGTCATAATTAACAGCTTTATAAGCTGCCTTTTTAAGCCCTTCAAGTAGGCAGGAAAACATATAATCTCACCTAGCTATACCTGGGGAATTGGCCTGATAGTTCCATTAGATAGTTCTAATGCCTTCCTGCAGGTCTGGCTCATGAAGTCAGTGGTTATCAGCGTGAGATTTGGCTAGAGAAGAAAATTCTTTCCCATTCATCTGGGGAGAGGGTAGAAGTTAGGATGACATTTAAGTCACTCCAGGTTAAATTGTAGGACAGAGTTAGATAACGGATTTCCTGTATATATTTAGTGGGGTCTGATGAGAAAGAGCCTAAACACTGGCTGATTAGGGAAAGGTCCGATAGAGAGAAAAGCACATGTACCCTAACTGTGCCTTCAGCTCCAGCCACCTCTGTAAGAGGAAATTGTTGGGCAGGTGGGGGAGGGCTAGTCACGGAACGAAACTGTAAGCCAGACCAGGTGTGAGGAGGGGAGGTGATAGAAGGATTATAGGGTGGGAGAGCAGAGGCTGAGGAAGAATTGGGGCCTGGCTTGGCCTGGTGAGGAGCAGCCTGGGGAGGAGGGGAGAGGTCAGATGAGTCTGTAGAAAAGGATTCAAAGGACTCAGAGCTTGGTGTGGAGACTAAAGGGACAGATAGGAGAGAAAGAAAAAAGATTTGGGACAAGTCGCATTGGGAGCAGAGACTAGGGAGGGACCAAAGTGTAAAAGAATGCCTGGACATCAGGAACCTCAGACCATTTGCCATTTTTTGATAAAAGTTATCTAGGTCTCGTAGGATGGAGAAATCAAAAGTGCCATTTTCTGGCCACTTATAACAATTGTTGAGTTCGTACTGGGGCCAAGTGGTGTTGCAGAAGAAAATAAGACACTAGATTTTAGGTCAGGCAAGAGTTGAAAAGGTTTTAAGTTCTTGAAAACACAGGTTAAGGGAGAAGAAGGGGGACTGGAAGGTAGAAGGTTGCCCATAGTGAAGGAGGCAAGTTTAAAGAGAAGGGTAGAGACACGGAGAGAAGGGGTGGGGAGCAGCCCTGGGCTGCAACGTGGGTGAGCAGCCAAAGCAGGGGTCCCCGCAATTGACTTGCCACCAAGGGAATGTGGGTGAATGACCAAGGCAAGCGTCCCCACGGAGATCAGACACCAATGGAACATGAGTGAATAATCAGAGAGGCATCCCCGCAATGATTAAACACCAAGAGAAGGGTGCCTTCTCGAGTTCGTGATCGGCACCGGAGTTTTGGGCCCACAGATAAAATGTGTCTTCTTTGTCTCTACCAGAAAATGAAAGGAACTGAAATTAAGAGAAGGGAGAGATTGAAGGGTAGCACCAAGATTGAAAGGAGAAAGAGGTTGAGGGATAGTGAGAGAGGTTGGAGAAGAGAGTAAAAAGAGGCCGCTTTCCCCAATTTAAAATCAGTGAAGTGTTCCTTGGGCTGGTTGGTCAGAGGACCTGAGGTAGTAGGTGGATCTCTTCACGGAGTGAGGGTGAGGACAGGGGACTGGTCTCCCGAAGGAGTCCTGCTGTCCCGGGTTTCGGCACCAAACGTCTCACATGTACGTGTGAAGAGACCACCAAACAGGCTTTGTGTGAACAACAAGGCTGTTTATTTCACCTGGGTGCAGGCGGGCTGAGTCCAAAAAGAGAGTCAGCAAAGGGTGGTGGGATTATCATTAGTTCTTACAGGTTTTGGGATAGGCAGTGGAGTTAAGAGCAATGTTTTGGGGACAGGGGTGGATCTCACAAAGTATATTCTCAAGGGTGGGGAGAATTACAAAGAACCTTCTTAAGGGTAGGGGAGATTTTAAAGAACCTTTTTAAGGGTGGAGGAGATTACAAAGTACATTGATCAGTTAGGGTGGGGCAGAAACAAATCACAATGGTGGAATGTCATCAGTTAAGGTTATTTTCACTTCTTTTGTGGATCTTCAGTTGCTTCAGGCCATCTGGATGTATACATGCAGGTCACTGGGGATATGATGGCTTAGCTTTGGCTCAGAAGCCTGACAGGATGTATGTCATTAGGTTTTGGTTCCAAGAATGTGGGTATAAATATCTTCATCATTAAATTCCCAAAGCATCCCCTTATGCAGTACTGGCTGCAATATCTTCCCCAGCGAAGCACTTTATCAAGACTGGTAGCAGCAGATGGCCAAATGTTTTTGTTTTATTTTGTTTTCTCTCTGGTGCCATTGCCTAAAAAACTAGCCCATTGATCTGAGGATGAAGCAATCTTAATGGAGTTTGAGTAAATTAATGCTAAATTTAGGTAAATCTAAACATTTCCTTAATCTTTTTGGGAATTCACTTTGTAGCATCTTTTCTTTGAGAGACAAGTTCTCCCTCTGTTGCCCAGGCTGGAGTGTGGTAGCATAATCACAGCTCACTGCAGCCTCGACCTCCTGGGCTCAAGCAATCCTCACCCCTCAACTTCCTGAGTTGCTGGGACTACAGGTGCATGCCACCATGCCCGGCTAATTTTTTAATTATTTATAGAGATGGGGTTTCACTATGTTGCCTAGGCTGGTCTTGAGCTCCTAGGCTCAAGTGATTCTCCTGCCTTGGCCTCACAAAGTGTTGGGATTACCTGGCTGGTAATACCTTTTAAACCAATTCATTTAAATCACCATTTCTTTTTTCTTTTATTTTGAGACAGAGTCTCGCTCTGTCACCCAGGCTGGAGTGCAATGGCACGATCTTGGCCCATTACAACCTCCGCCTCCCAGGTTCAAGCACTTCTCTTGCCTTAGCCTCCTGAGTATCTGGGACTACAGGCACATGCCGCCATGCCCAGCTAACTTTTGTATTTTTAGTGGAGACGGGGTTTCACCATGTTGGCCAGGCTGGTCTCGAACCCCTGACCTCCAGTGATCCGCCTGCCTTGGACTCCGAAAGTGCTGGCATTACAGATGTGAGCCACCGCACCCAGCCGTACTCTTTTAAAAATGATGACATGATTGTATATTTAGAAAACCCCATCGTCTCAGCCCAAAAATCCTTAAGCTGATAAGTAACTTCAGCAAAGTCTCAGAATACAAAATCAATGTGCAAAAATCACAAGCATTCTTATACACCAATAACAGACAGAGAACCAAATCATGAGTGAACTCCCATTCACAATTGCTTCAAATAGAATAAAATACATAGGAATCCAACTTAAAAGGGATGTGAAGGACCTCTTCAAGGAGAACTACAAACCACTGCTCAGTGAAATCAAAGAGGAAACAAACAAATGGAAGAACATTCCATGCTCATGGATAGGAAGAATCAATATTGTGAAAATGGCCATACTACCCAAAGTAATTTATAGATTCAATGCCATCCCCATTAAACTACCAATGAGTTTCTTCATAGAATTGGAAAAAACTGCTTTAAAGTTCATATGGAAGCAAAAAAGAGCCCGCATTGGCAAGACAATCCTAAGCCAAAAGAAAGCTGGAGGCATCATGCTACCTGACTTCAAACTATACTACAAGGCTACAGTAACCAAATCAGCATGGTACTGGTACCAAAACAGAGATATAGACCAATGGAACAGAACAGAGCCCTCAAAAATACCACCACACATCTACAACCATCTGATCTTTGACAAACCTGACCAAAACAAGAAATGGGGAAAGGATTCCTTATTTAATAAATGGTGCTGGGAAAACTAGCTAGCCATATGTAGAAAGCTAAAACTGGATCCCTTCCTTACACCTTATATGAAAATTAATTCAAGATGGATTAGAGATTTAAATGTTAGACCTAATACCATAAAAACCCCAGAAGAAAACCTAGGCAATACCATTCAGGACATAGGCATGGGCAAGGACTTCATGTCTAAAACACCAAAAGCAACAGCAACAAAAGCCAAAATAGACAAATGGGATCTAATTAAAGAGCTTCTGCACAGCAAAAGAAACTACCATCAGAGTGCAGGCATCCTACAGAATGGGAGAACATTTCTGCAATCTACTCATCTGACAAAGGGCTAATATCCAGAACCTACAAAGAACTCAAACAAATTTACAAGAAAAAAAAACCCCATCAAAAAGTGGACAAAGGATATGAACAGACACTTCTCAAAAGAAGACATTTATGCAGCCAACAGACACATGAAAAAATGCTCATCATCACTCACCATCAGAGAAATGCAAATCAAAACCACAGTGAGATACCATCTCATACCAGTTAAAATGGCGATCATTAAAAAGTCAGGAAACAACAGGTGCTGGAGAGGATGTGGAGAAATAGGAACACTTTTGCACTGTTGGTGGGACTGTAAACTAGTTCGACCATTGTGGAAGACAGTGTGGCGATTCCTCAAGGATCTAGAACTAGAAATACCATTTGACCCAGCCATCCCATTACTGGGTATATACCCAAAGGATTATAAATCATGCTGCTATAAAGACACATGCACACGTATGTTTATTGTGGCACTATTCACAATAGCAAAGACTTGGAACCAACCCAAATGTACATCAATGATAGACTGGATTAAGAAAATGTGGCACATATATGCCATGGAATACTGTGCAACCCTAAAAAATGACGAGTTCATGTCCTTTGTAGAGACACGGATGCAGCTGGAAACCATCATTCTCAGCAAACTATCGCAATAACAGAAAACCAAACACTGCGTGTTCTCACTCATAGATGGGAATTGTACAATGAGAACACTTGGACACAGGGTGGGGAGCATCACACACTGGGGCCTGTCATTGGGTGGAGTTGGGGGGAGGGATAGCATTAGGAGATATACCTAGTGTAAATGACGAGTTAATGGGTGCAGCACACCAACATGGCACATGTATACATATGTAACAGTATGTATATACATACATATGTTGTGCACATGTACCCTAGAACTTAAAGTGTAATTTAAAAAAAAAAATGTGAGTAATCGAGTGAATAGCTCTCTCACTTTCTCCAGAATACAGAAACAAATCAGTGCATCACCAACACTTGGAAACTCATTAAACAAGTTCTTGTGCCCCACCCCAGGCCTGCTGAATCAAACACTGGGCAGGGGGCGCAGGGGAAGCACCGTGTGATTTCATCAGCTGAACATCTCTTCCTCCTCCACCCTACATTTTCAAATCAAATGGAGTGCTGATTATAATTTCTTGTTCACAGTACTTTTCTGCTTTTGCTTTTGGAGAGTTGGCTAATTCTTCTGGCTCAAAAAATATGGCTAAATATTTCTCTCATCGATTATTTAGAATTAGGTATTAAATGTGTATGCCTTTCTTTGCCATGTTAGCATTTACCTCTATTAATGGTGTCAGTGGTAGCACGAACAAGTAAGTGCAGTGTGATAAATACCCAACATGACTGTTCTGCATCCAAAACCTCATGGGGAAGGAAATAAGAGAGAAGATTCCTTCTTGTCTCTGCTTTCTCCTCATTACATTATCCTCATATCTTCCCAGAGCTACAATAAAGTTTGAAGTGGAGATAACTGACTGTGTATTAGCCTTGTTTGGATAGTAACTAGATCGTTTTTCTTCCAGTTATTATTATTTAGCAATAATTTGTACTGTGCTTTTATTCATTCCCTTGAAGCATATCTTTCTATATTTTTTAAGAAATTTGTCTGTAGTCAAAAAGATTTTAATTTCATGATAGGATTTCAAGTAAAAAATAATCTGAATCCAGAGTTTAAATGTTTCATTTACTATGCTTTATTAGAAGAGACTTGAAGCCTTTCTAATATTATTAAAAATGCATTGAAAACGGCATTATTGTTGAATGTACCTTTTTGCTTTTGATTTCAATTCACTGTCACTAATTCTTTCTTTCTTTTTTCTTTTGGCCATTGTTCCAAAAGCTGAGGTCGTTTTTGCAAGTAAGGAAATACAGTTTGGATCTAGCATCTTTGATCCTGTATGCCTATCAGCTTAGTACAGCTCTTGCATATCTAGAGAGCAAAAGATTTGTACACAGGTAAGATACAGTCATAAATCTGTTAAGTTCCCTTCTGAAAAGTAGTGATCAAGAAACAGGGACCCATTTGGACCGTCTTTGGACCCAGGGATCCCTTTGGTACCATTTTGTACCAATTCTACAAAATTGTATTCTGTATATCATTAGAATCTATTGTACACAGTTAATAGCAAGTCATGCTGCGTTATGTCCTGTCAGAGTGAGATGCCAGGGCTTGTTAATACACAGTTACAAGATTTTTACACACGTGGAGTTTAAACATTGTGATACTTTCAGGTCACTTATTCCTTACACAAACGCTATAGAGAACCTGTACTTGGCAGCAGAGCAGTGAACATGTGGAAGTGGTCTCTGAAATGAATATTATCCTGGAACTTCCCGGGACAACACAGCCTTATGAGTGACATCTGTTAGCATTCTGCGGAATTTCTGTTTATAGCCTGAGTCTCTGTTTGAATGCAAGTAAAGACCCTTAAAATTTGTTTGCCAAGTATCATATTAGAATTGGTGTTTTGTTATCCGGCATTAAAACAAACTTCATCCAAAAAAAAAAAAGAAACAAAAACTAAGGCTCTGAAAAAATCAACTGCATCAGCAAAATCATTTAAAAGTTTTCAGAAGGCAACTTTTATCTAATGATATCTCTTCAGGAATGGCAGTGTTATAGGCCCCAGTTATATATCACTGTCTATCAGTTAATGCAATTGGTAATATGGTTTTATGAACAGTAATAAGGATTTTCATTATTTTAGAATATACTTTGCCATCATTCAAAATAATCATTTATTAATGGGTAAATATCTGGCAAAAAGAATATATATGAAATAAATTTTGTGTGTGTGTATATATGAGATTTATTGTATATATCCTATAATAAATATCATATAATCTGCTTGCATTGTATATAAGCTGTCTTTCAAAGTGCCTATTGGTATGTCTTTATCTACGAGCGTATAGGTTTGTTTTTCTTATTTTAAGTCTTACTGTCTCAAATTCTTCTTTATCAGGGACATTGCTGCTCGGAATGTTCTGGTGTCCTCAAATGATTGTGTAAAATTAGGAGACTTTGGATTATCCCGATATATGGAAGATAGTACTTACTACAAAGGTAAGAAATCAGAGCAGTACCTAAGAAATAGGCTTGGAATCTTTAACGTATTTCTAAAAACAGTATGTTCTAATACGCTCACCTGATCTTTGACAGAGATATAAAATCAACTAAACGGAGGAAGCAACAGTCGTCTCAGTAATGGTGCTGGAGCAGTTGGACATCCTTAGGCAAAAAATATACCTCAATTTAAACCTCTGAATCCCATTTCAGATTAACTCAGAGTGGATTATGGACTTAATTACAAAATATTAAACTTTTAGAAAAAAACATAAGAGTAAATATTTGGCATCTAGGCCTAGGCCAGGGATCCTTAGACTTGACACCAGAAACAAGGATTCATAAAAGGAAAAAGTTGATAAACTGAACCTCATAAAAATTATGAATTTTTGTTCTGCCAAAGACCCCGTTAAAAGGATGAAAAGAGGAGCTGCAGAGTAGGAGAAGATGTGTGCCAGCCACATATCTGACAAAACTATTATCTAGAATATAGAAGGAACTCTTAAAACGTAGTAAAAAATGACACAAAGAATGCACTTAGAAATTGGCAAAAAAATAGGAAGGGACATTTCATTGAAGAGGAAACATGGATTGCACGTAAGCATGTGAAGATGTAGATGTTCCACATCTGTGTCCATTAGGAAAATGCAAATTCAGAACACAATGAGATTACAGTACATACCTGTCAGTTGTTAAAGAATATGCTAGCGAAGATGCAGAGAAACTAAATTGCTGCTGGGAATGTAAAATGGTAGAGGCATTCTGGAAGAGAGTTTGGCAAATTCTTTAAAAATTAAGCATACAAGTATTATATGACCCAGGAGTTGCATGTCTGGACATTTCTTCTGAAGAAATGAAAATTTGTACACAAAACCATACTCAAATGTTCATTGCAGTTGTATCTGTAATAGCCAGAAATTCAAATCAGCTCAAATGTCTTTCAATCAGTAGACACACCATCATCTTACACCAGATGCAGCTGGTTGTATCAATTGCCTCAGTGAAGGGGATCTGACTTAAAGATACGCAGGCTGCTAACTTCAGCACCTTGGATCCATTAGTTTGGTGGGATTTTTGTTTGTTTGCTTGTTTTGAGACAGGGTCTCGCATTGTTACTCAGGCTGGAGTGCAATGGTGCAAACATTGCTCACTACAGCTTTGGCCTCCTGAGCTCAAGAAGCCCGCCCACCTTAGCCTCCCAAATTGCTGGTACTACAGGCATGCGTCACCATGCCTGGCTAATTTTTTGTAGAGATGGGGTTTTGCCATGTTGCCTAGGCTGGTCTTTGATCAAACTCCTGGGCTGAAGCCATTCTCCTGCCTCCACCTCACAAAGTGCTGGGATTACAGGCATGAACCATCGGGCCCAGCCTCCATTAGTTTTTTTAACTGAAATCTAGCTTATGTTAGTTGTCTTTAATTTTGCCAATCTTGGAATCACATTGAATTGGTTCTTCAAATTATTACTGAACTAATATTTTTCTGAATAATGTTTTCATATTCCTAGAACTTTAAGGTTTAGATAAATCCATATTGTGCTATTAATACTGCTAATTATGACTACCATTTTACAAAGGCCAGTTTCTTAGGGTATTTGATTTTTATATTGCAAAAAAATGAACCCAGATTTTTACATGCAAAGCTACTCTCTTATTTTAATCTCATAACTATTTTCTTTCCATGTATCTTCTGTATATTATTGCCTGTCACTATTTTATTTTTAAAATTCATTTTAAATTTTTATTTTATTTTATTTTGAGACAGAATCTCGCTCTGTCACCCAGTCTGGAGTGCAGTGGCGCTGGCTGGGCTCACTGCAAGCTCCACCTCCTGGGTTCACGCCATTCTCCTGCCTCAGCCTCCCGAGTAGCTGGGACTACAGGCGCCCACCACCACACCCAGCTAATTTTTTGTATTTTTAGTAGAGATGGGGGTTCACCGTGTTAGCCAGGATGGTCTTGATCTCCTGACCTCGTGATCCGCCCACCTTGGCCTCCCAAAGTGCTGGAATTACAGACATGAGCCACTGCACCTGGCCTAATTTTTTAAATTAATTTTTTAAATTAAAATTTTTTTATGACAGGGTCTCGTTCAGTCACCCAGGCTGGAGTGCAGTGGCATGAGCACAAGTCACTGCAGCCTCAACCTCCTGGGCTCAAGTCATCCTCCTGAGTAGTTGGGACCACAGGCACATGCCACCATGCCCAGCCAATTTTTTTATTTTTTTGTAGAGATTAGGTCTCACTTTGTTGCCTAGGTTAGTCTTGAACTCATGGGCTCAAGTGATCTTCCCACCTTGGCCTCCCAAAGTGCTGAGATTACAGGCATGAGCCACTGTGCCCAGCTACCTGTCACTGTTTTTAAATGATCCTTTGATATATGAAAAGAAGATCAGTTGTTTATTTATCGTAATTATTTAGTCATTTAACTTAAAAAAGACGAAGTCAACTTTTCACTATTTTTAAATACATTTTATATCCAGCTTTGATCTTAACTGTCCCAAGTCCTAGAATTCCAATAAAGAGCTAAATTCCAAGTAGTATGATGTCCAAATTTTCGTATCATTCGAACAGCATTTTGAATAGGCAGTTGACAAATTCACACAAATATTTTCTCAGAAAGGTTAATAAGTATACATTCCATTAGGCTATAGAAATAAGTGCAAACTCCAAATAGAGATTCTTCAAAATACTCCTCTTTCTAGGAATTCTAATAGTCTTCAGAGGCAACTGATTGCTTACAGAAGAAAGTCCAGACCCTTGACATGCTGGCAGAGCCCAGCTGCTCATGCTCCATGCTTTTCTGAATCAGGGTGCTGTTCCTGTGCCCTGCTCCCTTGACCAACCCCTTCTGCTCTTACATCCTCTCCCTGCAGCCTTCCCTGGTCATCCTCTCAGTCACTGTTTCCTCTCCACTTTCAGGACACTTGGCATGCATCCACTATCTCTGTTACACCTTGTACCAAATTTGAGTATACTTCTGTCTGCCTTTTAGAATGAGAATTCTTTGAAGAAAAGGACTCGGGATTGTTCATCTTGAGAACTCAGCAGTTGAGGAAATGTTTACTAAGGTTTTGAGTGACTTGCCTTTGTGGCACAAAGAAAACGTTTAGGTCTGAAAAGGGAGCTGATTTCAGGCTTCCCTAGAGAAGTCCTTCTCAACCCATTGCCCCTTCCTGCTCCTCACATGCCTGATTATTTGTGGAGTCTGCGTTGGTGCATTCACCTAGTGGCTAACATATGTTTGTAATTCCCAAAATCAATACTCAAGGTGCTTTCATAGTCATTTGAGGACATGCACAGAGCAACAAAAAAATTGAGTATTCCCTAATACCGAAATATGCAGCTGAGGTTCAGCAAGGCTGCAGTCTCTCCCTTCTGTCGCAGCCAGAGGTGGGAAGACAGGGTCAGGGCTGGGAGGGAACGGCAGGGCAGAGCCAGCAACTCAGGCTCTGGTGGTTGGAGAGGTTTGAATCCCAACTCTGGTACCTGTTAGTGGGGCAGTCTTGGGCAAGTCACTTAACACATCTGAGCGTCCTTTTCTAAAGGAAATATAACCTACCAGAATGAGTTGTTTCATGAGTTAAGATTGTAATCTATGTGAGATACGAATATATGTGTACATATTTCTCCTGAGAGCAGTGGTTCTGTGTTTGCAACAACTTTATATAACATTAACTACCACCAGTGAGGATCGACTATATATTATTTATTATTAGCAGGATATGTGTATAGCAAGCATTCTAAGCTACAGATAAGTATCTCTTCTGTAAACTGTGGAATCTTACATAATGGAGTTGCACCTAATACCTGCACCTAAACCCCTGGTAAACTGGGGTTTGCTCTCCCTCCCTGTTCTTTGCCTCTCTCTAGAGAGAAGGACATTAGTATTTTATTTATCTACCATCTAACCATTCCTCACCCCTAAGTGACCTCAAAACATAAAGTAAATGAAAAGTAATTCTCCCAAAGAGATGGAAGATTCAAGGGGTCAAATAGTTAAAGCTTTTTCCTTTAATACTGAAAATCTCAGCTAGCTCTGTTAGATTCTTAAGCAGATAACAAGGAAAATTTATTTTCTAAAATTAATCTTCTAGCTTCCAAAGGAAAATTGCCTATTAAATGGATGGCTCCAGAGTCAATCAATTTTCGACGTTTTACCTCAGCTAGTGACGTATGGATGTTTGGTGAGTATTCTTAAAAGTTTTGTATTATTTAAAAATTATATTTCATATGTTATACCAAAAAAAAAAATCTCTCTTTGGAATATGTAGGTTGATTTGCCTTCCCTAACCTGATCATCTCCTCATCAGACTTCTTTTGATTAATTTGACAATAAATAGCCTGGCATCTACTGTGCATCAGCTTCTGGGCACAGCTTCCATAAGGGTCCACAGTTCTGATTGCCCAGCTCCTTCCATCACTCTTCCTTTCTGTTCCCCTTTGCTGTCTCTTCTTTCCTCACAGGGGGATATTTTGCTCATTTCCTTCTTTCTTTTCTCTCTCTCCCTTTGCCGTCTAATTCATTCTTTTCATATGAGTGACATTAAACAGTAAACACCTGGCCCCTCCAACCCTGAGTATCTAAAATTCTACCTTGTCTCTTTATTCTGGGGTCCAAGCTCCTTCCTAACCTATCTCAAGACTTGGAAGTTTGATCCTTTGTTTTCTGTAGCTTCTGCTTTTTTGATAATCTCATTTGTTCTTCCTCACCTGCTGTAAGGTCATCATTCTCCTGCTCTGTGGTTATTGAAATTCCTTCTAGCTGGTGTAAAAGTGTGGCTCTCATTTATTCTTTGCTACTTATTTAAAATACTTTATCCAAATTTTAAAATTACTCACTATTTTTAACATGAATGGCTCTTCCCTTGACCCCACTCTTCATTTTTCTTGGTGTTATTCCTTCTACCCAGAATGCCTTATCCTTATACCTTCCTCTTCCAGTTGAAATCCTACCTAACCCTCAAGGTCCACCTTAAACGTCCTTGAAGCCTTCCTCTTCCTTTCTGTACATTTCCTACACTTTCTCTCTTTGTCATAACACTCATGTTGATTCTGTGAATAGACTTGTGGACATGTTATCTCTCCTAAATTAGAAACTACTTTGGAGGAGATGCCCTGTTAAGATTATGTACCTTTTTTCCTCTTATAAATAAAAATAACAGATCAAGTATGTGTTCTTATTTTTTTTCTTCTGTTTACTTACTGTTGATTCTTAATCATCGTTTAATGTCCCAATAGATAACTAGGTGAAGGAAGGAACTTTCAAATAGAACAGGATACGGCATGACATGATTAGAAAAAGCTCTGAAGTCCAATTGATGTGGTTCAAATCCCAAGGCCTTGATTATTAGCTGTGTAATCCACAGAGCAAGTAACTTACCTTTTCAGAGAAATTTCATGTTTCAAAACTTCTAAGATGCCTGTTTTTTTACATGTTAACATTTCTAGAACTGGAGTGTATCTTAAAATCAGTGGCATTTTACAGTCGGTAATAATTGGAGGCATTTTTTAATGTAGTTATACTTGCTTTCACTCATGTGGACTTTGTTTTGTTAATATTGTTACTGTAGTGTCTGAATGACTTTGAAAGAGCTCTTTTGGTAAGAATAAAATAAAAATTCTAAGAGGGAAGAAAGAATTGTATCACACTTTAGTTTTCAACATTATTCTCCCTTTTTTGGTCATATAAACTAATGATGTTTCCTATAATCAGTGGATGTGATTTTTGTCAAATGTGATATAATGCAGTATTTAAAGAAACATAACATAAGGTTGTTGTGAGGATTAAGGGTAATATATGAGGCTGGGCGTGGTGGCTCATGCCTGTAATTCTAGTACTTTGGGAGGCCAAGGAGGAAGGATCACTTTTAACCCAGGAGTTCAAGACCAGCCTAGGCAACATAGCAAGACCCCATCTCTACAAAAAATACAAAAATTAGCTGGTTTGGGTTGCGTGTGCCGATAGTTTCAGCTACTCAGGAGGCTGAGGTGGGAGCATCACTTGAACCTGGAAAGTGGAGGCTGCAGTGAGCTGTGATGGAGACTTTGTCTCAAAAATATATGTATTTGTAAAATGTCTAAGAAGTGTGCCAGGAACACCTTAAGTTCTTCAGAAGTGATACCCAGTGTTGCTACTACTGATGATATTGTTGTAACTTCTTGTGAGAAAAGCAGTACTAAGGCATTATGTTTGTCAGATACTCTTTACATTGAAATTCTTGGATTCTTGGCTAAGTTCAGAATCTAATTCACATCAAGATGGTAATATGCCTTGCTTCCTTTGAGGCAGATTTCATTCTAGGTTCTAAAGATGCAAAAATAAAGTCACAGTTCCTTTCTTCAAGGCATCAGTTGTACATTGTGATAGAAGTAGATTTGAAATGACAGAAACTTTTCCCAGAGGAAAAGCATTATAAAGAACTACATTACAAATGTACCTACAAAGAAGAGAGCTTGTGAGGAAGGTAAAGGGATGTTTTTGGTGTGTTCCACAGGTAGCAAGAAGCCCAGAATAACCAAGTGCAGAGCAGTGATGATAAGGCACTAGGAGAAAACATCCGCCCTTTACACCACCAGTTCTCTCCATTTCCTTTCCATTGCATTGTATGTTCATTGCCAGTTTTAGGTTTCTTGTTTGTTTTAAAGGTGAATTTTTAAATTTTTTTTTAAATTTTAGATTCAGAGGGTCCATGTGCAGGTTTGTTACATGGATATGTTGCACAGTCCTAAGGTTTGGGCTTCAGTGGAACCTATCACCCAAATAGTGAACATAGTACCCAATGGGTAGTTTTTCAACCATTACCGACCTCGTTCCCCCCCTGCTCTTTTATTCCCCGGTGTCTGTTGTTTCCATCTTCATGTCCATATGTATCCAGTGTTTAGCTCCCTCTTATAAGTGAGAACATGCAGTGTTTGGCTTTCTGTTTCTGTATTAATTCACTTTGGATACATGACTTTCAGTTGTTTCTGTGGTGCTGCAAAGGCCATGGTTTCATTCTTTTATGCCTGCGTAGTATTACATGGCATGTATGTACTACATTTTCTTTATCCCATCCTAAAGGTGAATTTTTAAGGATTATTCAGAAGATACTGAGAAAGGATTGGATTTCCCAAGGGTAGAATGCAAGTAAACTTTTTGCGGTCACACTGTGGCATTTATAGACAAGATGACTTGAAGCCCAAAGTTCACATCTTTCCTGGGGGAAAACAGTGACCTGTCCATGAATCAACCAGATAATGACGCCTTTATGCACTCTAGATAAGAAGAGGCCAACCTTGTTAAGGGAAACTTGTTAAGGAATCTTAGTTTTCCAAAAGCATAAGACTTACACTAGTATTTTCTTTATTGGACCTCAGGCCAGCTGCTCTAATTATAAACAGGTGAGACTGAAGTGGGACAGATTAAAATTCAGCGTTTCCTGAACTAGTTCATTAAGCCACGAAGTAACACTGTAGCTAGTGGGCAATTTTCTAATAGTGTTTTTCTAGAGAAATAAACTGAGAAAAATTATAGCATTTTTCTTGATTAATAATTTAACATTTCATTATTTACATCATATTAAATCATTAGGTTATTCTTATTTTATACTAGAGTGAATATAATGCTGCTTTGGTAGATAACTTGCCCATTACCTCCCAGCTGGTACTCGGGTGCCTAGAAAAATGATTTTCTTGGAACCTGGGAGTTACACTCTTCATACTGAGCTCACTGTTGTGTTTTCATTCCCACTTGACAGGTGTGTGTATGTGGGAGATACTGATGCATGGTGTGAAGCCTTTTCAAGGAGTGAAGAACAATGATGTAATCGGTCGAATTGAAAATGGGGAAAGATTACCAATGCCTCCAAATTGTCCTCCTACCCTCTACAGCCTTATGACGAAATGCTGGGCCTATGACCCCAGCAGGCGGCCCAGGTTTACTGAACTTAAAGCTCAGCTCAGGTAGGAGTTGGCGGGAGAGAGGGCCTGGGGGTGGGGGCAGATTATGCTGCTTCTCCTCCTTGCAGTAATAGCATTTTAAGGTCATTATATCAGTATGTCTAAGGCCGAACTATTTTTCGTTCAAATGCAATTACTTCTAAAATTGATTTGCATTTCTTCTTACCTTGCTAGAGTCTTAAGTAAATTATATCTTTAAAATTTTAATAAAGCTCCAATTATGGTCAAATCTCTCTCCCCTAGCTTCTGACTTAGCATGGCTTGCAAGATCCATAATAACATAGTCCCTAGTTACCTCACTCATCTCATCTAACACAACCCTCTATCTCTATCTCCCTCACACTTTGTGATCCAGCAATACCTACTTATAATTCTCCTAACACAGCTCACTGCCTTTTCACATGCTGTCTTCACTCCCAGAAATCCCTTTCCTGACCTTTGCCACCTGTAAACTTTTATTCAGTTTTCAGAACCCAGCTCAGATGTTACCTGCTCTAGGAGGCCTTCCTAATCAGCCCTGCTCCGAAAGAGATAGTTATTCCTTTGGCACCTTTTGAATACTTCTGTTTTTATATTTAAAACATCCATTGCTTGTTCAGGTGCCGTTTTGTGGCTCCTACTTTGTGCCAGGTACTGTTAAACCCCTGGAGGAAGCACGCGGGGACATTAGTGTGCTGAATCCCTCAGAGGAGCATGTGCATACTCTACCCTGTTGCCTGGCCTGGAGAGGTTCTTGTTTGCTTGTCTGTGTCCCCAGCTATACTCAGAGCTCTTGACGGGCATCATTGTGTCTTACTGATTTCTGTAGCCCCAGTGCCAAGCATAGGATCTGGCACCATATAAGTGCTCAATAAACATTTGTTGAATTGAATTGGAGTCTAGAATGAGACTTAATACTGTAATAAACAAGATATTGTAATATAACACATAGGCATGAGAAGCTTTATTATATAAACAATACCATGGTTCAATGTGTGCTGTGTTACCTGTTTTCACACTTGGGGACTTCCTCGATTTTACGTGAGTGTTTATGGGTTTGTGTTTCATGCTGTATTTTAGTGTTTTTCCTAAAAATCATCAACTACAGAGTCCAGGCTTTCACCATCTAGCCCAGCCTTCTCTCCACATGTTCAAGCTGTTCAACCTGCTAGACAGGATTCCTTTTAAGGAGAATATTTCAAAGAAGAATTAAGACCCATAGGTAGAAGCACAAAGGATTCATCCAGTCTGAAAATGTTTGCTAAGCACCTTTGTTATTCTAAGCTAGGTTCTGTGGGTTCAACAGTGAGCAAGACCCAATCCCGGCTCCCAGAGAGTTTAAAGTCTGGTGGAGGAGACCGAGGTATCACCGGTTATTACAATACAGTGAGCACCACATCAGAAAGACCAGCCACACTCTTGGTCTCCTTCCCCATAACTCTCACGCGCTGGCCTGGTTCTACTTTTCAAGGCCCCATAGAACAACCCTACTCTGCCTTTCACACAATAGGCCTTCAGGGTAATTCTAAACAGCTTCCTTACCTCCTCTTAGCTTCTTCTAGCCAAAAATCTTCAGTTCCTTAATTAATTCTCATATAACTTAACTGCCTATTCTCTCACTTTTACAGCTGGTTTTTGGACATGCTTTATTGCATGTTTTGCTCCTATTTGTTCCTCCTTGATCCTTCCTCAGGATTTGACAGTTTCTGTCCTTGACATTGTTCCTCTCTGATACCAGTTCTATCACCCTACCTCCCTGGCATCTCTTTCTACCTCACTGACTTGCCATCTCTCCACCATTACTATGAGTATTAACTGAATTTCTGTTCTCCGCCTCTTACTTTCTCCCATTTTCTCTCATTACTCTTCCTGGATGTCTGACCCATTCACACGGCTTTGCTTCTCACCTCTCTCTGTCTGTAGTTCAGTCCTGCCCTTTTCTCAAGTCCCAAACTTACATTTTAAATTGCTGGCTGGGCATCATGTTTATCCAGAAAGCAAAGCTGTTACATTCTCCTCTAAGCCAGCCCTTCCTCCTCACTTCCTCCAGGTTGGAATAGTGCCTTTATCTTTGACATCATCTTGGAGTCATGCTTCACTCCTTGTGCACACCCCCCATCCTCCATCCTGCGCTCTTCTCCCATCTATCTGGCATGACCAGCTTAGTCAATCTTCCTGAACTGTCACTGGAAAAATAACTCGCCTGGTCAAAACAACTTTCAGTGGGGTTTTGTCACCTTTCATGTTTGGTTAAAGGCTTCCACGGTAACATTTAGGCCTCATTTCATTATGGCCTGAGATTGTCTTCCCATCCCTTTCACACATGGTAGCTAAACTAACCCTCCTCTCAGCCCAGAATGCCTCCTCCTTCACTTGGGGAGATCCTACCCATCTTTCTCGGCTTCTTTCATGCACTGGGTCTTCTGTGACTTCACAGCTGACTAGCCTCCACCCTCTGAGTCTCCAAAGCTCTTTGTTCTTATCAGGCTTACCCTATGCTGCCGTAGATGGCTGCAACCCGTGTTCAATTCAGTTTGATAAACACTGTTGAGCACCTACAGTAGCTGAACCTGGTGCTAGTCACTGGGGCAAAGATGACTAAAACACTTTTCCTGCCCTCGAGGAGCTCACAGTCTAGTATGTCTCATCCCCTACTAGACTGAAGCTCCTTGAGGACAGGGATGGTCATACTCACCTCGGTGTTGCCTGAACCTCCAGGCCAGGAACCTAGCTAGCTAGATACAGAAAGGGTCACCCAGGCACTGAGTTCAAGGCTTAGAACATATGAGTGATTCTTAACATTAAGGAATGCTCCACTGAGGTAAATTATCTCCAAAAAGTATCAATACATATTTTTAGAACTACATATAATTACTTTAAATATGTACCTGTGGTATAATTTATGGATATCTTCTTATATACTACTAGCACAGGTAATTCAGCATTCATTCATTCTGCGTTGTTCTGTTTTAGAAATGGTGTTTAACTTTGCGTTTTGAACATATATAATTGGGCTACCAAATAGGCCACCATTTTATATTATAAAATGTAACTATGTAGTATAATTGCTTACTTGAACATTTACATATAACAGTATATCACAATAACTAAATAGGTTACTAATTTTTTGAAAATTTTTATTATTTCCACGATTTTAACAAACAATAAGTTTGGATAGCCCTTTGGTAGTTAAAAACCATGGTAGTTAAAAATGTTTCCCAAATCCCATTCTTCTTCTTGACCTCAAAAGAATTCTCCTTCCCTAGCTCAAAAGAATACTTGCAAGTAGACTCAAATTACTGTGGGATTCCCCTTATCTTTAACTGGAGTGTATGTGTGTGTATTTTATTTTGTTGAGGCGGGATCTCCTCTGTTGCCCAGGCTGGAGTGCAGTGGCACCATCTTCGCTGCCTGCAGCCTCCATCTCCCATGCTCAAGTGATTCTCCCACCTTAGCTCCCGAGTAGCTCAGACTACAGGCATGCACACCACACCACCACACCCAGCTAATTTTTTGTATTTTTGGTAGAGATGGGGTTTCGCCATGTTGCCCAGGCTGGTCTCAAACTCCTGAGCTCAAGCAGTCCGCCCACCTTGGCCTTTCAAAGTGCTGAGATTGCAGGCATGAGCCACCATGCCCAGCCTGATGTATTTGTTTTTGACTATATTAGTTGAGAAGTGATTTTTGGTATGGAACCTTTTGGGCAAACTCATAGGAAAATCACCTTGGTCATACTTTGATGAGGTGATGTCTATGACTCAAGAAACCTGTCCTTCCTACATCCTGTTTATTCATAGGTATTAATTCATTGAGAAGTAGAATGAGATTAACCTGCAAGTGGTCTGTTATCAAGTATAAAAAATTCCTCAATAGGAATACCTTTAATTGATCAATACTGAAATTTTCTTATAATGCATACTTTAGCATTTTTGTGCTTTATGACTGTCAGGTTATAAGAGCGCACTAATTATTTTTTGAGTGAGCGCACTAAGTATTTTTTGCCCGGGCGCGGTGGCTCACTCCTGTAATCCCAGCACTTTGGGAGGCCAAGGCGGGCGGATCACCTGAGGTCAGGAGTTGGAGACAAGCCTGGCCAACATGGTGAAACCCTGTCTCTACTAAAAATACAAAAATTAGCCGGGCGTGGTGGCAGGTACCTATAATCCCAGCTACTCAAGAGGCTGAGGCAAGAGAATCGCTTGAACCTGGGAGGCGGAGGTTGCAGTGAGCTGAGATCGCGCCATTGCACTCCAGCCTGGGAGACAAGAGCTAGACTTTGTCTCAAAAAAAAAGAATGGCATTTAATTCAGTTAATTCTTTGTGAGGTACTATGACAGGGAAACCATAATAAACAGCTTTAGTATTTGCCTTTTTGCAGGTATGTTCAAAAATAATATGTCCCAACAGTACTCTTCTTGACTAAGGTGTTGGTACCACTATTTTAAAAAAGAACATCAGCTTTATCTCAGATTAGAAAAATATTTTAGATTAATATAAAAATTCTTAAATATATTTTAGGCAAATTAGGGCAGTAAACAAAATTACCACTTTAAAATTTTGTGTTACGATTTTTGTATATTTTAAAACTTTTTATTGGTGTTTAATAAACACACCAAGAAGTGACAGTTTACTGGATTTCCACCAGTTGGATACAGTGTGTCACCAGCATCCAAAATGAAAGTACTACCAGCATCCCAGAAATCTTCCACATGCCCCTTTCCAATCACTGTTCACCCTCCACGGGTAACCTCTATCTTGACTATAGATTGGTTCTGCTTGTTTTTGAACATGATGTAAATGGTATCAGTCAGTACTTACTTCATATATATATAATTTATTTTACTCAACAGTTTGTGGAATTAATCCATATTATTCATGTAGTTATACTCAATTCTCGTTGTATAGTGTTCCATTTGTGAATATACTATAGTTCATTCCACTGTTGGTGAAAATTTGTATACTTCTAATTTGGGGCTCTCAAGAATATTGCTCTGTAAATTAGATGATATAGTAAGTGGTATGTAAACAGATTTACCTGATGCTTTATGTTCTAAAGAACACCAGTCTTGTAAGTATCACCTTGGAAAACAGTCCCTGATTTTGAACTGGTCTTCCATCATTGAGCTCTTTAGGAATATTTTTAGAACCAGTACCATGTGCATTGATAGCAAATCTCCATCCTCTACAGTTAGCTCTTCTAGTTATAACATTGAAATAGCTAGTAGTTAGTTCAACCATTATGGAAAACAGTATGGCGATTCCTCAAGGATCTAGAACTAGAAGTACCATATGACCCAGCCATCCCATTACTGGGTATATACCCAAAGGATTATAAATCATGCTACTATAAAGACACATGCACACGTATGTTTATTGCGGCACTATTCACAATAGCAAAGACTTGGAATCAACCCAGATGTCCATCAGTGACAGACTGGATTAAGAAAATGTGGCACATATACACCATGGAATACTATGCAGCCATAAAAAAGGATGAGTTTGTGTCCTTTGTAGGGACATGGATGCAGCTGGAAACCATCATTCTTAGCAAACTATCACAAGAACAGAAAACCAAACACCGCATGTTCTCACTCATAGGTGGGAACTGAGCAATGAGATCACTTGGACTTGGGAAGGGGAACATCACACACGAGGGCCTATCAAAAGAAAGAAAAAAGAAATAGCTAGTAGTTATAGAACAATTTCTGTTGGCAGGCATTGTGCCATGAACTTTTATACACTATTTCACCTTAATCCTCACAGTCCTGGGACATAGAGGTAGTATCTTCATCGTCAGTTTACGATGATGAGGAGACTGAAACTGTGTGGTTAGGCACCTGACAGAAGGACACAGAGCTGGAATTCACCTGAGTCCAGAGCTTGAGCTATGAGCCGTCATGCTTTACTGACTGCCTTGATGTTTATTGGCTAGAAGTCATTAAGTGTGCCTGCCATTTTATGATTTGGACTGGTGAGCAGGTTGTTAATATTGGTTAGTTAAAAAGGAAAAAGAAAAAAAATTACTATTACAGAGAATTCCTGCAGCTGATTTTCTTACATTGTTTATCAACCGAAGTCCTTAAAGGGAATGGCAGCATCATTAGCAGATGCACAGAGGCCCTACCCACAGGCTTTGAGGGGGACAGGGCTTCCTTGTGTACTTTCAAAGTATTTTCTTACTGGTGTTACTTGTTTTATTGGCATATTTTGAGTGTGTTGTATTTTGCTGCTGTGGAACACAATAATTTCACATACATTGGGGAGCAGGTTTGGAAGTTTTGAACAAGTCACCTAGAGTTGACTTCAAGCAGATCAGAGCCAAACCATGGCACAGTGTCATCCAGAGAGCCTGCTGGGAACTGCTTGTATACAGAGCTTTCACTCCAGCTGGGGGGTGTTGGAAGTTTTTGTTCGGGGGTTTTTGTTTTTGATTTTGTGTGTGTGTGTTTCTTTTGGTTTTTGATTTCTAGTTATTTGTCTTAACCATGTGCTGTCATGTTTTGCTTCTTAACTTTATCAAACAAAACCAGCCTTTGGGAGAATGTTTGGTCAGAGCTATAGCTTAGCTCAGCATGGGTGCAGACAGATTTTCTTACTTTTTTTTCATATCACTTCTCAGTATCATACCTAAGTGAAGTTGCAAGGCATCTAAGGAACACAAACTATTTCAGTTGATCTGTGAGACTGCCAGTTCAAGCTATTATAGCAACACCTTGAGAGTAAATGGGCATGTATGCATTATATAATTTTTCAAAGAATGTTTAAAAGATTGTGTGGCTTTGGGCAAGTTACTAAGCCTCCCTTGTAAGAGCAAGATCACAGATATACTACCCATATTCTCAAGAATAAATAAATAATCTGGCCAGTCTCAGTGGCTCACACTTGTAATCCCAGCACTTTGGGAGGCCGAGGCCTGAGGTCAGGAGTTCAAGACCAGCCTGGCCAACTGGTGAAACCCCATCTCTACTAAAAATACAAAAAAAATAGCCAGGCATGGTGGCAGATGCCTGCGAATCCCAGCTACTCAGGAGGCTGAGGCAGGAGAATCCCGTGAACTCAGGAGGCAGAGGTTGCAGTGAGCCGAGATCGTGCCACTGCACTCCAGCCTGGGCAACAAGAGCGAAACTCTGTCTCAAACAAACAGATAAATAAATAAATAATCCATGTCCATTGCTCATGGTAAGCACACACACTGTGTTAGCTAATTTAGAAGTAGGTAGTAGTAGCAATAAAGCTTTCCTTGAAAATCCAGAAGGGACCTGGCAATCTTAGAGTACAGAAGAGTTATCAGTTATAGTTAGACATCCTTAAAAATATATAGTTATTTGTATTTAATTTTAAGGTAACCAGTAACAGAATTGTGCAGAATTATGAGCTTTGGAATGACAGATCTCACTTTGAGTCCTGGCCCCACCACTTTACCGTCCTTGGGAAACATCTTTAGCTTTTCTTTTCTTTTTTGTTTTTTTTGAGACGGAGTCTCGCACTATCATCCAGGCTGGAGTGCTGTGGTGCAATCTCTGCTCACTGCAACCTCCACCTCCCCTGGTTCAAGCAATTCTCTTGCCTCACCCTCCCGAGTAGCTGAGATTACAGGCGTGTACCACTGTGCCGGGCTAATTTTTTTTGTATTTTTAGTAGAGACAGGGTTTCACCGTGTTGGCCAGGCTGGTCCTGAACTCCTGACCTGAAGTGATCTACCCTCCTGGGCCTCCAAAAGTGCTGGGATTACAGGCATGAGCCCCCGTGCCCAGCCTTCTTTCTCTACTTTTCTAAAAAGTGTAGTACTCTTTCTACTCAGTAGCTACTTTCTAGGGTTCTTATGAGTTTTGAGTGAGTGTTAGCTATTCTTATTATTCAGATAATAAGAATACCAAGATACTTGGTATCAAAATATCAAGCACATCTTTTTGATGTTTTATATCGATGTATTATAGATATATGAATTTTAAAGTATTAATCTGTGAACCACATCTTAAACATGTTTAATCTGTTTTGGATTCTTCACTTATCCCACAACGTGAATTTTAAATTAGAAGTCCTAGGTTTGATTAATGACATGAAATTGCTTGTACTACTGTGTGTTTTTTTCAAGTGATTTTGTATTTGCTTCCAAAATTCCTTTCAAAGGTGGTGTCTCAATTCCTCTTTAGTCATTATACCAGTTTTTTTTTTTTTGTTTTGTTTTTTTGCATTGCTATGCTGTTGGGTCTAGATATTATCTAGAAGAGTAATCTGTTTCACAATTATAGCTATGTACAGTTAAAATGTTCACAACGTGTGAACTTTAGGAGTTTTTTTGTTTGTGTTCTGTTTTGGCCCTCAGTCTTCCCGGTGATAAAAAGCAAACTGCAAATCTGAATTTAATAGGAATTTAATGTAAAATGTAAATTGTTTCTACTGAAAATTGTATCTTAGCTGCTTCATATCTAACAATAATTCTTACCCCTCATTGGTTCTCACCCACACATCTCTACCGTAGTACTGTCTTTGCACAATTTGCCAAAGTGCACAATTTGGCACTTTGAAACCAATAACTTAACATCTACCTCTCTTTCTCTGCCTTAATTTTTTTCTCAGACTTGGATTTTAGCAATACCTTTTGTATTATGTTTTTAGTGCTTGCTCTGGGAATTACACTATACATCTTAACTTTTCATAGTTTACTTAGAGTTAATCATTGTACTTCATATAAAATGTAGAAACTTTGCCAGCAGGAATGTCCATTTACCACTACTACCTTGGTCCATTATGCTGAAGTTGTCATGTATGTTACATATGCCATTAACCTCACAAAATTAGATTATGATTTTTGTCTTAAATACCATTTTAAAGAAAGTAAGGAAACTTCTATATTTAACTTCGTACAGTGCTCCATTCTTCTTGAAGAACTTATTTCCATTTGGTTTCCCATCAGATGAAGAATTTTTTTAGCATTTCTTATGGTGCACATCAGTTGGTGGTGAATTCTATTAGTTGTATATTATCTAAAAATGAGTTGAACTTAACTTTGTTGATAGGAATTTCAGGTTAACAGAGTTGTAATTTTTTTTTTTCCCCAGCACCTTAAAGATGTTCTTTTACTGTCTTCTGCCCTGTTATGTTTAATGAGAAGTCACTGGTAATACAATTGTTACTTTGTATGCAGTGTGTCATTTTTCTCTGGCAGCTTCCATGATTTTCTTTCTTTGATTTTTCAACAGTTTAAGTAGGATGTGCTTGGGTGTGGTTTTCTTAATGTCAGTTGTGTTTAGGATTTGCTGATTCAAAAGGTTGAATCTATAAACATATCCTTTATAAAATTAGAAAAACTTAGATCATTATTTCTTCAGATATATTTTTCTGTTCTGTTTTCCTTCTCTTCTTCTGAGATTCCAGTTGCATGTGTGTTAAGACTTCTGATGGTGTCCTTCAGGCCAAGTCCCAGAAGCTCTCATTGTCACCTTCTCTTTCCCTTGCTCTTCCTCCTCTCCCCATTCCTGACCTTCCCTGCTTCAGATTGGATCATTTTTATTCACTTACCTTCAGGTACCCTAACTCCTTTTCTATTATCCCTATCTACTGATCACTTCATCCAATGGAGATTTTATTTCATATGCTGTATTTTTTGGTAATAGAATTTCTGTCTGGCTCTTTTTGTGTGTGTGTGTGTGTGTGTGTGTTCTATTTCTCTGCTGACATTTCCTGTAATCCATTATGAATAAATTTTCTTTTATGCCGTTGAATATAATAGCTTCTTTTAAATCCTTGCTAATTTCAACATCTGAGTCATCTGTAGAATCAGTCTCCTTTAAATTTTTTTTTCTCTTGAGAATGGGTCACATTTTTATGTTTTTTTGTATATCAAGAAGTGTTAGATCATATCCTAGACATTGTGGCTGATGGGTAGGTAGCAGAACTGCTTTCCACTGTGAGCAGCAGTGCAAATCTCTGTTCAGTTATTTTAGCCTTAGCTAGGCTGCTTGGAGTCTGCACTGTGTGCATGCTTCTAGGATCAGCAGAGATTTATTTAGAATATATACTCAGAATTCGAAGCACTCCTTCCCTGGCTGTATTCATTCTGGGATTTCTCCCTTCCTTTTTTCCTGTTACCTTTATGCTAGCTGTGGTTGCTCCAAACTCATTTCTCTGGTTGTTCAAGCCAATAACACTGGCGCCTAACTTCTCACTAATGGCCATTAGAAAGTGGGGACCCACCCAGTGCCATTCTCTTCCTTCTCATGACAGCTCCCTCCAGAATCTGGCTGCCTGTGGTTGCTCTCCCATGCTGTCACAGTTGTTTCTTACATCCAGAGTATATAGTTCCTATCTGCAAAAGGGTTGGTCAAATAAGAGCTACTCACACGTAGCAGAAACAGAAAAAGATGTCAGCATTTTAAAGTAACATTTGCGGAGGCTCATGCCTGTAATCTCAGCAGCTCAGGAGACTGAGATGGGAGGATCACGTGAGTTCAAGAGGCCGAGGCTGCAGTGAGCCATGATCGAGCCACTGCACTCCAGCCTGGGTGACAGACCACAATCCCAATTCAAAAAATAGAAAAAAATAAAGGTACAATCTTAGCGGATATCAGGGTTTTTTAAAAATAATTTTGAGATCGATATAGCACAATAACCAAACAAAGGCTTTATTTACTACAGTTGGAGAAACAATAAGAGAGAAATGTGATTTCAATATATCCATGAAACTGAATTTCCAGTCTACCACTGGTAACTAAAGGCCATAATCTCCAGCATTACTGCTTATGAGAAAAGAGAAAAAGAGCAGAGGCATAAGCAGTAACGCTGTGATCATGGCCTTTAGCCACTAGGTCAGCTACTTCCAGGTATACCATCCCTAGCTTCATCTCAAGCCTCAGACTTGTTTTCTGCAAAGATGGTAGGGTTTGGTTTGGTTTGGTTTGTTTTTAAAAGGTCAATTCCATTCCTTTGTAGTGAGGCAGCTTTGGCTAATTATAAGAGATCATGCTTCAAAACCGGTATTCCCGTGAACTTGCCAAAACAAGCCAGTTCCTGCTTGACTTTTTTTCCTTCAGATTTATTGCTGCCCTTTCTCTGGGTGTTTTCCAGATTAACTTAAATAATTGCAAACCCAGACTGATTTTATGTCCAAAGCAAATTTTATGATCAGGATCGTAAAACAGATCCTTTGTTTTACGTGATTTCTTTGTTTAAGTATCAAAATCCAATCTTTTTAAATAAGTTTTTCTTCCTGTATTTAATAAAGCAAAAAGTATTTATTACATTTAAAAGGAGAAATGTTTTGTATTTGCAAAGAGAAAAATTAGTAGTACAGTCAGTCTCAGGGAAAATAGTACAGAAATGAAGACAAAAACACAGTTCTTTCCTAGTGGTAAATAAGGCAGGTAAAAGTACAGAGCTAATTAACATTTACTTAGAAGTTTACTAATTTTTCATTAATACATATGTTATTTCTCCATTCTAACAATAGATAGGGTAGACTGTGATTTTTACTTATAAATGAGAAAACAGGTTCGAGTAGGCAAGTTCTCCTCTGGGATTGCATAACTCACCAGAGAAGCAGCTTTGATATCTATCCGTTGCTTCTTCTGGGACAGCTTGAAGAACTCAAACACTTAGAATCAATTGGCCTTTTCTACTTCTGAAAATTGTCTTTGTTGGAGCTGTACTTTTGTGTCTTAGCTCCATACTGGAAATGAAAGACCACTTTCTTGCTCACCATCAATTATATAGGGAGTGTTGCAGGCCAGAAGAAGAAAATCAGACCACCTGTTTTTATGTCCTTTTACTGTGAATTGATCACTTCAATGATTTTATTTTAAAGTAAGAGAAGTTAAAAATAAAACTAACACTAAATAAAGCACTCCTTTCCCCTCTTCAGGATTCTGTTCCTTAGTGGTACACGTGGATCAACAAAGTGTAATTATCGTTGTGCTAATGTTTGTTAAATGACAAGTCTCAGCTTTCATTGTTCCATCTATTTGCAAGTTTGAGACTTGGAAACCACCATTCTGGGAAAAAACTTGAGGGCTCATTTGTTGCCAGTTCACATTAGGCAGCTAAGAGCTTTCAGATGGAATGTATTGCTACTAAAAATATTTATAGTTTGGGAAAATATGCTTCAATTTGACCTCCTTGATACTCTGCACATTCTAGTTTGTTACTCTGGATTCTTCAGCAGCTGTAAAGAGAAAAGTTCAGTACTGTCTCCTTGTGCCCTCTTACTCCATCTATGGACTAGTCTTCCCATTGTAAAAACAGATATTTTTTATGAGTTATTTATATTCTTGGTTCCTCTGAGCAGCAAATTATGGTTTCTCAGAAGCATTTTGACATGCTATTTTGGGTATGAGAATGAACTAGTGAGACTGAAGGAACTTGCTTCCCAGTTGTCATTATGTTCTTTGAGGAACAAGTCTGGGATGTTTAATTAAAGAAATATCGAAGTGTCTGTAATATGCAAGTGATACTTAGCTACAAGAGAAATTAGATTCATGTCTGACAACTGTAGGGCGCTTACAAGCTAAATCCCACAACATGGCAATATGTGATTAAGGTCTGAAATGAAACATTCAGACAATAAATTCAGTGGGTCAGAGAATAGGGGAAGTGTGTGTGGGTAGGATATATCAGGGCAGATGGAGCCTGAGAGGGTCTTCTTGTGGCAAGGGACTTCATGGGACCCATTTAGAGATTCTTGGGGAAAACAGTAAGTAGCCTTAAGATCAGAGTGGCCCATTTCACAAAACAATCTGTGTGAAATAACATTGCCTGATGAGAACCCTTTGAAAACGGAGTTCCCGTTGCCTGAAAGAATATGTCCCACTTACCCTTCTCAGCTTGCCTGTATTTTAATTATTTGAAGGAGTAGAAGAAACACACTTGTTTTTCCCAATTTTTTTTTTTTCTTGATTTTTGCGGACTTTTTACCTGTTTGAAACTTTTAGGAACTCTGACTGAAGGTGTGGTGTTTAAGGGTCAGGAGACAGAGAGTAGGGCACCGTAAAACCGCCAACCAGAGATGTGCTTCTCTCTCAGGCCAGCTAGGCCTTCTTTGTTCCTGGTCTCTGACCGGTCCCCTGCTCCCAGTGACCATCTTGAGGAAAGCTGCCTGCAGGTCCTTTCCTGTTTGGCCAGTTGAGAGAACAGGGGCTAGGCATGGTGGCTCACATCTGTAATCCCAATACTTTGAGAGTCTGAGGTGGGAGGATCACTCCAGTCCCGGAGTTCAAGACCAGCCTAGGCAACACAGTGAGATTTTTATTTATTATTTAATTGTTACAAAAAAATAAAAAAGAATCCGCCAGGCCTGGTGATGCACCTGTAGTCCCAGCTACTCGGAGAGCTGAGGTGGGAGGATTACTTGAGTTCAGGAGTGATCGCGCCGCTGAACTCCAGTCTGGGCTACAGAGTTAGACCCTGTCTCAAAAAAAGAAAAAAGAAATTGGCCAGGCACAGTGGCTCACACCTATAATCCCAGCACTTTGGGAGGCCAAGGCAGGAGGATCACTTGAGCCCGGGAGTTTGAGACCAGCCTGGGCAATAATAGCGAAACCCTGTCTCTATAAAAATGAAACTAAATTTGAAAAGAACAGGAAGCTTGATAATGTGCTCTTCTTGACTAGTCAGTAGACTTGCTCCACTGATAGGGCTTTATTCATCCATTTACCTGTCATTTATTAATTCATATTATGCTTCAGGGTCAGTACTAATTCTGAGCATTTGAAAGTGGGCCTTCAGGTAACAACTCTTGGCCTAATGGGAGCAAAAGTCAAACAAACAGATATTTACAATGTCTTTTGGCAAGAGTTAAGAGCAAGTTAGGCACTAGTTTCTTTGGAAAAGAGTAAGGAGAGTAATGTAACTTCGCCTAAAGGGAGGAGGGAGCTTCAGGGAAGATTTTTCTGCAGGAACTGCTATTTGACACTTGAAATACAAGTAAGAGTTGGCCAGAGAAAGAAGAGAAAGGTGTTCCAGGCAAGAGACACAACATAAAGAGGCATGGGAGAGCATAATGAGTTCAGAGAACTTGCCAGGACTTAAAGGAACAAGGGCTATAGGTGAGGAAAAAGGGAAGTGAAGCGAGATTAATCACTTCACTTTTAAAAGCAATGGTAGTTCCCACCATGTGTGCACATGCCCCAACTCTAAAAAAAAATACGTATTTTTAACTCCATTAGCAGCCTTTTGAGGTATGGATTTACTGGTGTTTTACAACCTAGAAAGTTAAGATATAGCTCCCCACGTTTTCGTTGGTAAATGTTCAGGACTGGGTGAAGCTATATTAGCTCATACCAAAGTATCAACTCCTATTCCTTATAGTTGTAACGTCTTTACATTTGTCAAGTTCAAAGGCATTGTATATCAGTGACTGTTTTAGCAGGCATATTGTTGATCCGTTGGTTTGATTGATGGCCGGTCTTAATAGTTGTATTGCTAACACTTCATAGGTAATTCGATGAATTTATAAAAAGACATGGTTGCTCCTTTGTATCTCAAGCTCAACTTGGATTTTAACTCATTTGAAATATTTGCACAGGCGTATAGTGTAAGCCTGTAATCCCAGCTACTCTGGAGCCCAGGAGTTCAGGACCAGCCTGAGCAACATAGTATCACTCCATCTCTTTTTTAAAAAATAAAAAATAAACAAATAAATAAATAAAGGTAGGAGGCCAGGCGTGGTGGCTCATGTCTGTAATCCCAGCACTTTGGAAGGCCAAGGCAGGCGGATCACTTGAGGTCAGGAGTTCGAGACCAGCCTGGCCAACATGGTAAAATCCCATCTCTACTAAAAATACAAAAAATTAGCCAGGCATGGTGGCACGTGCACCTGTAGTCCCAGCTACTTGGGAGATTGAGGCAGGAGAATTGCTTGAACCTGGAAGGTAAAGGTTGCAGTGAGTGCCACTGCACTTCAGCCCATTCAACAGAGCAAGACTCCGCCCCAAAAACAAAAAAGAAAGAAAAGAAAAAGACTCATAGCTCTTTGTGGGAATGGTAGCCATTAGCTACACAGGATATTATCTGATGGGGAATTTCTAATAGTTCTTTCGATTTTTAAAAGTCTCTTGCATTTCGGAGCTTGTCACATAAGCTGTCTAATTTTCATTTAGATCTTCTTCACAACAACCCTTCAAGATAGGTAGGTAGGGAGGCACCCCATTTTGTGGATGAGGCTTGGAGGGACAGAGTTGTCCATGGTCTGTCTGTGGCAGAATTTAAACCTGATCTCCGTGTGACTCAAACTCCTTGAGTTTGATTGAGCCTTATTGTTTTCCCATTCAGTTTTTTTTTTTTAACCACTAATGATCCCTGAATTTACTCAGCTTAGTTAAACATCTAATAGGTAATGATAATGCATGTATTTTATCCATATACAGTATTTGTTCATTTAGCAAATATTTAAGTGTCAGCTATGTGCAGGCACTGTTTCATTCAAAGTATAACAAAAGGTGTTTAAGTCATAAAATATATAAGGAAAATTGAAATATAAAGGTGTTTGTTTTCACATAAGAAATGGACAGAAACCATTGCTATGCTTTGGACATGTAATGCTCGTTACATGACCAAAAGTACACAAACATTATGTGCTTGGTATGAGTCTATAACTGTTACCTGCTGAGACGCTGGGACTCTTCCTCCCTAACCACCCCCAGTGCCTGGGGCAGTGCCCTCTCCCGCTGAGTTCTGCAGCTAGAACGCACCAGGCCAAGCTCTTCTCTACTGCTCAGTCACAACACTCATGTCCTGTTTCAGTGTGTTTTGTTGTTGTTGTTATTGTATGTATGTATGTATTCATTTATTTATTTTGGAGACAAGTCTCGCTCTGTCACCCAGACTGGAGTGCAGTGGTGCTATTTTGACTGACTGCAGCCTCCACCTCCCATACTCAAATGATCCTCCCACCTCAGCCTCCCAGAATGCTGGGATTACAGGCATAAGCCAACTTGCCTGACCCTGTTTCAAGGTTTTGAGTATTTCTTTTCTCTTAGACAAAGCACCTCAAAGACCTCGTCACGTGCCTCTTGCACAGAGCAAATTAGCAAAGTTAGCAAATACTTGCTGAATGAGCAGCCCTCAAGTAAATGCCATTAGAAATACCCACTGATGACAAGTAATGCTTATAGCAGATGCTCTCACAGCCATGATCTCCCTTAATCCTCCCAGCAGCTGAGGGGAGCGTTCTTCTGATCAGAGGGGCAGGGCAGAGAGAGTGGCCCTCTCAGGACCCCTGTGCTCCTTCCCCAGACCTGGCCCCAAACTTCCCTGCACCACTCACCAGGAGTCATCTGGGCCTGGTACATGGGACCAGGTTCCCAACAGTGCTGGCACCCAATGAGCATCTTGCCTGTCTGTCAAGGCTGCTGCACAGTTCTTAAATACTGTGAAAAGTTTTGTGGTTTTGCTGAGCCACGATCATCTAACTGGAGCAAGAAAGAAACCAAAACCATATCTTGAGAATGGAGTGGGACTTTTGACTAAAAGCTTTTTATGTAAAATGCCTATGTGATTTTTTTTTTTTTTTTTTTTTTTTTTTTTTTTTTTTTTTTTTTGAGGTGGAGTCTCATTCTGTTGCCCAGGCTGGAGTGCAGTGGCGCGATCTCGGCTCACCACAACCTCCGCCTCCCAGGTTCAGGCAATTCTCCTGCCTCAGCCTCCCGAGTGGCTGGAACTACAGGCATGCACCACCACACCCGGCTCATTTTTGTATTTTTAGTAGAGACGGTGTTTCACTATTTTGGCCAGGCTGGTCTTGAACTCCTGACCTCATGATCTGCCCACCTCGGCCTCCCAAAGTTCTGGGATTACAGACGTGAGCCACTGCACGCGGCCCTGATATGATCATTTCTTGAGGCAGATATTCCCTTTTGTTTTGGGGATGAAAAAAGTCTTAACATCTGTAGTGATGGTTTGCTGACTTGGGGCAGTTATGAAATGAATTTTGTCTCTTTTCCTGACTCAGAAGGTGACTGTGTAAGTTGAGTTGTGTGAGAAACAGCACACTCTTAGCCTCCAGCCAAGCAGGAATGTCTTTTTAAACAGCAAATTCCCAGATTAGAAAGTCTGGTGCACTGATGTCACTCTTTCCTGAGTAATTTCTGGGTGGTTGTTTACTGCATACTATCTACCAGGAGCCTAGAAACTTTGAATGAGTGTCATTATTAGAACTCTAGAGTTGTAGGAATGTAGGAAGAGCTGTTTGCCACAGTTAAGACAAGGGTTTCAGACTGCTGCCTGCTGAGCCCTGCGGCATCTGCATGGAATGGGAAACTAGCAAAGTCTCGCTTTGGCTGCATTCTGAGGGGTTTATGTGATGGCAAACAGCCAAGATGAAGAAGCTGCCTAGCAGTCGCTGCAGAGGCTCCAGCGGCTGCAGCATTATATGGGACTTCAGATAGCTTCTGAGTAGTCAAGCAGTGGTAAGTAGCAGTGTTACCAACTATGGGGTTTCCAGCTTAAAGCAAGGAGTATTTTCAGAAGCACTTGTAAATACTGTCGTGTTTTTGCTTATTTTCATGATCAGATAAAGCACTGGTTAAGCTGAACGATAGGAAGATTGTATTGAGCAATTTAGGGAGATTATTGGCCAGATTGCTAATTGATCACGTAAGTGCTGGTGTGATCACATTATGTGTGAAAAGAATCTGTCCTCAGACATGTATATGCTTGATAAAGTGCTGCGTGGGATTTCTCAGAGGAATTCTTTTCTTCTCAAGATCAACTTTGGCTTGCAAACATTTCATCTTGGCCCGTCCTTCATTTTCTGCAACTTCTTTTTCTTACCAGCTGTCTTTTTCTTACCTATGGCTGTGCTTTAAATGGACTTGCCCATTTGGACCAAGGCTATTCTAGAATCATTTCGTGAAGACTTAGAAACCTGATCCTTCTTTCCCCTGTGTATAGGATCCTTTCTTTATTGTTATCATGTACTGTTAGCCAACTGGTGTTCCTTAGATAACTCAGGGTGGGGTCTCGTGTGTGCTAACTCTGGGTTGTCAGCTCCCCTAAGACAATGTGTTGTCTCTCTAGCACAATCCTGGAGGAAGAGAAGGTTCAGCAAGAAGAACGCATGAGGATGGAGTCCAGAAGACAGGCCACAGTGTCCTGGGACTCCGGAGGGTCTGATGAAGCGCCACCCAAGGTAGCTACAGTCCCCACCCCAACTTTGGGGTTGCTTTTACTAACTTTTGAGATTTACAATTAGGCAGCTGTTTTCTATGAGGAGAAAATCAAATATCAGGTTATTCTAAGAGTAATAGTTATAACACCAACTAATTGTTTCCTTTTTGCTTCTCTTATTACCCTCATGTGCACTCACTTTCCTCATTTGTATTTCAAGTAGGGGTTCTTTGAAGCCATGAGCAGTTGGATTAGATGTCATCTTAAAATGCTTTTCCTATGCTGCCCTAACTTGGAGGAGGTTTTTCCTTTGTTGGTTGTCAGAGATCTCCCTAATGATCAAGTCTGGATTAAAATACCAAACTAGGTCACAGATGCTTTGCATTTTGCTTTGTTTAAAAATGAGTCTGTTTCCACCTGACCATATTCCTTTGTTTGGTTTTGTTGAGAACTCTGCACATTTTTTGCCTTTTTCTTTTCGTAGCTGGTGGCTGGGTTGTTTGTTGGGAAAGAGAGCACATTGCAGTTGCTTTTGTTTCCTTAATAAGATCTTCCAGCAGCATCCTTAGAAGACCCTACTTGCCCACTTATGTTCATATCCTTAACTGGTGCCCTCTCCTGCCTCAGAGAGGTCAGCCCAGCCCTTTTACAGTTGCTGGGCCATGCCATGGCTGGGGGTTTTAGACAGAGTGACACTTTCCCTAGATTAATAAGTCTTTATATACCATTGGCTTTTGATAGGATGCTATTTTCACACACTGGGTTACTTGCCATGAATACTCCAATTCTGTTCTTTTTCTCGAAAGTTAATAGATAATAGGATTTTTTGTAGTTAGTAGTTATTAACTGCCACCATTTGATATTTGATTAGTTAAAAAATATATTAAGAAACTTTGATAATTCATTTTCTTTATGAAAAGTATTCAGAAATTTGATAAGACAAAGTACTGTTTAAATATACCAATTTTTTTTATCTTGAAGGCTGAAAACCTTTATTTTCTTGGTCGTCATTTTGAACTCTGTAACATTAAACATACATTGAAAGTGAAAATAAGTGATTAACACAATTATGCAGATGTTTAGAGACAGAGGGTGCCTCAGACCAGCCCCCTCTACAGAGAGAAGGACCAAGGCCCAGAGAAGAAGCACATACCTGTCTGATGGGTGTTACATTGAACGAGGCAGTGGGAACACCTGATGTTTCTCTGTCATTCCCAGCTTAACAACAACAGGAAATCCTTAGTTACCCACAGGAAAAAACAAACATGTACCCCACATCCCAGCATCTGAGGCCCTCCATGTTCTGTTTACAAGTTTGCCTATTTTTAAATTTGTTTACTACTGCAGAATAGTCCAGTACTGAGAGTCAGGAGAATCTTATCATTAACTTCTCAGGCCTTGAAGTCAAGTGGATTCATTCACATGGGGGTCTGCTATTTACTTTCTGATGACTGAGCAGGTCACCTACCTACTCCAAATCTCACATTCCTCATTTGCAAAATGACTATTTGTATTCCCTACCTCTTGGGTGGGGATGTTAGAAGATAATTCACTGTCCAGCACTTTATTTAGTACACAAGTGCAAAGGAACATAAGTATTTGGTAATGAGCACCAAAGAATGCAACACTTCCCTAAAACTCGCAGGATTAAATCAACTCTTCAGCTACACATATGTCTATATCCCAATCTGTTGGATTTTTAATGAGCTTAATATGACTGATTTTCTAAATTAGGTTCATGGGCAGCGGTGATGAGGCTTCTCAACTTCTTTTTTGGTTTCAGAGTACAAAGACTAGTTTGGCGTAAATATTTAAATATCCCTAACACTTCTTTTTTTTTTTTTTTAGGTATTTTCAAAATACATATTTTGAGATTCTTTTCTATAAGCAAATTGTTGCACTCTACACAAAGGTTTATTTGTTAAACAGATAAGGAAACTATAGCCCACTGTGTTTTTGTTAATTAAAGTTTTATTAAAACACAGTTTTATTGGAACACACCCATTTATTTGTGTATTATACACAGCTGCTTTCACCCTACACAGGTGTAAATGAGCAGTTGTGACAGAGACAGTATAGCCTACACAATTTAAAATATTTACTCTTTGACCTTTAAAGAAAATATTTGGCAGCCCCCAGATTAAAAGTTTTAATGATGACCGGGCATGGTGGCTCACCCCTGTAATCCCAGCACTTTGGGAGGCCGAGGCGGGCGGGTCACCTGAGGTCAAGAATTTAAGACCAGCCTGGCCAACATGGTGAAACCCTGTCTCTATTAATATCCAAAAATCAGCCAGCCGTGATGGCGGGCACCTGTAATCCCAGCTACTCAGGAGACTGAGGCAAGATAATTACTTGAAACCGGGAGACAGAAGTTGCAGTGAGCCAAGATCACACCATTGCACTCCAGTTTGGCCGATAAAGTCAGACTCTGTCTCAAAAAAAAAAAAAAAAAAAAAAAAGTTTTAATGGCTAGAAAATCATCTAAAATAGCATAGATATACAGATGCTTGATGATTATTAACAAATACTAGTATGTTAATTGTTGAACTTTCATGCCAGTCAGAATCAAGTCCTGTATGCAGTTTTTACCTTCTCAGTGTTCATCTTTAGAATCAAATTCTGCTTTTATGGTCACAGTATTTGGCACATCTGAAATGAGTCTGTGATTTCCAATTTGGTAGGCCACTATTTCCTCACTTCCTGTACTTTGTAAAGTGAGAATTTGTTAGATTCTGGTGAGTTTTCATAATTCTGCTTGTGATATATTAGAATAAGTAAGTCTTAGATTTATTTTTTTATTTTTATTTTTATTTTTTTAGAGACAGAGCCTTGCTCTATCGCCCAGGCTAGAGTTCAGGGGTGCGATCTCGGCTCATTGCAATCTGTGCCTCCTGGGTTCAAGCAATTCTCCTGCCTCAGGCTCCTGAGTAGCTGGGATTACAGGCGCCTGCCACCATGCTTGGCTAATTTTTGTGTTTTTAGTGCAGTCAGGGTTTCACCATGTTAGCCAGGCTGGTCTCAAACTCCTGACCTCAGGTGATCCGCCCACCTCAGCCTCCCAAAGTGCTGGAGTTTCAGGTGTGAACCACCACGCCCAGCTGTCTTACTTAGATTTTTTTTTTTATTTCTACCTTCCTTTCTTTTTTTAAAATAAGATGGGGTCTCACTGTGTTGCCCAAGCTCTCTTGAGCTGCTGGGCTTAAACAATCCCTTGCCTCAGCCTCCAGAGCCACTTAGATTTCTGAAATTTAGATAGGATCTCAGGCTTCTGTAGATAAATTTTCTCTTATTAATACTAACATAGAAAAATTTTAATGTAGCTTAATTAGTTTTGTAAGTGAAAACTTGTGTAAGTTTTATAGGTGAAAAGTCTTTCTCTTTCCCAATCAAGATTCAAAATTAAGTTTACTTACAGGCCGGGTGTGGTGACTCACACCTATAATTGCAGTGCTTTGGGAGACTGAGGTAGGAGGATCAGTTGAGACCAGCCTGGGCAACAGGATGAGACTCTTATCTTTACAAAAAAATTTAAAAATTAGCCAAATTTAGTGGCATGTGCCTGTGATCCTAGCTACTCAGTGGACTGAGGCAGGAGGATCACTTGAGCCCAGGAGATCTAGGCTGCATGGAGGGCCATGTTTGCACCTCTGCATTCTAGCCTGGGCAACAGAGCAAGGCCTTGTCTAAAAAAAAAAATTAAAAATGTTTCAATTTTTTTTTAAAGCTTACTTATACTTGGTTAATAGTAAGAGCATTATAACCACAAAGCCAATTATTAAGAATATGTATGGATCGCTTCATCATGCTTAATACCAATTTTTTCATATAATAATCATCTTTAGAGAACTTTCCCTGAGACAAGCCCTTCATGGGAGTACCCCATTAAATGCTCATTTTCATCTGTGCCTGTTGCTTTCCTACAGATTCCCACTGGATCAATGGAGAGCCTCAGGATGAAGGTATCTTAGAACAGCCATTCTCAAAGTGTAGTTCTTGGACCTCTGTAGGTCCCCATGACCATTTCAAAGGTCCATGACATCAGAACTCATCTGATAATGTTTTGTTATTTGCCTGAGGCGGGTGGATCGCTTGAGGCCAAGAGTTCGAGACCAGCCTGGCCAACATGGTGACACCCCGTTTCAACTAAAAATACAAAAATTAGCCAAGCGTGGTGGTGCCCGCACTTGTAGTCCCAGATACCCAGGAGGCTGAGGCACAAGAATCACTTGAACGCAGGAGGCAGAGGTTGCACTGAGCTGAGATCGCGCCACTGCACTCCAGCCTGGGAGACAGAGCGAGACTGTCTCAAAAAAAAAAAAAGAAAAAAAAAGATGTTATTTGCCTTTTCCACTAATAGAACTGCTGACACCTTAGCACAAATCAGGACAGTGGCATGAAGTTGTACTAGACATCACTGTGTTCTTCACCCCTGTGCTCACACAAAAAGAAAAAAATGCCATTTTGCAGAAGAAAGGCCTTGATGAATCTGTGAAAAATATCTGACATGAAGACCCAGGAAGGGCATGTTAGCCCTGCTGCTGCACACCTAGACACGATGTCTTGTCTTGAGAAAAGCACTATACAGTTGAGTTGCAAGCTGGACTAAACACTTTTTTTTCATGGAAGGCCAGCTTTACTTGAAAGAACAGCTGGCAGACATACTGTTCAGAGTTGGATATTTGGTAGACATTTTCTCAAAAGAGAAAGAAATGAGGCTGTGACATTGAGGAAAACAACTATTTGTTACCAGTGATAAATTTTTGTTTTCAAGCAAAAATTAGAGTTTTGAAAAACTTGCACCGTGATCTTGACAGCTTTCTAAATTCTTATACTGTTATAGTAAGCTCAAGATGATATTAACATGTGTTATTTTAAAAATATATGTTGTTTACTGAAATGTGTTAACATTGGGAGGATCTGTGCAGCTCAGTAAATCAGTATCTTTCAAATGACCTACACAGGATGTTGAAAATCACACATGAGTATAAGTTCCATTGAAACTACAAGAAAAAGTAATGGATTTTTTTCCCTTTTTTTTCTCCCTTAATTCTATGGATTTTAATGTAAGAGATGATACCATTGTAAATTCCACATTGCAACTCACCTTTAAGAAGCTGTCACTTGCATTTTGGTGTCGAATCAAAAAACAGTACCACAATTGTGCTCAAAATCGACGGAAATACTCCTCCCTTTTCCAGTTGTACAGCTGTATGAGTTTACTTTTTTTTCCCCTCATGTATTGCAACAAAAAAGAACATCGTAAGACTGCAGAAACATATGAGAACCTGCTGCCTTCTGTTAAGCCTAACATTAAAGTGAACTTACGTAAATGTAGATGTACATGTGTTCTTCTCAGTTTGGTTTGTTTGGTTTTGAAAAGGTGGTTTTTTTAGTATGTGATGAGCTTATTCTTAAGTGAATTAATAAACACTTTTTAGTATCTGTTTTAATTTCTAACAGTATGAGTGTTGGTAGTTATATTCCAAATAAACAAAAACTCTTCAGAGTCCTCAGTAATTTTTGAGACTGTATAGGGGTCCTGAAAATGATGAAATGTTTGAGAATAACTGCCTCAGAACATTATTCTCAACCCTAATCAAACCCAGCACAGCATTTATATAAAAAATGATTTTATAATGTCCCATTTACTAATCCTGAAATAAAATACATAGGTAATAGAATGACTTACCAATTTCAGAATATCAGTGGAAGAATACTAGTGTTTGGAGACCCAACTATACAGGAGAAATAAAAGGAAAGTCATTTTTTATAACGTTATGCATGCATGTATAAAGCAGTCAGGTCGAATGACATTGGGAGACATGGTGGCATAGCCAGATCCTTACACCTGTTTGTGGACTCACCATGAATACAGCAGTGACAGAGCAGACCCCCACAGCTATAACTGATAGGAATTTCATTAGTCTTGGAGATGTCATTTTCTAGAATGGTAAGAAAATCTTGGTAAATTTTAAATGAAACATAATAAAATTGCCCATCAGTATACACGGTAGTTGCTGTTCTGGAAAGTTCAGTTCCTCATAAACTATACAGAATATGCAAACTATACAAAATATATAAAGCAGAATTCATTCTGTGTTCAAGGGCGACAGGGATTTTATTGTTGCTGTTGTTTTACATAAAGTTGAGAGAAACAGCAGAAAGTCCTGCGGGGACCAGGCATGGTGGCTCATGCCTGTAACCCCAGCACTTTGGGCAGCCAAGATGAGCTGATCACTTGAGGCCAGTAATTTGAGACCAGCCTGGGCAACATGGCGAAACACCATCTCTACTAAAAATACAGAAATTATCCAGACGTGGTGGTGTGCACATGTAATCCCAGCTATTCAGGAGGCTGAGGCACGAGAATTGCTTAAACTCAGGAGGCAGAAGTTGCAGCGAGCCGAGATCACACCACTGCACTGTAGCCTGGGTGACAGAATGAGACTCCATCTCAAAAAATAAAAATACAAAAATTAGCTGGGTGTGATTGCGCATGCATGTAATCCCAGCTACTTGGGAATCTGAGGCATGAGAATCACTCAAACTCAGGAGGCAGAGGTTGCAGTGAGCCGAGATCATGCCACTGCTCTCCAGCCTAGGCAACAGAGCATGACTATCTCAAAACAGAAAAAGAAATCCTGTGGGATATGAAACAAATCCTGTTGTTCAGGCCTGTCCCCTCACTGCCAGAAATCTCACCTGCTGACCTCTACCTTAATGCCAATTGTGCGATCATGGAAAGCACCCTCACTAATACAGTTCTCCCTTGATATCTGCAAGGGATGGAGATTAAAATCCACAGATGCATAAATTCCTTATATAAGATAGCACAGTATTGCATATAACCTACATACCTCTTCCAGTATACTTATTTTTGTTGTTGTTGTTGGTTTGTTCTGTTTTTTGAGACGGAGAGTCTCACTCTCCAGGCTGGAGTGCCATGGTGCGATCTTGGCTCACTGCAACCTCTGCCTCCGGGGTTCAAGCTATTCTCACGCCTCAGCCTCCCAAGTAGCTGGGATTACAGGCGTGCGCCACAACACCTGGCTAATGTTTTTGTATTTTTAGTAAAGACAAGGTTTCACCATGTTGACCAGGCTGGTCTCAAACTCCTGACCTCAGATAATCCGACCACCACGGGAGCTGGTTATTGTACTCCTTTTGTCATTGACAGTAGGGAGGCATAGAGAGCTGAAGCACCCTACTGTGAACACTGACAGTCTGGCTCAAAGCCTGCCCTCTTGACTACCATGCTAACCTCCAATTTGTAGAGAACAGAAGTAGAGCTGTTTCACCAATACAGTTGTGCTCTCCATGGCTATTGGTTAGCAACATTTGATTTTGTGGTGTCCTTTGTGCAAATATTTTGTCTATCATAAAACATATTTTCAACTTTTTACCTTTTATTTTTATTTTGAAATGGAACCTTGTGTTATCATTTGCTACCCAGTTAAGTCTTTGCATCACTGTGAGATAGTTTACATTGGTTTTGCCATTCTCTGATCTATTTATTTTGTATATTCCTTTTTATTTGGTGAGTCAGAAGTACGCTTATCATAGAATAGCATCATGGCACAGCAGATTTTGGAGTCACGCAGTTCTACCATTACCACCTATATGCCCCTATTTAGATTGCCCAATTTATCTGAGACTCTGTAAAATAGGGGTTATAATATTGCTTCATAGCAATGTCGTGATCAAGATTATCAAATTGTATGTAAAGTAGGTAGTTCAGTACACACAGAATACACAGTGAATTGCACTTTTTTTTTTTTTTTTTTTTTTTTTTTGCCTGAATTTATCAAGAGTGCATCACTGTGCAGCTGTCAGCTCTGTTTATTGTTCCAGTCCCCGGCTCTGCCTCATTCCATTCTTGGACTCCAAGAGCATTTGATTCAGGAAACCCTTTCCCCTGCAACCATTATTAATGCTTGTATATTAACACATATCTTTAAAGCAAGTACAAAGGTAGCCGAACTCTTTTTTTTTTTTTTTTTTTTTTTTTTTTGCCTCTTTTAATTCAACACAACCATGTCGTAGAACACCCTTTGGAAATTGCCACCATAGCACACAGAGTAGAGAAAAGCCTAGAATGCTCTCTTTATACCCTTTTCCTGTTTGGGGTGTCTTTGGGGGAATTCATGTTGTTATTTAGTTAAGTTTAGAGTAGACTCTATCTGGAACACTGCTTGAAACATGACAGGGCTAAGCGAAAAGGAAGGATTTTTCGCCCTCAGGAATTTAGCAGCTCATAATAGCAGGGGTAGAGCAAGTGCAAAGTACCTGCAACCCAGGGTAGGGTTTGAAAAAGGCCTCCTTAGGAGAACAGAGGACATATGTTTATGTTAGACTGGCAAAATCAGGAGCTATTCTGTGAAAAAAGTAACATCTAAAAGACTGAAAGGATCAGAAGTATTCTACAGATGGAGGGAGGAGACATTCCAGGCAGAGGGGACAGTATAAGCAAAACTGAGGGGGAAGTGAGACTGATTTTAGAGACCAAAACATACTCTGGACCTAACTAGAGCAAAGCACGTGTTCACCCAGCACTGTGGGAGAGAGACAGGCACTAAGGAGTTTTCTTTCCTAAGGTTGATGGGACTTAAATCCATTTCATTTTATTCTGGACTTAATTTGGCTAGACAGTAATGGGTTTCCACCTTGTTAAATCCTCCAAGTTTTAAAAGACTTTATTGACTTCTTCGAGACTTCTGTTTCAGACTAAATTGTTCTTTCACTATGAGCTTTGAATTCATTTATCCCAGAAACAAAGTGAGAGTTTAAGACCTGGAAGTAACTTTAGAGATCCTCTAGCTCACCCCCATCTTATGGATGAGGATCTAGAAGCCAGTCAGTTTCATCACTTGACCACAGTAACACAACCAGGAAGTAGTCAAACAATAGAACACAAGTGCCTTCTCTCCAGGTCCCGGACTGCTAGACAGAGAGCATTTGGTTTCCTCGGGCTCAGAATATTCAGTATCCCGTTTTGTTATTAATGATACTTCACTAGCCTTATTAAGATACAATTTACATACCATACGGTTTATCCACTGAAAGTGTGCAGTTCGGCTGGGCACAGTGGCTCACTCCTGTAATCCCAGCACTTTGGGAGGCTGAGGCAAGCAGATCACTTAAGGCCAGGAGTTCAAGACCAGCCTGGCCAACATGGCAAAACCCTGTCTCTACTGTAAATAGCCTGGTAAGGTGCCGCATGCCTGTAATCCCAGCTACTTGAGAGGCTGGGGCATGAGAATTGCTCAAACCCGGGAGGCAGTGGTTGCAGTAAGCCGGGATTGTACACTGCACTCCAGCCTGTATGGTAGAGTGAGACTCTAAATAAATAAATTGTACAATTCAATGTTTTTTAGTATATTCAGAGTTGTGCAACCATCACCACAACCAGTTTTAGGACTTCTGTTTTTAGTAGAGACGGGGTCTTACTGTGTTACCCAGGCTGGTCTCAAACTCCTGGGCTCAAGTGATCATCCCACCTCGGCCTCCCAAAGTGCTGGGATTACAGGTGTGAGCCATAGCGCCCAGCCTAGAACATTTTTATGAAATGTTCTAAAATGAAATCCTGCACCCAAAATGAAATCCTGCACCCATTAGCAGTCATCCCCCATTTCCTTCTCCTTCCGACCGCTGGCAATCACTTATGTACTTGCTGTCTATATTAATCTTTCCTAGTCTAGATATTTCATTAAAGAAATCGTATGTTCTTTGTGACTGACTTTTTTCACTTAGAATGTTTCGAAAGTTCATCTAAGTCGTAGCATGTGTCAGTACTTTATTCCCTTTAACTACAAATAATATCCCTTTCATAGGTATACAGCATTTTGTTTATCCATTTATATCAGTTGATGGACATGGACTGTTCCCCATTTTTAGCTATTGTGAATAATACTGTTAAGAACATTCATGTACATGTTTGTGTTTACTTATTTGTTTTTTTCAAAGATACAGTCTTGCTGTGTTGCCCAGGCTGGCCTCTTAATTCCTCGGCTCAAGCGACCCTCCCACTTCAGCCTCCTGAGTAGCTGATGCACATGTTTTTGTGTGGATATATACTTTCATTTCTCTGTTACATATACCTGAAAGTAGAATTGCTGGATCATATGCTAGTTCTCTATTTAGTTTTTCAGGAATAGCCATCCTGTCTTCCATAGTGACTACAACATTTTACATTCCCATCAGACTGGCCTGATTGGTTTTCAACTCCTGACCTCAAACAATCTGCCCACCTTGGCCTCCCAAAGTGCTAGGATTACAGGCGTAAGCTACCGTGCCCTGCCCAAGATTTAAGTTTTCTTCTAAGAATCTTAGAGTTTTTAACTTTTCCATTTAGACATGTAATCCATTTCGAGTTAATTTTTTGTGTATTGGGAGGAAGAGGTCAAACTTCTGTTTTTCACGGGTAGCTGTCCAGTTGCCACAGAATCATTTGTTGAAAAGACTGTTCTTTCCGCATTGAAATGTCTTAGCATCTTTTTATCATTCTTCTCAACTAAGCTCTATTAGGAAAATGTCTTTCTCTATTCATAAAGTACAGGTTTGTCAAAATCCAATGGTTCATTCATATGATGCTCTGTTGATTTTACAGCCCAGCAGACCGGGTTATCCTAGTCCGAGGTCCAGCGAAGGATTTTATCCCAGCCCACAGCACATGGTACAAACCAATCATTACCAGGTATGCCAGTCATTACAGGTATAAACTGTGTTACTTGATTATTTAGCACTTTTGGGATAGAGAGGTACATTGTGCATGTTTTTATTTGTGTACTTATGAGTATGATTTGGCCAATAGAAAGCTGAGAAAGTGGTTACCTTAATCATTGACTGATGTTGTCTTGACACCCCACACAGAAGGCGTTTGCTTTTCACGCCTTCTTCAAGTGGACAGGGCCAGGGCCTGCTGCCATTCTTAGGCACGTTTTCATCCACTTGCTATGGTAAAAGGCAAAGTGAAGCCAGTGGGCACACACTCTGCAGAGGGAGTACTGAACTGGACAGTTTTTATGGAAGGCAAGAATAAAATTCAAAATTAACAACCCAGATGAAATACCATATGGACAAGTGTGAAAAGTGTTAGATTTATAGACAGATACCCTGTGCAAATTAGAAAAAATTATCCTTGAATGAAAAGGGCCTGAAACAAAGTAAACAATTTATTTGTTTCGAGAAAAAGTTACTAACTTTTACTGAGGTATACCTTACAATGCACAGGTCTTTGTTCCGACAGATGCATACCTCAGTGCATCCCATCCTCACTTCAGGATATAGAGCGTGTCTGTGACCCTGGCAGTTCCTTTGTGCCCCTTCCCATCAGGCACCTCCTGCCCCAGGAGCAACCACTCTTCTCACTTCTAGTATCAGAGATTTCTGCCTGTTTTAGAATTTTATATAAATAGATCATATAGAGTGTGCTTTTTAGGGCTTATCTTTTTTTAACTCATTGTGATGTCTGTAGAAGTCAGAGTCCTATTGAGGGTGTCGGTACTTAACCTTTCCTACCTCCTTCACAGAGTTGTTGAAAGCATGGTTTAAACTAAGGCCTCTTGGGTCAAAATGGGCAAAAAATCTTAACTACTGGTACTTAACTGTCAGTAATAAGGGAGAATGTAAGCACTTTCTTATTAGAAAAGATAGGTCAGTGGTAGTTTAGAACAGCAAATTTCAGCCTCTTTAGCCTCCAGATTCTAATGTATTAATTCTGGAGCCCAAGAATAGCTTATCGTTAGGAAGCAACCTCAGTAGGTTCTGAGGTAGATGACTCAGTCAGACCTATGTTTTGGGAGACACTGTTCTGAGATGGCCGCTTCCTGGCAGAAGAGGAGTGAATCATTTTTCTCGGGCACCTGTCTGTTCGTTCAGCAGGGTTGCACTGAACGTTCATCTACTCTGCCTGGCACTATTCTAGGCACTGGGAATATGAAGACAAATAAAGTACTCTTTTTTCTCATGGAAGGAGCTCACAGGGCCCTTTGTCAGTTTAGATTACTACCAGTTCCATAAGTGAAGAAGCCAAAACCCTGACCCAGCACAAGGGTCAGAGCAATGGGAAGTACGCAGGTGGCCTAAAGAAAGAAACTCCACCTCTATGATTGCTGAGAGACCCTGAGCTCTGGCAAACAAGCAGATGGGCCCCAGAGTCTGTGCCTGGCTGGTATGGAAAGTGAACTGGCCCTGAGTGGGAATTGAATATGAGCATTGTTTTGAGAAAACATGACAGCACCTGCTTAATGAGACAAGCTGTTAGCAGAGAGACAGTTCTCTTTGTATCCCAGCGGGCCTGGTCTGTGGCACTGTCAAGATTTGAAACTCTCATATGTGTTTGTTAGTGGCTGTCTGTCACCAGTGCAGTGGAAGCCCCTGAGAGTGAGGACTTATCTCTATTTTAAGGGCTTAGAACAGCGTGTAAAAGTGAGTAAATAGAGAATTAAGTAAAACATTGATTTTTTTCATTGAACTAATGTGTGATTAACCTTTCCCAAGCCTAAATTTTCCTCTCTTGTAAATGAGACCAACTATGAGACATTTCCTGAAGTTACTTCATTTTTAGCCTAAAGTGATCCTTCTACATGGTTACTATTATGTAGAAAACTGCCTTAGACTATTTTAAACCGCCTTGTGAAAATTCCTAAATGTTTTCTGGCAATAATATGTCCCTTTTCACCAAAAATCTTGATAGAGCATTTTGCATTTAGTAGCAGTTTTTATTATTAAGATATTTTCATTCAAATAAACTGTGAGAATTAACTGTATGTCTCACTTGAAAATTCATTAATTTTATATTGTCCATATGGAGTTTGGGTATAAATTAGTGCCTAGAGACCGAATAAATGCACAAAACCTTTGTTGAAGGATGTGTTGATATTCGGAAATACAGTTTTGGCTGTGCTTTATATCTCACTAAAAAATTAACTGACAACACCAATCATGCAGCCCTAGCCTAATGAGGTGTGGAAAGCAATACTGATTCTATTCTCTGTCTTTCTCTTGATTGAGAGAAGGAACCATATAAAGAAACCTGGCTTATTTTCCCTCTGCCTTGAAATTTTTCTCTATGTCCAACCGAATGTCTTCTCTCTGCCTTAGTCATCATTGTTAGAATTTAAAGGTACGACTTACCCTACCATCAGCTCTCAGGTCATTAGAGGACAAACAGTTGAGGGGTTTTGTATGTGTGTGTTTTGTTGTTGTTATTCTTGTTAGGGGATAGTGGTTGGTTGGGCAGGAAAGGGGATTTCTAGAGCAGAGTGTGGCACAGCCATTTTTGTGGCTTCCTGTTGCTTTTGCATCCAAGGATGGCCTGCCCTCATTATTTTAGTAAATGTGAAATTCCAAAGAAACAATTTCTTATTTTCTAGTATATACTTGCACTAGCTCTCTAATGCAGCCATAACAAATGTCCTTTCTTGAGACTTTAGCTGAGAGTCCATTTCCTTGCCTTACCAGCTTCTATAGGCCACCCACATGCCTTGGCTCATGGTCCCCTTACTCCGTGTTCTGAAGCCAGAAGTTTTTTGGGTTTTTTTGTTTTGTTTTGTTTTGTTGTTTTGTTTTTTTGAGACAAGAGTCTCGCTCTGTCACCCAGGCTGGAGTGCAGTGGCGCGATCTCGGCTCACTGCAAGCTCCTCCTCCCTGGTTCACACCGTTCTCCTGCCTCAGCCTCCCGATTAGCTGGGACTACAGGCGCCCGCCACCTCGCCCGGCTAATTTTTTGTATTTTTTAGTAGAGATGGGGTTCACTGCGTTAGCCAGGATGGTCTCATCTCCTGACCTTGTGATCCGTCCACCTCGGCCTCCCAAAGTGCTGGGATTATAGACTTGAGCCACTGTGCCCGGCCCAGAGCCAGCAGTATTAACTCTCTCTGACCCTTCTTCAGTGGTCCCATGTCCCTCCCTCCTGTTACACTTCCCTCTTGCACTTTTAAGGACCCTTGTAATTACATTGGACTCACTCAGATATCCTGGATACCCTCCCATCCCAAGGTCCTTGACTTACAACCACATTTGCAAAGTCTCTTTCGCCATGTAAGGAAACATATTCACATGTTCAAGGGATTAGAACATGGGTATCTTTGGGGGGCCATAATTATGCCTACCACAATATTCTTTGTAATTTTAGTTTCCTTTGTGTATGAAGCAGAACTGTGCAGATGTTATAGTTGAACATTACCTTGCCTCCTTACTCATTCACAGGTTTCTGGCTACCCTGGTTCACATGGAATCACAGCCATGGCTGGCAGCATCTATCCAGGTCAGGCATCTCTTTTGGACCAAACAGATTCATGGAATCATAGACCTCAGGAGATAGCAATGTGGCAGCCCAATGTGGAGGTAAATCGGGTGTCTTGGGCTTCAGTTTGTTAACTTATAAAGGATGGCAAAGCTGGGCATGGTGGCTTACACCTGTAATCCCAGCACTTTTGGGAGGCTGAAGTAGGATTGCTTGAGCCCAAGAGTTTGAAACCAGTCTGGGCAACATAACGAGACCCTATCTCTACAAAAAATAGAAAATTAGTCACGTATGGTGTCATATGCCTGTAGTCCTAGCTACTCGGGATGCTGAGGTGAGAGGATCGTTTGAGCCTAGGAAGTTGAGACTGCAGTGAGCTGAGATCGTGCCACTGCACTCCAGCCTGGGCAACAGAACAAGAACCTGTCTCAAAAAAAAAAAAAAAAAAAGTAACAAAGCATGGCCTAAGGCACCTTTTATTTCTAAATCCTAAGATTTATTGATTTTAATGACTTTTTTTTTTTTTTTTTTAAGACAGAGTCTCACTCTGTCTCCCAGGCTGGAATGCAGTGGTACGATCTCAGCTTACTGCAACCTCTGCCTCCCAGGTTCAAACAATTCTGCCTCAGCCTCCCGAGCAGCTTGGATTACAAGCGCAAGCCACCACGCCCAGCTCATTTTTGTATTTTTTAGTAGAGGCAGAGTTTCACCATGTTGGCCAGGCTGGTCTTGAACCCCTGACTTCAAGTGATCCACCTGCCTCAGCCTCCCAAAGTGCTGGGATTGCAGGCTTGAGCCACCATGCCCGGCCATATTTTAATGACTTAATTCAAAGATCAGGATACTCCATACTCAAATGCTTTCTGGTTTCATGAACTTTTTTAACTAAAAGAACCCAGGGAGAAATACTAAAATCTTTAGTCCATATATTTGAAAGGCAAAGCCCTCAGTGGAATATAATCAGCATATGCATGAGGCCAACGAAGAAACAGGAAGACAGAGCATTCAGTTCTTTGGACCATGTTAATTTTTACTAAATTTTCCTGGTAAAACCAAGAACTACTCTTACAGTTTAAAAATTTATTTGAGCTGGGTACAGTAACACACACCCATAGTTGCATCTACTCAAGGGGCTGAGGTGGTAAGATAACTTGAGCCTAGGAGTTCGATGCCAGCCTGGGTAACATAGCAAGACCCCATCTCATTAAAAAGAAAAAAAAATTACTTATTTGAATAAAAGAGCATCTATAGTTGTCTGCTACTTATGTTCTTTTATTTAATATTTAATACTCTATAATATGTATCATATTTCAGCCTTCTATTCTAGATTGTTTCTACTTTTTTACTATAAGTAACAATGTATTCTTTGCACATATTTTGTGTTATTTCTTTAAAACAGACCCCTACAAGTGAATCTGTGAGCTAAAGGGTTGTATACTTGTTAAAGATGCTTGATGCACATTAAATTGCACCCTGCAGAAAAGTTACTCCCACAAGCACAGTATGAGAGATCCTGTTTCTACCATACTTGCTGTTTTGCTTATCTTTTCTTGAAAGACGCATAAAACAATGTAAGAACATAGGAATAGACCTAAGAGACTGGACATGCTGTTTTCAACCCTTCTTCCAGGACTCTACAGCATTGGACCTGCGAGGGATTGGGCAAGTGTTGCCAACCCACCTGATGGAAGAGCGGCTAATCCGACAGCAACAGGAAATGGAAGAAGATCAGCGCTGGCTGGAAAAAGAGGAAAGATTTCTGGTAATTGTGTTTCTGAAAGCCTTCTTTGACTTTTTAAGCCATGTTAGAGTCTACTATATTGCAAATTATTGCAAAATGTTATCTTTCAAAGCAGGAGAGTTAGTTTTACAACTACTCCTTACAACTTGCAATAGGCCGGGGCCGGGCACAGTGGCTCAAGCCTGTAATCCCAGCACTTTGGGAGGCCGAGATGGGCGGATCACGAGGTCAGGAGATCGAGACCATCCTGGCTAACACGGTGAAACCCCATCTCTACTAAAAAAAATACAAAAAACTAGCCGGGCGAGGTGGCGGGCGCCTGTAGTCCCAGCTACTCGGGAAGCTGAGGCAGGAGAATGACGTAAACCCGGGAGGCAGAGCTTGCAGTGAGCCGAGATCCAGCCACTGCACTCCAGCCTGGGCGACAGAGCGAGACTCCGTCTCAAAAAAAAAAAAAAACTTGCAATGGGCCGGGCATGGTGGCCTATTTGGGAGGCTGAGGCAAGCAGATCACCTGAGGTCAGGAACTCGAGACCAGCCTGGCCAATATGGTGAAACCCAGTCTCTACTAAAAATACAAAAAGTAGCCAGCCGCATGTCTGTAATCCCAGCTACTTGGGAGGCTGAGGCAGAAGAATTGCTTGAACCAGTAGGCAGAGGTTTCAGTGAGCCGAGATCATGCCATTGTATTCCAGCCTGGGCAACAAGCGAAACTCCATCTCAAAAAAAAAAAAAAAAAAAAAAAACTACTTGCAATAATATGGCTGGATGTGGTGGTTAATGCCTATAATCCCAGTGCTTTGGGAGACCAAGGCAGGAGGATCACTTGAGCCCAGGAGTTCAAGACCAGCCTAGGCAACACAGCAAGACCCTGTCTCTACAAAAAAAAAAAAAAAAATTAGCCGGGCATTGTGGCTTACACCTGTGGTCCCAGATACTTGAGAGGCTAAGACTGAGTCCAGGAGTTCTAGATTACAGTAAGCTATGATTGTGGCACTGCCCTCTAACAGATCCAAAATCCTGTATCCAAAACCCGTAAGGGCCATGTGTGTTTCATAATTCAGTATTTTTTAAATACTAAAAAGTTAGTGTAATATGCTGAACATTATACATTATTTAAGACTCTAACAACATGCCAGAGTTAAAACCACCAGTGTTTCTATAGCAAAATGCAAATAATCACATTAACAGTTAAATAAAGATTATAAGATGCTTCATCTGTTCAGGTTTTACTACCATATTAGTTTGTTTCAAACATAGAAAAGCACACTTAACATTTTCAGAACTTTTTAGGTTTTAGAAATGAGGATAGAGGAATGTGGACTTGTCCTTTTATTATCTTCATTTTAACAGAACAGGAGAGAGAGACCCAGAGAGCCTCTGTGCCACAGAGCAAGACCGTCTCTTATGGGAAAAGAAAAAAGAAAGAAAAAGCTTGCGATAATGGATTATTTGCTTTTATAATTATCTTTTAGGGATAAATTTCTCTAAAATTTTAGTAGTGTCATTTTGGGCTCAGAGATATGAGCATTTGTTTGGTTTTTCATTACCGCATTGTTTACCCAGAAACAACTCCTGCTTCCATGTCAGCTTACATATAAACTATTGCATCTTGCTACTGCAGGCTGTGTAACAAGACAGCTAAGATTTGCCTTCCTGGCATTTATGGCTGATGTGAACCTCCTCCCGGATGTGTCTGGACATATGCATGGGAAATGTCTTCCTTCAGGCAATCCTTATTGAAAACCACTTCAGAAGTCCTTTGGGGACAGAGAGGAAGTGGTGGGACAGAGCAATCTCTGTATGTTACTTGACACAAAGGTCCTTTTAGACTCATGGTCCCTGCTGCCAAGCAATTCTGTACCCTCAGCCTCAGAACTAAGGACTGTGAGAACCTATTCCCCACTCTCCTTGAACCCGGAATAGCTATTTCAGTCTTCCTGTAGTTGCCTCAATCATATTATGGCTGAAAGAAGCCAGGATTCATAATTTAGAGCCAGTAACTTTACCTGGTCTTTCATGCTTTGCATCATTAAACATTCACTGACACTAACTTTGTGTTAAATTTAACTAATTTAGAATTTTGAAAGCATAGGATAAAACTTTCCTTCTGGCTGGGCGCGGTGGCTCATGCCTGTAATCCCAGCACTTTGGGAGGCCGAGGCGGGCGGATCACGAAGTCAGGAGATCGAGACCATCCTGGCTAACACGGTGAAACCCTGTCTCTACTAAAAATACAAAAAACTAGCTGGGCGAGGTGGCGGCGCCTGTGGTCCCAGCTACTCCGGAGGCTGAGGCAGGAGAATGGCGTCAACCGGGAGGCAGAGCTTGCAGTGAGCCGAGATCGCGCCACTACACTCCAGCCCGGGGGACAGAGCGAGACTCCGTCTCAAAAAAAAAAAAAAAAAAAAAAAAAAAACTTTCCTTCTGAATTAAAGCAAATCTTGAGATTGTAAGGCAGATGGAAAAAAAAATTGTTATTTTTAGCCTGGCACAGTGGATCACACCTGTAATTCATCCCAGCACTTTGGGAGGCCAAGGTGGACAGATCACTTGAGGCCGGGAGTTCGAGATCAGCCTAGCCAACATGGTGAAACCCTGTCTCTACTGAAAAAAAAAAAAAAAAGAAAAAAAGGTGCAGTGACTCATGCCTGTAATCCCAGCACTTCGGGAGGCTGAGGCGGGCTGATTACTTGAGGTCAGAAGTTCGAGACCAGCCTGGCCAACATGGCAAAACCCCGTCTCTACTAAAAATACAAAAATTAGCCAGGTGTGGTGATGCGTGCCTGTAATCCCAGCTACTCAGGAGGCTGAGGCAGAAGAATTGCTTGAACCTAGGAGGCAGAGGCTGCAGTGAGCCAAGATGGCACTCCAGCCTGGGTGACAGAGCAAAACTCAAAAAAACAAAAATTAGCCAGGCATGGTGGTACACACCTGTAGTCCCAGCTATTCAGGAGGTTGAGGCATGAGAATTGCTTGAACCCAGGAAGAAGTGGTTGCAGTGAGCCGAGATTGTACCGCTGCACTCCAGCCTGGGTGACAGAGTAAGACTCTGGAAAAAAAGGAAAAAAAAATGTTATTATTTACTACCACTAATCTGAGTGAATTAATTTGGATATTGTATCTATTCTAAGAACATATGTTCTCTAGCCCTACATTTCAAAACTTTTTTTTGTCCAGATAACCTCTTTTACCAGGCAGCATTGATTTGTATTTTTTAAAGTTGATGTTATAAATTCTCCAAGCTAGAGTTCTTGTATTTCAGTCCCATATATGACTGCATTTGGACAAAGGGTTTGCTACCAAATGTTGTGAAATGCTACTGCTGTTCTATTGCTCTGACAAAGAAGAACATCAGGAAGAGCAGAAGAGGACCCTGTGTATCACTAGGGGTCTTGGGGGAGGCAGCAGAGTGTGGATAGCATTTGAGCCAAGGCTTAAAGGAGAAATTGGAATTTTTAGGGCAGACAGGCTAGGGAAATACATTCCACGAAGAGTGAAGAGTGTGGGTAATGACATGGGGTCAAAAGGCTATATTCCAGCCAGGCACAGTGAATAATCTCAGCTGCTCGGCAGGTTGAGGCAGGGAGATCGCTTGAGTCTAGGAGTTTGAGACTAGCCTGGGCTTAGCAAGACCCTGTGGCAAAAAAAAAAAAAAAAAAAAAAAAAAAGCCCTAAAGGGAGGAGGATCAAGTACCCAGAATTCCTACAATATATTATATAAAATGTCTAATCTCCAACAAAAAATTACAAGACATACAAAGGAACAGAAATATATACGAATGATACACAAAAGAAAAAAAGACTGTTCTGGCTGGGCACAGTGACTCACGCCTGTAACCCCAGCACTTTGGGAGGCTGAGGCAGGTGGATCACCTGAGGTCAGGAGTTCAAGACTGGCCTGGCCGACATGGTGAAACCCCGTCTGTACTAAAAATACAAAATTGGCATGCCTATAATCCCGGCTAATTGGGAGGCTGAGGCAGGAGAATCGTTTGAACCTGGGAGGCGGAGGTTGCAGTAAGCCAAGATCATGCCACTGCACTCTAACCTGGGCAACAGAGCAAGACTCTGTTTAAAAAAAAAAAAAAAAAATGCACACACACAAACTGTATTATAAGAACTTCCTGCAAAAAATTAGCTGGGCGAGGTGGCGGGCGCCTGTAGTCCCGGCTACCTGGGAGGCTGAGGCAGGAGAATGGCGTGAACCCGGGAGGCGGAGCTTGCAGTGAGCCGAGATCGCGCCACTGCACTCCAGCCTGGGCGACTGAGCCAGACTCCGTCTCAAAAAAAAAAAAAAAAAAAAAAAGAACTTCCTGTATCTGGATGTGACCAAAGCAGAGCATGTTTGTGGGGAAATGGAAAATATTTCTTACTATGTGTTTTGGGTTTTGTTTTTAACTTAATAACCATGTAATTGGAGCATCTTCATTTGGTCCTAAACCTGTCTGTTGGGTAACTTCTGAGATAGCTTGCCTGGTGCTAAACTTGGAGGCCATGATGGCATCGAGGCAATTTCCCACTCAAGTACCTTTCCTTTTTTTTTCCCCCCCAAAACAGGGTATCACACTGTCACCCAGGGTAGAGTGCAGTTCAGTGGCACAATCACGGCTCATTCCAACCTTGACCTCCTGGGCTTAATCTGTCCTCCCACCTCAGCCTCCCAAGTAGCTGGGACTACAGTCACGCACCACCACGCCCAGCTAATTTTTGTTTTTGGTAGAGTTTTATCATGTTAGCCAGGCTAGAACAAGTATCTTTCTTAATGCTCGTAAGATGGTATTGTATTTTTATCTTTGCTTGTTTTCCTTACTAGACTGAGCACCTCTTGAGTGCAGAGACCATGGACCATGTCTTCTTTTTGTGTCACCTCAAGGATGACACATTACCTACACCAGGGTTTCTCAGCCTGGGCATTGTTGACATTTGGGATTGGGTAATTCTTTGTTGTAGGAGACTGTCCTATGAATAGTAGGAGTTCTTAGCAACATCCCTGGCCTCTACCCACAAGGTGCCAGAGAACCTTACTGAGTGCCAAGCATGAAGCTTGAATGAACTTACTGTATTATGATGTGCACTCCTGCGTTCTCTCCCCCAACCCCCTGTACTCTCACACATGCTCACTCTCACCCTCTTTCTCTAATAAAACATAAGTTCCTTAATGACAACAGCTGTGACTTAACTGTCTTCATCCTGCTTCATTTTTCTCCTAATGTTTCTCACTGTGTGACAATGTCTCACTTGTTTTCCTGTCTCCTCACTAAAGTGTAAGCGTCACAAAGATGAGAACTTTATTTATTCAGCGCTCTCCCCCAGCTCCTATAGTACCGTTCGTTCAGCAGTAATAAGGCTCAAGCAGTATTTATTAAGCGAATGAATGTACCGCCATACAGTGTTAAGCATCTAAATGTTAGAGGTCAAGAGGGAAGAAGGAAGAATCTGGGGCAGGAATCATAGCGTTCGTGTCACTATTTTTCATCTAAAAACAAGTAATGCATGAACCCTGGGGAAGTAGATATAATTATTTTATAAATGAATAAATTAAAATGTAATAGACATAAAAGTCATGGGGGACCTTTTAAAGTTCAGTTCCCCGGGACTAGAGAATTGCAGTGGATCTGGAGAGGCCAAGGACCTAGAGTGATAACAAGCACCCCAGTTGATTTTTGAGACATGGTCCCAAGGTCACTCTCTGATCTTAGGCCTGGCAGTGTTTTTTAAGATTTGTAGCAGATGTCATCTCAGAAAGATCACCTTAGGGTCGGGCACCGTGGCTCGTGCCTGTAGTCCCAGCACTTTGGGAGGCCGAGGCGGGTGGATCATCTGAGGTCAGGAGTTTGAGACCAACAAGACCAAACCCCATCTGTACTAAAAATAAAAAATTAGCCAGGTGTGGTGGCGCTCTCCTGTAATCCCAGCTACTCAGGAGCCTGCAGCAGAAGAATTGCTTGAACCCAAGAGGCAGAGGTTGCAGTGAGCTGAGATTGTTCCACTACACTCCAGCCTGGGTGACAGAGTGAGACTCTGTCTCAAAAAAAAAAAAAAAAAAAAAACCACTTTAGCCTTGCCTTGCTGATTGATGGCTCAGAGGGCAAGATAGGAAATGCAGAGATCCATTAGGAAGTTGAGTGGTCATTCAAATAAATGACAGCAGGGTCTAAGCTGGAAGAGGCAAAGTGGGAAGGAGCAGAGAAAACAGACTTAAAAGGGACAAGATTGGTGAATTGGTATAGGAGGTCAAGAGGAAGGAAGAATCCAGGACAGAAATCATAGCATTAGTGTCACCAAAAGTAACATTGTGCTACAAAATGAAATAAAATGCAGAATGAGGAGTCCATGTCAGGGAAACATGATGATGCCAGGTTTGGACATTTGGGATATGCAAATGGGAATGCAGAGGAGGTGGCTGGGTATCAGGTATAGAGCCCCCAGGAGGTAGTCTGGGCTGGAGATTCAGATTTTTAGACAGCCGCATGGAAAGCTTGGCAAACTGGGAAAAACGCCTAGTGCAGGTGTAGCGTGAGGACTACCCTGACCATCTGTCAGTTGGAAGGTAGTGTGTGTCGGATGTAGAAGCACTTGTGACACTGTCGAGTGGTGATGGTGGCAGCTAGGTGTCTGGGTATGCACACACATGCTTTATGGTCCTTCATTTGGTGAAGGGACTCTAACAATGATAATTATATCTCATTGTGGTCCTTTTTATGCTGTGTGTGTGTAAAAATTACTGTTGGTTTCCATGGTATCTGCTATTTACAAGCTTGATTTTGTGCCTTGGCCTTTGGCATGAGCTAGACCCAGAGCTACTGGTCTTGTGTCCTTGTAGCCACCAGGCCAGACCACTGCACCTACTTTTAGGTTAATTAGGTCATTGTTGAAGCTGTGTGTCATAAGTCTTTCTGTCCTCTTAGGCCAAGGAAGCTTCCAGTACAGGGCTTCTCAAACTGCATGGAAGGGCCAGTTTGTATCTTTTTAAACCGTTGCAGACCAATACTCTTGTAAAATAAAATTTCAAAATCATTGACTAGAAAGACATAAAAATATAAGCCAGACTTTTTTGACGGCCCAAAAATTACTGTTTCAGATTGCTATAAAAATGTCTAAAGATGCTTACCGGGCCGGGCACGGTGGCTCGCGCCTGTAATCCTAGCACTTAGGGAGGCCGAGGCGGGCGGATCATGAGGTCAGGAGATCAAGACCATTCTGGCTAACATGGTGAAACCCTGTCTCTACTAAAAAATACAAAAAATTAGCCAGGCATGGTGGCAGGCGCCTGTAGTCCCAGCTACTTGGGAGGCTGAGGCAGGAGAATGGCATGAACCCAGGAGATGGAGCTTGCAGTAAGACGAGATCACGCCACTGCACTCCAGCCTGGGTGACAGAGCGAGACTCCGCCTTAAAAAAAAAAAAAAAAAAAAAAAAAAAAGGATGCTTACCTTCTGTTTTCATCTTCATAAACTGGTTCATTCCCAGACCCACCCAGACCTACTGCTCTGGTCCTGCCATTTACTTCAGTAAGGTCAGCTCTGCACCGTGTTAGGTAAGTTCTGTTCTTATTTGAAAAATTAACTTGCTTTAGTATTACCCAAATTTTAGATCAAAACCGATGTCTTTTGAATCCCTTCTGTTTTCAGAGATCACATCATCACATCATTTTTTATGGTTGCTACTGCTAGTCACATCTCTTACTTTTTGAGTACTTCAGTGGGTCAGGAGTCCCTCCTCTGGATCTCTGCATTATGTCAACAACTCTGCACAGAATGTGTTCTATGGTAGCAGCCCAGATGCCTTGCTCAAAGTCAGGTGGCCCCACAGAAGATACTCTGTACTATACCTAGCTCTCCTTTTTTTTTTTTTTAATTGAGACAAAGTCTCACTCTGTGGCCCTGACTGGAGTGCAGTGGCACAATCCTAGTTCACTGCATCCCTAACCTCCTGGGCTCAAGTCATCCTCCTGCCTCAGCCTCCTTCCAGAGTAGCTGCGACTACAGGCATACGCCACCAAGCCTGGCTAATTTTGTTAGTTTTTTTTATAGAGATAGGGTCTCACTTTGTTGTCCGTGCTGGTCTCAAACTTCTGGGCTCAAACGATTCTCCCACCGTGACTTCACAAAATGTTGGGATTACAGGCATGAGTCACCACACCTGGTCCCACACTCCCTTCTCTTGTTCCCAGGTCAGATACTGTCCTTTCTGAAATAGTTCTGTGCCTGCAAATATACTCTGAAAGCTGTCTTACAAAGTGAGTGCCAGAGAGTGCTGGCAACCTTAGTTAGAACCTCAGTTGGTTGAAAGAGCTTTCTTTCCTATTGGGCATTGCTTAAAAATAGAGTAACTTTGCAACTTGCTTCTTTTTATTACTGTGTGCACAATAATTTTCTAATGTGGTACTATGCTTAAAACAGGATTTTAATTTTAAATGAGAAAGCCCTGTCTATATAAAGCCTACTTTGTGTTTTGAGAAAGAAATATGTGAGCATTTTTCCCTCACATAGCAGATCCAGTCAGTCTGAATGAAAGATGAATGCCGAGACAGGGAACTAGAAAGCAGTGGCACAAGGCTGTCTGTCTGAAGCCAGGCTGCTGTCCCTGCATGTGCTATGCAGCAGGGCCACAGCTCTCCTATTTTTGCCCTCATACCAGATTCCAGATTTGAAAGCAATATAGTATAGTGAAAAGAGAAAAGACTGAGCTATAAACCTTAAATTTGAAGTTTTCCAGAGCCATACCCACCCACATGAGAGTAGAGACTGTAGCTAAACTGAAGTGTTTTTTTGGTTTGTTTTTATTTGTTTGTTTTGAGATGAAGTCTCGCTCTTGTCCCCCAGGCTGGAGTGTGATGGCGCAATCTTGGCGCACTGCAACCTCCGCCTCCCGGGTTCAAGCAATTCTCCTGCCTCAGCCAGCCGAGTAGCTGGGACTACAGGTGTGCACCACCATGTCCAGCTAATTTTTGTATTTTGAGTAGAGACGGGGTTTCACCGTGTTGGCCAGGCTGGTCTTGAACTCCTGACCTCAGGTGATCTGCCCACCTCAGCCTCCCATGGTGCTGGGATTACAGGCGTGAGGCACCACACCTGGCTGAGAATCCATTCTTTCTGATTGACTGTCTCTGGCTGTATCGCTTTTCAGTTCCCAGTGGGCCCTCATCTTTCATTCAGGAGGCCATGTGTGCTGTATGAAAAAAAAAGCTCAAGTATTTATTTCATTCACAGAACACAAGTAGATTTGATTTTAAATGGATAAGCCTTTCTCATTTTAAAATTAAAATCCTGTCTTCAGGAAAATATCACATTAGGGAATTACACATTAAAGAAAGTCATTTCATGAAATTTATATAGAAATAAAAACAGATTAATTCATGTAAACACATGAAACATAATAGCTTACTCTATAGGCAAAAATATAAATGAGTTGCATTTTTTTGTTTAAGTAAAACAGTAAATATTTCCTGCCTATAGAAGGTACTTACATCTGTTGACTGATTGAAGCCCACCTCCACTGTTTAAGAGCTGTGTTACCCCAAGCAACTAAATCTTTCTAAGTCAAGTTCCTCGTCTATAACATATCTTATGTGCCTTGGATATTAATTGAAGCATTCCTTCAGCAAATAGTTACCATACATCTATGTGCACAATGCTGCCAGGCACTTCTTCAGTTCTGATAATGACTGATTGAGGTGTAGGTATTATTCTACCTATTTTACAGGTGAGGAACTGGGCCTAGACAGGTTATATGCCTTGTCCAAAGGGGCATGGACAATCAGTTGGCTAGAAAAATGCACAGAGCGTTCATTTCCTCCACCTGTTTGTCCCGTGTTCTACCAGGTAACAGAGATGCAGCGGTGAAGCAGACAGCTTCATAGCCTCTGTCTTCATGGAACTTCGCATCTCATAATAAGAAACAGAAATGTTCAACTATTTGGGGAAAGGGAGGAGGAGAGGAACAAGTCACAACAATATATTTGAGTATCTTCTTTATGAATTGGTTGAGAGTTTTAAGATGACAGCACAGTGGTGCTAGGGCGCAGTGAGAGAAATGCCATCACACATTACTGACGTAGATGAGAATCAGGACAGCCTTGAGCAATCTGGAAACTTATACCAAGATTTTTCAAATGTTCCAACTCTTTGACTTAGGAATTCCTTTCTTAGAAATCTGCTCCAGAGCCAGGCACAGTGGCCGAGACAGGAAGATCACTTGAGCACAGGAGTTTAAGACCAGCCCGGATAACATAGTGAGATGCCCCCCCATCTCTAAAAGAAAAAGGAAAGAAATCTGTCCCAGGGAAACAATCAGGGACTTAGTCAAAGATTTGTATACAAAGGTGTTCATCTACAACCTATTTATAAAGGATTTTGAAAATGACCCTAATGTCCAACAATAAAAGAACTGTTTATTTTAACTCTTATGTGGCACCAACTTAGTACTTTGCAAATGTTAACTCATTTCATCCTCCTAACAATCCTATGTGTTGGTTACAGTTACTGTTCCATTTTAGAGATGAAGAAATTGAGGCCCAGGTCACACAGCTTGTAAATACTGGAGCCTGATTTGAACCCAGGCCACCTGGTGCCACAGCCCACACCCTTTACTACCATTGTCTATTTTATGATGATAGTCATGCAGTGGAACATTGTGCAGCCTTAAGCATTGTTTTGTCAGCTTGCCCTGTGTAAATGTTATGTGAAGGCTGCAGAATCATATAATGTGGTTCCATGTTTGTAAACATACATTTACACCACAGTATTAACTAATGATAATTACTTTTACATTTTAATTACTCCATAATAACTAATGATAATTATTTCCAAATGGTAAGGTTGAGTGATTTGTAATTTTTTCATCTATTTTCGCAGTATCGTAATTTTTCTACAGTAAGTGCATGTTTCATTAGATTATTGACAAATGAGGGTATATATGATATTTTAAAATAACCAAAATCCTGTAACTATTAAATGACCACATCATAACTTGGGCCTGGTGGGTCTTTTGTTTTCTTAGACTGTAGCTCTAACTGGGCATGGTGGCATGCATTTATAGTCCCAGCTACTCCAGAAACTGAGGTAGATGATTGCTTGAGGCCAGGAGTTCGAGGCTGTAATGCACTATGATTGTTGCCTGTGAATAGCCGCTGCACTCTGACCTGGGCAGCAGATCAAGGCCCTGTCTCTTAAAAATAGGAACTGTTGGCCGGGCATGGTGGCTGACATCTGTAATCCTAGCACTTTGGGAGGCCAAGGCGGGTGGATCATGAAGTCGGGTGATCGAGACCATCCTGGCTAACACGGTGAAACCCTGTCTCTACTAAAAATACAAAAAATTAGCCGGGCGTGGTGGCGGGCACCTGTAGTCCCAGCTACTCGGGAGGCTGAGGCAGGAGAATGGCATGAACCTGGGAGGCGGAGCTTTCAGTGAGCTGAGATCGTGCCACTGCAGTCCAGCCTGGGCGACAGAGGGAGACTCTCAAAAAAATGAATAATAGGTCGGGCGCGGTGGCTCAAGCCTGTAATCCCAGCACTTTGGGAGGCCAAGACGGGTGGATCCACGAGGTCAGGAGATCGAGACCATCCTGGCTAACACGGTGAAACCCTGTCTCTACTAAAAAATACAAAAAACTAGCCGGGCGCAGTGGCGGGCGCCTGTAGTCCCAACTACTCGGGAGGCTGAGGCAGGAGAATGGCGTGAACCTGGGAGGCGGAGCTTGCAGTGAGCTGAGATCTGGCCACTGCACTCCAGGCTGGGCGACAGAGCGAGACTCTGTCTCAAAAAATAAAATAAAATAAATAATAAAATAAAATAAAAATTGTTGTCCTTCCTGCTACAATAGAGTCAAACCTAATCACCCCCACTCTCTGTTTAGAGCCCTTCAACAAAACCCCTAAGCAGACCCAGCTCCCAGCTTGTCCCTCAAGTAAATGGGCAAAAGAGGAAAGGATAGTTTCAGACATTTTAAAAGTTGCAAGAATGGTACAAAGAATTCTCACATTCCCTTTACCTGGAGTGTCCAGTTATTAACATTTGACCTCATTTGCTTTGCATATTTGTACATACCATTTTTTCTGAACCATTTGGAAGTAAATACCAGATATCCTACTTTTTAAAATAGTTCAATGTGAATTTCCTAAAAGTAAGGATGTTCTCTTAAATAACCACAGCCGAGTTACCAATGTTGGGAAATTAGCAATAATACAATACTGTTAGCTAATCAACAGACTATTCATGTTTTACCAGTTGTCCACAGAATGTCCTTTCTAGAAAAAAGTCGTGGATCGTGAGATGTATTTAGTTATCATATCTCTTGAGTTTCCTTTAAGCTTGAACAGTTCCCTGGTCTTCCCGAAATCTTTCCTGACCTTGATATTTACGTTGAGTAATGTTCTGTGAATTGTCAACCTGAAGTCTCGTCTTCTCAGGTACTTTTTCTCAAAGTCCATTGTGTTTTGGAATATTTTTCTTAAGTATATCTGGGATGTTTAGGCCCCAGAAAGCTGCCTCTTCATTCAGACAGTAGCAGAACCTCAACATTCCATGGAATAGAATCTGTGAGTTCTACTCTATGGAATAGGACCGCCCCAGTGAGTTCCCCTTCAGTTGCCAGTTGGAATCAATGGTTGAAATATTACGTGTGTTTGCCTGGTTTCCTTTCTGTCTATTCATGTCTATCTTACCTGTCAGAGAAGATTCTATGCTGGAAGTCAGGAACTACCTACCTCTCAATTTTCTCTGGAGCTCTTTCACACCCAGCCACAGCTGTCCACAACTAATGGGATAGGCCTCTCTGTTAAGACACAGCATACTTTCTGCCATAGTCGCCAACTGCATGCCTCTGGGTTTGACTTCCCCTGTGTGGGCATTAGTTATATATATCACATCTGCAGTAAGAATTCATTTTTTAAATTATTGTTCCTTGATATTATAGTACATATAAACACCGTACAATGTTTTAAGTTATGCTTGTCAGAGTTTGGAAATACTTATTCTAAACTTTTCTGGTTTACTCATTGACAGAGTTCTAACAGAGCGAAGTCTTGCTTAGTCACCCAGGGTGTAGTGCCATGGCACAATGGTAGCTCACTACAGCGTCAGACTCCTGGGCTGAAACCATCCCCCCACCTCGGCCTCTCCAGTAGCTGGGACTCAGGCACACACCATCATGCCCAGCTAATTTTTAAAATTTTTTTCTTTGTAGAAATGAGTTCTCACTATGTCACCCAGGCTGGTCTTGATATCCTGGCCTCAAGGGGTCCTCCCACCTCAGCCTCCCAAATAGGTGAAATTGCAGGCACACACCACCACACCCAACACTGCATTTGAGGATTTAGGTCATTTTCCACCCATATTTAGCTATTGTTTTTAAATGAATATTTTTACATTAAAGAGAACATCTTTTTTTTATATAGTAGCATAGAGGTTAATTCAGTCAACATTGATGTGTTGAGTGCACACCAGCCGGAAACTGTGCCAGGCACTAGGGATATGGGGCTGATATACATGAGCTGTTCTGTAATTCTGTTGAATGAACAGGTAACAAGTAAGTTGTGACTTTTGCCCTCTTTGCTTACTCTCTGCTACTGCTGTCAAGGCTGTCTATTCTGTTTCAGGATGCCTCTGATTATTAGAATGTTTTTCCATAAGTGAGCCAAAGTCTGCCCTAAATTCAGGGACAACACACAAGTTTCACCTTTTCCCACATGGAATCCCTGAGGACTGTTAACAGCAATCAGCCAGAGCCCCCTTTTAGTGATTAGCCATCAGGAGCTCCTTTACCCACTTCCTGGTAGGAACTGTTCTCAGACCTTAGCCAGCTACCTGCAGGCACTGTGCCTGGGAGGGAAAGAAAGGGGGAAGGGAGGAAGAAGGCAAAGGACACTGCAGGGCCCCTGTCCTGGAAAGTCTGTTTACCTCCGAGCCATCAGAGGATCACTCTTATCTTAATGGTGGCTGTGTCCTTTACCAACTTCCTACTACACCCTGGCACCCACCACTGACCCCTGCTTTCATTAGAGATAGTTAAGACAGAGGCAGAAAGCCTAGGAGGAACTGGTACAATGAAAGGGGTTTGGGCTACAGCACTGGAATTGGAAAAGAAGGGAGAGGTGAAGCTTATTTCTCGATCCCCTACCCAACAAGTGGTTGCAGATGGTGTGCTCAGTGACAGGTTCAGGTGTGGGAAATAGGAGATACACAGACAAATAAGACATCAAGATGCTCCATCTCTAATGAGGGAAGTAATTGTGCATGATATGTGCCAATGTAGAGAGATATCTGTAAGGCACAGGCTAAGAAGCGACAGCTCTGCTTGAATTAGGAAACATGCTGCCCGGAAAGGGCATCTGGCTGAGCCTTGAAGAGTAAACAGAAGTTTTCCAGGCAGAAGTATGTGGCCAGTGTTGGTGGGCAAAGAGGAGGCAGGAGCCACTGTGGCTGAAGGCTCCACGGAACCCATGCTGCAGGGGCACGGGGTTGTTTTCATGAGGAAAAGCCTTTCTGCCCTGTTCCTTCACCATAAAGACATGTAGCCTACTTCGTTTATTCTGATATTGGTGAAATTTCTGTACTATTATTTACATAAAATCTAGATTTATCTGTTTGGTTTCTATATTCTAGATGCAGTGTGGGAAAGCAGTCTTGTAATTGAATTTGCTGCTTTGTCAAGACAGCCAAATCTGTATGAGCCATATTCTGTCAGAAAACCGCAAGTAATGCCTGGTATTTTTATCCTGGGGTTGCAGGTCTCAGTGAAGAAGAAAGCCTGCTGTGCTACTTGGAGTAGAAGTGAAGTGTAGGTTCTCCAGCACTGGGTGGGCCAGTGCAGGTGCCAGTCTGTAAGGTGTGCGTGTGTGGAGAGGAATGCGGTTCTTCCCTAGGCAGCCAGCCTTCATTCATCATCACTGGAATTCTTTTGAAATTGGGGAACTTTCCACTATGAGAACAATTGTGTTAAAAAGGAAGGAATTTAATACAGAATCTGTCGATAATTTTCAAATCAAAAATGAAATTGTTTTGATTTTGTTTTAATTTCTTCAGAAACCTGATGTGAGACTCTCTCGAGGCAGTATTGACAGGGAGGATGGAAGTCTTCAGGGTCCGGTAAGCCTGAGTTTTCAGCAGGATTTGATTTCCAGTTCTCCTGTGCGTGGACCATCAATGTTTATGTCATAAGATTTCCAAATTGACTAATAGTTGTAATAGGGAACAGAATATTCTATAAATAAAGTTAACATTTTAAGATTCTGAAAATCTGTGATGTACAGCCTAGAATTTTTATTCAGATACAGAAGTTGTCTGCACTATTATTGATAAAGGCTTTTTCATTTAACTTTTATTTTCATTTCAGGGGTACATGTACAGATTTGTTATATAAGTAGATCGCATGTTGCTGGTGCAAGGGCTTGGTATACAGATCATTTGGCACCCAGGTGATAAGCATAATACCTCATAGGTGGTGTTTTGATCCTCACCCTCCTCCCACCCTCCACCCTCAAGTAGGCCCCGGAGTCTGTTGTTCCCTTCATTGTGTCCATGTGTACTGAGTGTTTAGCTCCCATTTATAAATGAGAACATGCGGTATTGGTTTTCTCTTCCTGTGTTAGTTCACTTAAGATGTTGATAATAACCTCTAGCTCCACCCATGTTGCTGCAGATGAAATGATCTCATTCTTTTTGTGGCTACATAGTATTCCATAGTACATACATACCACGTTTTCTTTATCCAGTCTATCATTGATGGGTATTTAGGTTGATTCCATGACCTTGTTATTGTGAACAGTGCTGTGATGAATATAAGCATGCATGTGTCTTTATGGTAGAAAGATTTATATTCCTTTGGGTGTGTAGCCAGTACAGAGATTGCTGGGTCAAATGCTACTTATGTTTTAAGTTCTGAGACATCGCCAAACTGCTTTCCACAGTGACTGAAGTAATTTACATTCCCACCAGCGGTGTCTAAGTGTTCCTGTTTCTCCACAACCTCGCATCTGTTAATTTTTTGACTTTTTAATAATAGACATTCTGACTGGCGTGAGATGGCATCTCATTGTGGTTTTGATTTGCATTTCTCTAACGATTAGTGATATTGGGTATTTTTTCATATGCTTGTTGGCCATGTTTATGTCGTCTTTTGAAAAGTGTGTGTTCATGTCCTTTGCCCACTTTTTAATGGGGTTGTTTGGTTTTCTTGTTAATTTGCTTTAAGTTCCTTATAGATGCTTGATGTTAGACCTTTGTCAGATGCATAGCTTGCAAATATTTTCTCCCATTCTGTGGGTTGTTTATTCTGTTGATAGTTCCTTTTGCTGTAAAGAGGCTCTTTAGTTTAATTAGGTCCCATTTGTAATTTTTTGTTTGTTATGATTGCTTTTGCTGTCCTCATCATGAAATCTTTGCAAGGGCCTATGTCCAGAATGGTATTTCCTAGGTTTTCTTTGAGGGTTTTTATAGTTTTAGGTTTTACATTTAAGTCTTTAATTCATCTTGAGTTGATTTTTGTATATGGTGTAAGGAAGGGACCCAGTTTTATTCTTTGGCATATGGCTAGCTTCTTGTCCCAGCACCATTTATTGAATAGGGAGTCCTTTCCCCATTGCTTGTCTCTGCCAACATTGTCAAGGATCAGATGGTTGTAGGTATGAAGCTTTATTTCTAGGCTATTTTGTTCTGTTGGTCTGTATGTCTGTTTTTGTACCAGAACCATGATGTTTTGATTACTATAGCCTTGTAGTATAGTTTGAAGTCATGTAATGTAATGTGATGTCTTCAGCTTTGTTCTTTTTGCTTAGGATTGCTTTGGCTCTTCAGGCTTTTTTTTTTTTTTTTTTTTTTTTTTTTTTTTGGCTCCATATGAATTTTAGAATAGCTTTTTCTAATTCTGTAAAGCATGTCATTGGTAGTTTGATAGGCACAACATTGAATCTGTAAAGCACTTTAGGCGGTATGACCATTATAATGGTATCTATTCTTCCTGTCTATGAGCATGGATTGTTTTTCCATTTGTTTGTGTCATGTCTGATTTCTTTCAGCAGTGTTTTTAATTCTTATTGTAGAGATCTTTCACCTCCCTGGTTAGCTATATTCCTGGGTATTTTTTGTGTGTGGCTGTTGTAAATGGGATTGCATTCTTGATTCAGCACTCAACTGATGTTGTTGGTGTAGAGAAATGCTACTGATTTTTGTACATTGATTTTGTACCCTGAAACGTTGCTGAAGTTGTTTATCACAGGGGTCCCCATCTTCCTGGGTCACAGACCGGTATTGGTCCATATTCTGTTAGGAATTGGGCCACACAACAGGAGGTGAGTGGTGGGCTAGCCAGCATTAATGCCTGAGCTCTTCCTCCTGTCAGGTCAGTGACAGCATTAGATTCTTATGGGCATGTGAACCCAATTGTGAACTGCGCTTGCGAGAGATCTAGATTGCACACTCCTTATGAGACTCTAATGCCTGATGATCTGAGATGGAACAGTTTCATCCCAAAACCATCCCCCACCCCATCCCCTGAATCCGTGGAAAAATTGTCTTCCACGAAACCTGTCCCTGGTGTCGAAATGATGGGGGACTGCTGGTTTATCAGATCTAAGAGCTTTTGGGCCAAGACTATCGAGTTTTCTATATATAAAATCATATCATCTGCACACACAGAAGTTTGACCTCTTCTTTTCCTATTTGGATCCCTTTTATTTCTTTGTCTTGCCTGATTACTCTGCCTAGGACTTCCGGTACTAATGTCGAATAGATATGGTGAGAGTGGGCATCCTGGTCTTGTTTCAGTTCTCCAGGGGAATGCTTCCAGCCTTTGCCCATTCGTTCAATATGATGTTGGCTGTGAGTTTGTCGTAGATGGCTCTTACTATTTTGAGTTATGTTGAGTTATGTTCCTTCATTACCTAGTTTTTTGAGGGTTTTTAACATGAAGTGAGGTTGAATTTTATTGGAAGCTTTTTTTTTTTTTTTTTTTTTTGCATCTATTGAAATAATCCTGTGGTTTTTGTTTTTAGTTCTGTTTATGTGATGAATCACGTTTAATTGATTTTCATATGTTGAACCAACCTTGCATCCCAGGGGTAAAGCCTACTTGTTTGTGGTGAATTAGCTTTTTGTTGTGCTGCTGCTGGATTCATTTTGCCAGTATTATGTTGAGGAATTTTGTGTCTATGTTCATCAGGGATATTGGCCTGAAGTTTTCTTTTTTTGTTGTTTCTGCCAGGTTTGGGACTCAAAATGATACTGGCCTCCTAGAATGAGTTAGAGAGGAGTACCTCCTCCTCAATTTTTTGGAATGGTTTTAGTGAGAGTGCTACCAGCTCATCTTTGTACATCTGTTAGAATTCAACTGTGAAACTGTCTGGTCCTGGGCTTTTGGTGGTTGGTAGGCTGTCTATTACTGATTCAATTTCAGAGCTCATTATTGATCTGTTCAGGGATTTGATTTCTTCCTGGCTCAGTCTTGGGAATGTGTATGTGTCCAGGAATTCATCCATATCTTCTACATTTTCTAGTTTATGTGCATAGAGGTGTTCATAATGTTCTATGATAGTTATATGTATTTTTCTGTGGGGTTGGTGGTAATGTCCCCTTTGTCATTCTGATTGTATTTATTTGGATCTTCTCTCTTTTTTTAATTAGTCTAGCTAGTGGTCTGTCATTCTTAGGTATTCTTTCAAATAACCAATTTCTGGTTTCATTTATCTTTTGTATGTTTTTTCATGTCTCAGTTTCATTTAGTTCAGCTCTGATTTTGGGTATTTCTTGTTTTCTGCTCGCTTTGGGGTTGGTTTGCTCTTGTTTTTCTAGTTCCTCAAGGTGCAATGTCAGGTTATTAATTTGAGATCTTTCTAACTTTTTGTTGTAGATGTTTAGCACGATAAACTTTCCTCTTAACACTGCCTTAGCTTTGTTCAAGAGAATCTAGTATGTTGTATCTTTGTACTTATTAGTTTCAAAGAATTGCTTGATTTCTGCCTTACCCGGAAGTCATTCAGGAGCAGGTTGTTTAATTTCCATGTAATCAAATGGTTTTGAACAATCTTCTTAGTACTGATTTCTATTTTTATTGTGCTGTGGTCCTAGAGTGTGGTTGGTGTGATTTTGGGTTTGTTTTTAATTTGCTATACAATTGTTTTATAACCAGTTGTATGGTTTATTTTAGAGTATGTATCATGTGCAGATGAGAAGAATGCGTATTCTGTTGTTTAATCATCAGGGACGTTAGCCTGAAGTTTTCTTCTTTTGTTGTTTCTGCCAGGTTTGGGACTCAGAATGATTCTGGCCTCATAGAATGAGTTAGAGAGGAGTACCTTTTAGTAATAAGCCAAACTCTTTGTGACCTAAAGAAATATGTACGTCATTTCTCAGCCTTTTGGCTAAGATCAAGTGAAGAAATATATACACATGTTAGCTGTTGTTAACACAAACTGTCATTTGCTAAATTTCTTGTTGTTGTTGTTTTCGTTTTTGTTTTGAGACGGAGTCTCGCTCTGTCACCTAGAGCTGGAGTGCAGTAGGGTGGTCTTGGCTCACTATAACTTCCGACTCCCAGGTTCAAGTGATTCTTGTGCCTCAGCCTCCCAAGTAGCTGGAACTGCAGGCGGCACGTACCACCATGCCCAGCTAATTTTTGAATTTTTAGTAGAGACAGGGTTTCACAATGTTGGCCAGCTGGTCTCAAACTCCTGACTCAAGTGATCCACCTGGCCCATTTGCTAAATTTTTGTACTCTTACTATATGATTATAAAAGTCTCCAGAGTCACAGAAATCTTGTTCAAGCAAGATTTTTTTCTTCTGGATGTTGCAGGGGGAGAATGCCTGAAATTCTCTTTAAAGAGCTAGCTTATGATTATTCCAATTATATTTAACCCAATTATGCCTAGTCTTCCATTATTGGAACGCTAAGCTTGTGGGAGTTATTTATATCCTACTGCTCAAGGTCATTGCCAGTGTCTGATTTTTCCACACCAAAAAATTTGCAGCCTCCAGCATAAATAGGACTTATTTTCACACCAATTCTCACTCCTTCTTAACATTTTAGGACCAACTACGTGTTATGCATTAGTCTCTTCAACATAAGGAAGTGGCCAGTTTGGGGTTGGTTGGATCTTGTTTTTCTAGTTCCTCAGGGTGTAATGTTAGGTTATTAATTTGAGTAATTTGAGATTTTTTTTTTTTTTTTTTTTTTGAGACAGAGTCTTGCTCTGTCACCCAGGCTGGAGTGCAGTGCCAGAATCTCGGTTCACTGCATCTTCTGCCTACCAGGCTCAAGCAATTCGCCTGCCTCAGCCTCCAAGTAGCTGGGATTACAGCCACCCGCCTAATTTTTGTATTTTTAGTAGAGACGGGGTTTCACCATGTTAGCCAGGCTCATCTCGAACTCCTGACCTCCAGTGATCCACCCGCTTTGGCCTCCCAAAGTGCCGGGATTACAGACGTGAGCCATTGCTCCTGGCCACAAGTTCTTATTAATAAAGCATTTCTGCATAATCCTTGAGGTCAGGAGTTCAAGACCAGCCTGACCAACATGGTGAAACCCCATCTCTACTAAAAATACAAAAAAATTATTCGGGCTTGGTAGCAGGTACCTGTAATCCCAGCTACTCAGAAGACTGAGGCAGGAGAATCGCTTGAACCCGGGAGGTGTAGGTTGCAGTGAGCCAAGATTGTGCCATTGCACTCCAGCCTGAGCCAGAAGAGCAAAACTCTGTCTTTAAAAAAGAAAAAAAGAACTTCTAAGACAATCAGATGACACATGATGGGCCCACCTAAGATCTCAGTTTGCTTTGTGCCAGGTGGAGGTAATAGTAAGAGTGCTTAGTGCTAACTGACGACCTGGCTTAGTACTGCGAGGTGCTGTGTCGCATCACTCTTGACACATCAGGTACTGTCGTCATCCACATTTCACAAATGAGTAGACCAGGACTCAAAGAAAACTTGCCTAAGTGCCCCCATTTATGCACATATAGCCAGCCTTTCTCAACAGACTTCACTGACTGCCTTCCTGGGGACTGTTAACATGCTATGACCATTTCTGGTTTTTTTCCCCTTTTGTGCTTTCCTAAAGATGATAATTTGGTTTTGGCCCTATTTGTGAAATGCTCTAGCTTTTAACACTTTTAGAAATGTGCCACGGCTTCAGGGAGAACCCTTTGGCTAGAAAGCCATGTAGACTGTAAATGGATGTGAACTAGTTAGTAAACATTAATAACTGACTAGTGGAAAATTGATCCCATCAGTGTGCATAAAAAGTAAAAATTTATTTAGACTTTAACACACAGGTTGACAGCATGTTCATTTTGTGATGACAGCCTAGTTGTCTTATTAGGTAAGTGTTATTAGCCTCAGTTTACAAATGGAAAAACCAAAGCCCCTAGCAGCTCTTCAACTTTTCCAAAGTAAACAGCTGGGTCCACACAGAACCATGCACGAGGCCTAGCTCCACACACTCATCCTGTCAGACTTCTGAAGCAGGGTCTCTCCTTTACTGTACCTGAGTACCCGAGCAGGTTGTACGTGATCACACATTGGCTAGATTACTCCAGGATGTTCTGAGAATAGGATTTTCTAGTTCATCAAACTTTCTTGTTACCCAAGTATCAACCAGAAAGTTCTTTGTAATACATTTTAAACCTTTTAAAATGAGCATGGGGCCAGACGCAGTAGCTCACACCTATAATCACAATACTTTGGGAGGCTGAGGCGAGCAGACCACCTGAGGTCAGGAGTTCAAGACCAGCCTGGCCCACATAGTGAAGCCCTATCTCTACTAAAAATACAAAAAATTAGCCAGGCATGGTGGCACACACCTATAATCCCAGCTACTTGGGAGGCTGAGGCAGGAGAATCACTTGAACCTGGGAGGCAGAGGTTGCAGTGAGCCGAGATTGTACCACTGCACTCCAGCCTGGGCAACAGAGCAAGACTCTAGCTCAAACAAACAAACAAAAAAAACATGGAGAGCACTCAGCTGGCCGTGAGCTTGCTGGCTGGGGACAGGCACCACATAAATTTAAAATTTTTTAAAATTAAAAAGGGCGTGGGTTTTATTGCCTGAAGCGGTGAGTACAACACAGCCAATAGACACTATCTGTTGTTAAGTATTGACCCGTTTCCACCATTCCCTGCCTTCACGCCTCTGTATCTACCCTGACCACCTTGCTGTTCATCACACATTCGATGTGCCCTACTGGGACTCCTCCGTCTCCAAGCTACTCTTCTCCCAGGTTGCTACAAGTGTTCCCTTTCAGGGATCACTTTCTTGGAAGGCCTGACCTTCCTACTTAAAACTGCAGCTTTGGTCTGGGGTAGTGGCTCAGGCCTGTAATCCCAGTACTTGGGGAGGCCAAGGTGGGTGGATCGCTTGAGCTCAAGAGCTTGAGACCAGCCTGGGTAACATGGCAAAACTTTGTCTCTACAAAAAATATAGAAACTAGCCAGGTGTGGTGGCGTGCACCTGTGGTCCCAGCTGTCAGCTACTCAAGAGGCTGAGGCAGGAGGATCACTTGAGCCCAGGAAGTTGAGTCTGCAGTGAACTGAGATCACAGCACTACAACCTAGGTGACAGAGTAATACCCTGTCTCAGAAAAACAAAAGGGCCAGGAGCAGTGGCCCACGCCCATAATCTCAACACTTTGGGAGGCCCAGGTGGGCGGATCACTTGAGCTCAGGAGTTCAAGATCAGCCTGGCCAACATGGTGAAACCCCATTTTTACCAAAAATGCAAAAAATTAGCCAGGCATTATGGTGGGCGTTTGTAATCCCAGCTACTCGGGAGGCTAAGGCAGGAGAATCACTTGAACCTCGGAGGCAGAGGTTGCAGTGAGCCAAGATTGTGCCACTGCACTCCAGCCTGGGCGACAGTAAGACTCCATCACTCACTCAATCAATCAGTAAATAAATACCAAAAAAATTGTAGCTCTTCTCCTTCTATCCCAGCCATCTCCTTTCTTTGTGGGATACAGCTTCTCCTAACAGAACACAGAATATACTAATACATGTTCATTGTTTATTATCTGTCTCCCTCCACTGCATTGTTAGCTGTTTGCTTCCCAGGCAGGATCTTTGTTTTATACCTCGAACAGTGCCTCGAACAAAGCAGGTGTTCAATAACTGTTCATTGAACAAGTGAATGATACGAAAATGATCTGTAAAGAAGAAAGTGCTACACAAAAATAAGTTGATATGGTATCATTCTTCATACCTTCAGGCTCCGAGACTTTTTCCAAGTCTTTAAAATCAGAGGTGTTAAATGACATGTTGAAAACAACTTGATTGTGTGAGGGAGGAACAATTTTAATTTTGTGTGCTATTTTTATAGCCCTTGTATTGTGAAGAAGCGGATCTCTTTTCAGTAGAAAGTAAAGCACCTTGAGTTATATCTATTAGCCAGTTCATTATTCTAAAGTAAGCGAGAAAACTCTTTCTTTTCAGAAGTAGAACATAATTCCAAAAAGATTTTTTTCCAGGTAGTTAGCCTCAGAAAGACTATTTTAAGTGCAGTTTCAGGTATGACAACTTGAAGGAGAACTGGTGTTAAGTGAAACTTTATCGTGTGCCTGGAACAGAAGTTCTGGGCTGTGGTTTGGCTTCTCTGGCTTGGCCTGGAACTGATGGAGGTATAGCAACAGGTCCTGACACACACAGTGCTTTGGGGATGATGACAGTGTAGGCCCATGGGAATCTACACACCCAGTGCTACCAAGCCCCTTTCCATCATTGTTCTGGTTGTACCCGTTTTTATGATAAGCGTAGTTGGGAGGCCAGGCAGGAGAAGATGCAGACACTGGGAAGTCCTGGGATTTTAAACCCTATAGAGGTAAACTGGAGACAACCATATAAGAACATTTCAAATTTTTTTTATTTGTATAAATTTAAGGGGTATAAGTGCAGTTTTTTGTCATGGATATATTGCGTGGTGGTGAAGTCTGGGCTTTTAGTATAACCATCACCCAAATAGTGTACATTATACCCATTAAGTAATTTCTTTTTTTTTTTTTTTTTTTTTTTTTTTTTTTTTTTTTTTTTGAGATGGAGTCTCCCTCTGTTGCCCAGGCTGGAGTACACTGGCGCAATCTCAGCTCACTGCAACTTCCACCCCCCCAGGTTCAAGCAATTCTCCTGCCTCAGCCTCCCCAGTAGCTAGGAGCTAGGATTACAGGCATATCACCATGCTGCCCGAATTTTTTTTTTTTTTAAGTAGAGACGGGGTTTCACCATGTTAACTGGGATGGTCTCGATCTCCTGACCTCGTGATCGGTCCGCCTTGGCCTCCCAAAGTGCTGGGATTATAGGCATGAGCCACTGCGCCTGGCCCCATTAAGTAATGTCTTAACGCTGTCCCCCCATGCCCACAACTCTTCCAAGTCCCCAGTGACTATTCCACATTCTTAGGTACATGTGTACGCAGTATTTAGCTCCCACTTATGAGAACATGCCTGATTTGATTTTCTGTTTGTAAGTTGTTTCACCTAAGATAATGGCCTACACATTACTGCATCCATCCCCACTGCTGCAAAAGACAGGAATTTATTTATTTATTTATTTATTTATTTATTTATTTATTTTGAGACAGGGTCTTGCTCTGTTGCCCAGGCTGGAGTGCAGTGGCGTGATCTCAGCTCACTGCAACCTCTGCCTCCTGGGTTCAAGCAATTCTCCTGCCTCAGCCTCCCAGGTTACTGAGATTACATGCATGTACAACCATGCCCAGCTAATTTTTGTGTTTTTAATAGAGACAGGGTTTTGCCATGTCATCCAGGCTGGTCTTGAACTCCTGACCTAAGGTTATTGCCTGTTTTGACCTCCCAAAGTGCTGGGATTACAGGCATGAGCCACTGCGCCCAGCCAATTATATTCTTTTTTATGGCTAAATAGTATTCCATTGTATACATACACCACATTTTTTTTTCCAGACATTCATTGATGGATACTTAGGTTGATTCCATATCTTGGATATTGGGAGTAGTGCAGTGATAAATATAGCAGTGCAGGTATCTTTTTGATACAATGATTTGTTTTCTTTTGGCGTATACGCAGTCATGGGATTGCTGGATCGAATAGTAGTTCTATTTTGAGTTATTTGATAAGTAGTTCTATTTTGAGTTCTTCCAGTTCATTTTCCATAGAGTTTGTACTAATCTACATTCTCAGCCGTGTAAGAACATTTTAAATGGGTTATGACCACCGTATTTGTGGTTCCAGAGTGTCCCATGCTTGCTTCTCTCACAGCCCTTTCCACACATCCTATTGGCATCATTTGCTTATTTGCCTGATCCCCCACCCCAACTGAGATCTTATGCAGCACCCTGTCTTGTTCATTTTGATACCCCAGAATCTAGCCTAGAAGTTCAAGGGGGTAGATAGACAGGGTGGGAGAGAAAGGTCATTACCCAATTGTATATACCAGTGCATTGACTGAACTTTTCTTTTCCCACAGATTGGAAACCAACATATATATCAGCCTGTGGGTAAACCAGGTAAAGAAGAAAAGAATTGGGCGGCAAGAAGTTAGTTTAATTTGATGAAAACAGGTTTTGAATGTATATGGTGTCGTAGCTTTGGAATACCCTCATGATTAATTTTGCCTCTACAGACCACAGCAAGTACGATGTTTACCACATTCAACTCATTACTAGAGTATTGGGAAAAAGAATTTGTTGGTATAATGCATCAGAAATACCTCCTTAGGGTTGCAGTGAGCCAAGCTCATGCCACTGCACTCCAGCCTGGGTGACAGAGCAACACTTGGTCTCAAAAAAAAAAAAAAAAAAGAAAAGAAAAGAAATGCCTCCTTAGAATGCAAGATTAGTGTATTTTGTAAGAACAGCAGTAGGCATTTAGGCATTTATTTAGGAGTGGTTTCTTTCTCTCTCTCTCTTTTTTTTTTTTTTTTTTTTTTTTTTGGAGACAGAGTCTTACTCTGTCACCCAGGCTGGATGGAGTATGGTGGCGGGTGCAATCTCAGCTCACTGCAACCTCCACCTCCTGGGTTCAAGCAATTCTCCTGCCTCAGCCTCCCAAGAAGTAGCTGAGGTGTGGTGCACACCACCATGCCTGGCTAAATTTTCTTTTCTTTTTTTTTTTTTTTAATTTTAGTAGAGATGGGGTTTCACCGTGTTGCCCAGGCTGGTCTTGAACTCCTGAGGTCAGGCATCCGACCACCTCAGCCTCCCAAAGTACTAGGATTACAGATGTGAGCCACAGTGCCCAACCTTCTTTCTCTGTTTTTTATTTTTTTGAGACAGAGTTTTGCTCTTGTTGCCTAGGCTGGAGTGCAATGGTGCTATATTGGCTCACCGCAACCTCCACCTCCCAGGTTCAAGTGATTCTCCTGCCTCAGCCTCCTGAATAGCTGGGATTACAGGCATGCACCACCACACCTGGCTAATTTTATATTTTTACTAGAGACGGGGTTTCTCCGTGTTGGTCAGGCTGATCTCAAACTCCCGACCTCAGGTGATCTGCCTGCTTCGGCCTCTCAAAGTGCTGAGATTACAGGCGTGAGCCACTGCCCCCAGCAGTTACTCTTTCTTAACGCACATGACTTAATGGCAATCGTTCTCTCTCACCAGATCCTGCAGCTCCACCAAAGAAACCGCCTCGCCCTGGAGCTCCCGGTCACCTGGGAAGCCTTGCCAGCCTCAGCAGCCCTGCTGACAGTTACAACGAGGGTGTCAAGGTGGGCATCTGAGCCTGTGCAGCACCTTCTGCTTGCAGGATTTTTGGTGTCCCCTAGTTTTCAGTTGACGGTGTTCATGTCATAGAGTGGAGTTGGTGCTGAAAATAGAACAGTGCAGAGTGGAACTGCAGTGAGACCCAGTACTCAACTGGTCTGGTTCTGAACCCCTCTGAGAGTCAGGGAAAAGCTTTATGCAAACATTTTCTTTTCCATTTTCCTCTCAGTGTAATAGATTTTAGGAACTCAGTCAGATTCTGATTTTCTACATACATCTTCCTCTAATCAGACAGAATGTTTTCTTTAGAGTAAAGTGCCGAGATTGTTTCTGGTTTTAAAAATTAATTAAACCAGGATGCTTGGGGTAAGTGAGGACTTTCGTAGGCTCCAAGTTTGTAAGTGTGGCTTCATAGAAGACTTATTTATTTTCCATTTAGAGTTAGAATTGGATTTGTAAAAGCAGTGTATGCTGAGTAGAGCCATCCTCAAACCAAGGGGAGTGTTTGACTCATGCACAAACAACCATAAGCTTCTGAGTTTGGCAGTCAGAAGTCAGGTGCAGCCTGCCCCAAGAGGTGCCAGCTGGAGCTGTTGGTGCCTGTGACTCTCCTGGGTCCCCACCAGCCCTCACCGAGTGCTGGAGCCATTAGAGCAGCAGCCCTCCTCCCTGAGAGATCTGACGGAGGAGGCTCTTCTTTTCTAACCTGGATCCTGTAAGGAGATGGGATCTTCTTACTTTCCGCTTAAGATAACAAATTACCTCTCAAAACAGACCCTATTCCTCAATTCTTATATACCTTTTATTCACATTTTAATATCTCTAAAATTGGGATGGTGTTTTGGTTTAATTGGCAGGATTTTTTCTTTCTTTCTTAGTGGTTCATTAAAAAATGATGCATCTTGGGCTGGGCACAGTGGCTCACGCCTGTAATCCCAGCAATTTGGGAGGCCAAGACAGGTGGCAGATCACGAGGTCAGGAGTTTGAGACCAGCCTGGCCAACATGGTGAAACCCCGTCTCTACTAAAAATACAAAAAAATTAGCTGGGTGTGGTGGCGCATGCCTGTAATCCCAGCTACTCAGGTGGCTGAGGCAGGAGAATCGCTTGAACCCAGGAGGCGGAGGTTACAGTGAGCCGAGATCATGCCATTGCACTCCAGCCTGGGCGACAGAGCAAGACTCCGTCTCGAGGTTAAAAAAAAAAAAAAAAAAAAAAAAAAAAAGGTGCGTCTTATAGTGGAAGACATCTTAAAATCTGAAAAAAATCACATCAGGTTAAGATAAACTTTGCTTTACCAGTAACCACCATTTATTGAATGGCTTCCCTTCACCAAGTTCTGTGGCAGTCCTTTTTCATGTATTATCAGTTCTCATGTCAACCTCACAGGATTGGTAGTAGTATCATTTCTCAAATGACCAAGGCTCACAGAGATTAAGCAGTTTGTTCAAGGTTACACAGCCTCCACATAGCTGAGCTGTGCTTGGCCGCAGGCTTGGCTGAGCACGTACTTGAGTCAAAGGCACTGGCCTCCAAAGCTAAGCTTAGTTAGATGTGGATACATTGTTGTCTTCTCAGAGTCATCAGAAAGTTAGTCCAGGGTAAGAGAAAATGTCATCTCCAGGCCCAGAGTGATAGCCTGCAGCTTAGAGGGCACACGTTTGCCAGTGTTCATTGAGGAGGTGACCAGAGGGCGAATGGGCAGCCACTGGCACAAACTAGCCTGCTCTCTGTGGCCATAGTGAAAGTACCAGCTGGGCTAGGGATGCCTCTGCCCTTAGGGTTGGTGCTCAGAGTTCATGCCAGGGGCTTGTAAGTACCTGGGAATCAGGAACTTCCCCAGTTCACCAGGCCTCCAATCCCTAGGATGCCTCCTGACAGTTCTGTTAAAGACACACTGTCTTCTCCAGGGAAAATTGAGGAAGGACACAGCCTTCCCAATATTGGCTTCTTTCAGTAAATTTCGAAAAAGGTACCAGACATGGTGGCAGACCCCTATAGTCCCAACTACTCGGGAGGCTGAGGAAGGAGGATCACTTCAGCCCAGGAGTTTGAATCTGGCATGCGCAGCATAGTGAGACCCTATCTCTTTAAAAAAAGAAAAGGGGACAAAATGAGATTAATGAATTACTTCTTATTTTCATAAGCCAAAAGAACAGACTTTCAAAATGGCTTGTATTACAATGAAAAACCAACTTTAGAGGTAGATCAGGTACCACCTTAGAATTCTGACATATGCTTATGTTCCATAGCTGGAATAACATAATGAATATAATTAGGAATACCCTTAATGTAGGGTATGAAGCAAATTGAAATCTTGAAAATAATGTGTACTTAAAATATATTAAGTAAAGATTTCCCCCCTCCCCCGCACCGAGACAGAGTCTTGCTCTGTCACCCAGGCTAGAGTGCAGTGGTGCAATCTCGGCTCACTGCAAGCTCCACCTCCCAGGTTTACGCCATTCTCCTGCCTCAGCCTCCCAAGTAGCTGGGACTACAGGTACCCGCCACCACGCCTGGCTAATTTTTTTTTTTTTTTTTTTTTTTTTGTATTTTTAGTAGAGACAGGGTTTCACCGTGTTAGCCAGGATGGTCTCGATCTCCTGACCTTGTGATCTGCCCGCCTCGGCCTCCCAAAGTGCTGGGATTACAGGCATGAGCCACCGCACCCGGCCTAAGTAGATTTTTAAACAATGTGAAATATACACCTGTTTCTTCATTGTCTGCTTGGTAGAGGTCATTGAATCCATCCTAAAAGAACAGTCATGGTAGTGCATGCACACTGGCCAGGCTGGGCCTGATATCTTTAAACGCAGCCCCAAGTCAGGAATCTTTATGATAGCATTATGACTAGATGATGAAGTGGATCTCACGGATAGTTGGGGGCTGAGCTCAGGAATTTAGGCTGCTTTAGTTTCTCCTGAATCTCTGAGAATTCAGATGGGCAGTTTTCAGTAATTAAAACCATATGTCCTCCTCCTCCTTTCTTTTTGAAGAGCCCTCATTCTGTTGATCTTGCACTGCTGCTGGATTGTTCCTCGGGCTTTGCATGTTCCCTGCATTTGTTTTGTAACTGAGCATGGTGCATGGCAGACCTCTCTGTGCAGTGTGCTGGGGCAGTGAGCGGGTGGCACAGTAGCCACACCTTGGCAACAGTGAGTGAGAGCTGGTGGGCAGGCTGGAAACTAGCTCCTTTTTGTTCTGCTCATGTGTTTTTATGGGGGATTTGTCTGATGCCTTTATTAATATTGTTTTTCTTTTTTCCTTTTCTCTGATAAATTCCTTTAACTTTTCCTCACCTTCCGTTCGACAATAGCCATGGAGGGTAAGCACATCGTGTCTTTGTGTGTCTGTCCAGCTCTCTCTATCACACCCGGCTCTCTGCATGTAACTTTGGACTGGAAAGCAGAAAGCCCAAGTAGGAGGGCACTTCAGCCTGGTTTGTCACCTCTCATGACTGACAGATGCCAAAAGCAGTGTTTATATATGCAAAAGAATGAGACATGCACATCTTTGCAGTAATGAATTATTCTTGTGCTTTTCTATCTCATACCCAGACTTTGGAACAACCAAGAATTAATCTGTTCCAGATTACTTGGGCAGAAGCACCCAAGGGTTTAGAAATGGGAACTTATATTTAGACTGAGCACTGGCAGCAGGTTCATGATTGAACTATATGTGCTACAAGTTAGTCTTCTTTAAAAAGTGTATATATATACCATTTTATGCCTGCTATAATTCTAACCAGTTGGAATTTTTAAATACTGCTGAGGATTTCCCAAAGGCCCTCATGTTATTCCACCATCAGTGCTCAAGTTATCTCAGTAACATTTCTTGATGTCTCTTCTGTGCCCAGGCCGTAGGTGGACATTGTTACATCTTTGGCCTCATCTTTCCTCATCACAATTGCCCGGATGAGAGAGCTGAGGCTTTATAAGCGTAGGCCCAGGTGCTTTCCAGCAGTCAGCACAGAGCTGGCTGAAACCGGGGTCTCTGACAGGGAGGCTCCTAGTGACACTACTGCTGCTTTGACTTCAGTCATGACCTGCAAACAGATGCTATCCCCTTAAAGTGCATTCATGTGTCAGCTTTTTATAATTGTAGAAAGAACATGTTTCCTTTAGGCGGCTGAGGGCAGCTAAGCTGAGCCATACCGTTTTCACTGCAGAATTCAAACTAAGTGGAAATCCTTATAGTCTTCATGTAGAATGTTTAACTCTTTAGCCAAATAGGTAATTTTGTCTAAAATTCAGTAAATCCTCAGATGGATTATTATCTTGTGGTAAATGATTTTGGGGTGAGGGGACGTTGAATCACGTCTCTGAAAGAATCTGGGGTTTTTAGTATGTATGATTCCATCTCATTTCCTTTAACTGAGCTCAAAGTTAGAAAAAAATATTGCCTAATTTATCACTTGGAGGAATTACTTTACTGTCATTCTCAGTCTGAACTATATCCCGTACACACAAGAAAATCAATGACCTTCTGCAATCTGTTTTCATCTCTTGTAAAGACCCTCTCTAGCTTGATTGTGGTGATCTCACGCCATCTGCTGGAGAGCAGAAAAATGACTGGCTTCTGTGTTGTCAGCTTCAGCCCCAGGAAATCAGCCCCCCTCCTACTGCCAACCTGGACCGGTCAAATGATAAGGTGTACGAGAATGTGACGGGCCTGGTGAAAGCTGTCATCGAGATGTCCAGTAAAATCCAGCCAGCCCCACCAGAGGAGTATGTCCCTATGGTGAAGGTAAAACACAGTCACATTGTGTACTGGCAAAAATGTTCTTGTTTCCTGGAAGCTGTGGTGCCAGCTGAATAGATGTCTCTAGGGACCCCCGCCCCACCAAAGTCAGAACGGATGCTTTAGAAGGTCTTCACGAAGGCTCCACACAGAGACAATGTCAGTGAGAACCGCAGTTATTCTGGAACGCTGTTCCTATCTTATTTTCGTCTGTCAGTAAACCCTAGGATGGGAGTGTCTTGAAGCAGTACACTCTTTTAATAATTATCGCTCACACATAAAGTCTGCAGTGAAAGAGAAAGCTGCAAAAGTATGCTTACAGTATGATGTCATTTATGTAAACTTGAAAAACATGCAAAATAATGCTGTGTAAGACTTAGGGAGATGTGGTTACATTGTTAGAATGAAAGACAAGTAGAGGAATGATCATTATCAAATTCAGATCCCACACCTCTAAGGAGGAGCCAACTGAAGAAAGGTACATTGGGAGGATTTATCTGTGTTGTTCTTCTTAAGCTGAGGGTTGGGTATGTGGGTGTTCATTGAATTTTCTTTTAAAAAGAGTAAAAATAAATAAAAATACCATGCCAGTAAACTAATGTTTTCCAAATTGTGTTCAATGGAGTGGGATCCTAGGAGACAGTGACAGGTGTTCTGTGAAAAAGGCTGGGTGCAGTGGCTCATGCCCTTAATCCCAGCACTTTGGGAGGCTGAGGCAGGCAGATCACTTGAGGTCAGGAGTTCAAGACCAGCCTGGCCAACATGGTGAAACCCCATCTTTAAAAAAAAAAGAAAGAAAAAGGACAGTAGGTTCAAGGAAGGTCAGCAATGGCTCCTATTAAGGAGTACAGACTGGCATGTTGGGTGCACAGAGGTGTGTCCTCCAGTTCAGAGAGTGTGGTCAAACTTTGCTGTAAGCCAGTATTTCTGAAACATACTCGAACATACTTTTTTTTCATTGTAGTAAAATACACATAACATAAACTACCATCTTAACCATTTTTAAGTGTACATTTCAGAGGCATTAGGTACATTCACAATGTTGTGCCACCATCAGCACCATCCACTTCTATAACCCTTTCCTTGCAAAACTGAAACTCTGTACACTTGAAAGAACACTCCTCTTTTCCCTTCCCCAGCCCCTGGCAACCGCCATCCTACTTTCTGTCTCAATGAATTGACTACCCTAGGTACCGCTTATAAGTGGAATCATACTGTATTTGTCTTTTTGTGACTGATTTATTTCACTCAGCATAGTATCTCAGAGTTCTTCCGTGTTGTAGCATGTCTCAGAATTTTCTTCCTTTTTAAGGCAGAGTAATACTCCACTGTGTGTTCACACCACATGTGGTTTATTTACTCAGCCTCACAGGGTACTGGGGTTGCTTCCGCCTTTCAGTTGCCATGAAGAGTGCTGCTGTGAACATGGATGTACAAATATCTTTTTGAGACCCTGCTTTCACTTCTTTTGAGTGTATACTCAGAATTGCTGCATCACTGATAATTCTATTTGTAATTTTTTGAGGAGCCACCATTCTGTTTTTCACAGCAGCTGTACCATCTTACATTCCTACCAACAGTGCACAAGGGTTCCAGTTTCTCCATATTCTCACCAAAACTTGTTATTTTCTGGAAGGTTATTTTGAAGCTTGGTGTTTTGTGTGTGTGTTTTAAAAACTAATTGTCATCCTAATGGATGTGAAGTGTATTTAAGTGTGGCTTTGATTTGCATACAGGTCTTGAACATCTGTTTGCTTTTTGAGCATTTGTGTATCTTTTTCGGAAAAATGTCAAGTTTTTTCTTTTTTTGGCCTGTTTTTTAAATCATACTATATTTTGTTGTTGAGTTATAGAATCCTACAATTGTTGTTGTTGGGTTTTTTGTTTTGTTTGAGATGGAGTCTCATTCTGTCACCTAGGCTTCCAGGCTGGAGTGCAGTGGCACGATCTCGGTTCACTGCAACCCCTGCCTCCGAGGTTCAAGCGATTCTCCTGCCTCAGCCTCCTGAGTAGCTGGGACTACAGGCATGTGCCACCACACCTGGCTTATTTTTATATTTTTAGTAGAGACGGGATTTCACCCCGTTGGCCAAGCTGGTCTCAAACTCCGGACCTCAGGTGATCTGCCTGCCTTGGCCTCCCAAAGTGCTGGGATTACAGGCATGAGCCACTGTGCCTGGCCACTACAACTGTTTTTTAGTATACCTATTAGCAATCTTTGCAACAGCTTCTTATAAACCAGCAATATGGAAAAAGCTGCTTGAAAGTTGTAATGTTTCATGGAAAGCACAGTTAATCCATTCTGGTTCATTTTTCTGAAGTGTATCACATAATAGTTTTAACCAAAGTTCTTTGTTTTTGTTCTTTTTTTTTTTTTTTTTTTTTTTGAGGCGGAGTCTTGCTCTGTCGCCCAGGCTGGAGTGCAGTGGCACTATCTCGGCTCACTGCAAGCTCCGCCTCCTGGGTTCACGCCATTCTCCTGCCTCAGCCTCCCGAGTAGCAGGGACTACAGGCGCCTGCCACCACGCCCGGCTAATTTTTTTGTATTTTTAGTAGAGATGGGGTTTCACCGTGTTAGCCAGGATGGTCTCGATCTCCTGACCTCGTGATCCACCCATCTCGGCCTCCCAAAGTGCTGGGATTACAGGCTTGAGCCACTGCGCCCGGCCTTTAACCAAAGTTCTTAAGGATGAACTTGCATGAACCCACAGCCAAGTTTAAACAACTCAACAGTAGATGAAACCATTCAGAATTTTGTACATTTTAAGATTTTATATGGTGATTTTATTTTTTATTTATTTATTTTTTTTTTTTTCTGAGACGGAGTCTCGCTCTGTCGCCCAGGCTGGAGTGCAGTGGCCAGATCTCAGCTCACTGCAAGCTCCGCCTCCCGGGTTTACGCCATTCTCCTGCCTCAGCCTCCCGAGTAGCTGGGACTACAGGCGCCCACCACCTCGCCCGGCTAGTTTTTTTGTGTTTTTTTAGTAGAGATGGGGTTTCACTGTATTAGCCAGGATAGTCTCAATCTCCTGACCTCGTGATCCGCCCGTCTCAGCCTCCCAAAGTGCTGGGATTACAGGCTTGAGCCACCGTGCCCGGCCTTTTATGGTGATTTTATAGACACTACTTTTTTAACCATATTCCTTCAGCCAAATGACATTCTTTTTGTATGTTGATCCAATTATAAGTAACTGTCATTTTCTTGCTGGTTTTATTCATATTACATGTAATTTGATGTCTCAGTCATTATATTATTTGATCCCCATAAGGATGACGGTAATGAAAATTTGGAGTTTAAAATTATTTGTTTTAAATCATAGTTAGACTGTTTTTGCTACATCTCGGAAGTGGCAGGGAGCAGTGTTTCTGCCCAGTGTACATAATAGATGAAGCCTGAGATTCAGAATGGGGTCCAAAGCAAGGCTGCCCCCTTGCATCCGGGGCAGTAGTGTCATCTCTTGCCAGCCTCATGAAGTGTTTGAATGTACCTGGGTGAGAACACATTCAGTGAACACACTTGGGGAAAAGTGTTACTATTTATCCTAACCTGTGTTGGCAGGGTTGGCATGTTGGAGCCAGGAGGGTGGTATAATCTGCTTGGAAGCAGTAGATGAGAAAAAAAAATCGTGCTTTCCACCCTCAGCATCTGTGTGACTTTTCTTACATGAACTGCTGTTCTTCAACCCACTCGTTAGCGTATTAGAGCAATGAATAGTCAGATCTAAATCTTTTGGGAGAAAAAGGAGCTTCATAACTTACAAGATAGGGCTCAGCACTGAGAAAAAGAAATACAGAAATTTGCCTTGAAACTTGTGGAAAGCAAATTAAAATATATATAACTGAAAGGCATAAAAATCCTTTGTGTGTGTTCTAATATTGGTTGTGATTCTTGTCTGTTAGGAAGTCGGCTTGGCCCTGAGGACGTTATTGGCCACTGTGGATGAGACCATTCCCCTCCTACCAGCCAGCACCCACCGAGAGGTAGGGCACAATCTTTCCCTTGCAGCCCTCTGTGACAGCACTGGGTAGGGACACATTCAGGGATGTCTGTGGTGCTGAAGGCAGCTCCTCAGTCCGTGGCCGACAAGAGACATCGACTGCCCTACAAGCGATGACCTTCCCTCTAACACTGGCCCCAGCCAGGACTGGGCTATTCATTCTAGGGCATAGGGGTGGTGTAGAGCAGTGGCCGCTCAAGTTCCAGATCCTGGGTCTTCCTGCTGCTAGTCCACTGCAGAGCCACTGTGCGCGGTCCTCACCCGAGATACAAGTGGCTCTGAGCAGTGGATGAGGAAGGCACATGGGAAACTGCTACTGGTGCCGTGAACCTCAGAGGTAGAGGAATGCTGATATGAATGGGGCGGGTATTGTGCATGGTCTCCCTCCTCGAATTCTCCGTAAAAATAGTTGAGCTTGCAAATGATCCTGGTTTTCCATTTCAAGTAGTAATATAAAAAATTTATTTTAGGCCAGGCATGGTAACTCACGCCTGTAATCCCAGCACTTTGGAAGGCCAAGGCAGGAGGATGGCTTGAGGCCTGGATTTCAAGACAACATAGTGAGACCCTATCTCTACCAAAAAATTAATAAATAAAATTATTGTCTTAAAAAATTCCAAGCCAGGCTCGGTGGCTCACGCCTATAATCTCAGCACTTTGGGAGGCTGAGGCAGGCAAATCACGAAGTCAAGAGATCGAGACCATTCTGGCCAACATGATGAAACTCCATCTCTACTAAAAATACAAAAGGTAGCTGGGCATGGTGGCACACACCTATAGTCCCAGCTACTCTGGAGGCTGAGACAGGAGAATCACTTGAACCTGGGAGGCAGAGGTTGCAGTGAGCCACGATCGTGCCACTGCACTCCAGCCTGGCAACAGAGTGAGATTCCATCTGACAAAAAAAAAAAAAAAAAAAAAAAAAAAACCTTTTAAATTAATAAATGTCTTTAAGAAGCTTCTTAAGGCCTGAGTGTGGTGGCTCACCCCTATAATCCCAACACTTTGGGTGGCCAAGACAAGAGGATGGCTGAAAGCCAGTTTATGACCAGCCTGGGCAACAAAGTGAGACTGTCTCTACAAAAAATTTTTTAAAATTAGCTCTGTGCAGTAACTACTCAGGAGGCTGAAGCGGGATGATCGCTTGAGCCCAGGAGTTTCAGACTGCAGTGAGCTAGGATCAAGCCATCATACTCCATCCAGGGTGACAGAATAAAACCCTGTCTCAAAAGCCTGGTGCGGTGGCTCAAGCCTGTAATCCCAGCACTTTGGGAGGCCGAGGCGGGCGGATCACGAGGTCAGGAGATCGAGACCATCCTGGCTAACACGGTGAAACCCCGTCTCTACTAAAAAATACAAAAAACTAGCCGGGCGAGGTGGCGGGCGCCTGTAGTCCCAGCTACTCGGGAGGCTGAGGCAGGAGAATGACGGGAACCCGGGAGGCGGAGCTTGCAGTGAGCTGAGATCCGGCCACTGCACTCCAGCCTGGGCGACAGAGTGAGACTCCGTCTCAAAAAAAAAAAAAAAAAAAAATGTTTTAAGGAATAAAAGTTGATCCAAAATACCGTAGCCCAGCAACAATTATCATTTTTGCTACCTTTTGGCAATTTTGTTTCAATTATATGACTAACAAATGAAAGGAAGCACCTGCATTTGTTGTAGTGTCTTTGAGCCTAGGGTGTACACTCTGTGGTTGGGATTGACAAACGCAGGTGGGATGCATCCCCACTACAGAGTCCAGGATCTGCAGGCTTCAGCCTTGCTTCCTGCTGACTCCAGCTGGGTGGGTGAGGCTCCAGTGAGCTGTGCTCACCACTGCACTCCAGCCTGGGTGGCAGAGTGAGATGCTGTCTCTTTAAAAAAGTAAAATAAAAAATACTACTTGTTTTGGCAGCACATATACTAAAATTGGAACTATACAGAGATGATTAGCTTTAAAAAAATTTTTAAAGCCTGGGTGTGGTGACTCATGCCTATAATGTCAGCACTTTGGGAGGCCAAGGCAGGTGGATCACCTGAGGTCCCCACTTATCCTGTGCCTCTTTCTGTGCCACTGCTGGAAGGCAGTCAGCTTGCACAGTGGTAAGGATCTGTTGGTAAGGGTTATAGATTTTACATGTTTACTTAAATCTGCTTTGAATTGTAAGGGGTCATCTTTAAGTTAGGGACATCTTTAACAGTAACTTTTGCCCCTGTCTGTGACCAGGGATTACACACTACAGCTACTGTGCACCAAGAATTCAATACTAGTTCAGACCAGGCACAGTGGCTACACGTGTAATCCCAACACCTTGGGAGACCGAGGTGGGCAAATCACCTGAGATCGGGAGCTCAAGAACAGCCTGACCAACATGGTGAAATCCCGTCTCTACTAAAAATACAAAAATTAGCCAGGCAGGGTGGCAGGTGCCTCTAGTCCCAGCTACTCTAAAAAAGAAAAAGAAAAAAGAAAAAAAAGATCACTGGAAACAGTTCTCCTGAACTATCTCTTGTCTTTCAGATTGAGATGGCACAGAAACTATTGAACTCTGACCTGGGTGAGCTCATCAACAAGATGAAACTGGCCCAGCAGTATGTCATGACCAGTCTCCAGCAAGAGTACAAAAAACAAATGCTGACTGCTGCTCACGCCCTGGCTGTGGATGCCAAAAACTTACTCGATGTCATTGACCAAGCAAGACTGAAAATGCTTGGGCAGACGAGACCACACTGAGCCTCCCCTGGGAGCACGTCTTGCTACCCTCTTTTGAAGATGTTCTCTAGCCTTCCACCAGCAGCGAGGAATTAACCCTCTGTCCTCGGTCGCCAGCACTTAACAGCTCCAACTTTTTTGAATGACCATCTGGTTGAAAATCTTTCTCATATAAGTTTAGTCACACTTTGATTTGGGTTCATTTTTTGTTTTGTTTTTTTTTCAATCATATTCAGAAATGTCCAGGATCCAAAATGTGGCATTTTTCTAGGAATGAAAATTGTACATGAGCTTTTAAGCATCATGAAGAACAGTTTATGTTCACATTAAGATACGTTCTAATGGGGATGGCCAGGGGGTGACATCTTAATTCCTAAACTACCTTAGCTGCATAGTGGAAGAGGAGAGCATGAAGCAAAGAATTCCGGGAATCCCAAGAGGCTGAGAATTCTTTTGTCTACCATAGAATTATTATCCAGACTGGAATTTTTGTTTGTTAGAACACCCTTCAGTTGCAATATGCTAATCCCACTTTACAAAGAAAGAATATAAAAGCTATATTTTGAAGACTTGAGTTATTTCAGAAAAAACTACAGCCCTTTTTGTCTTACCTGCCTTTTACTTTCGTGTGGATATGTGAAGCATTGGGTCGGGAACTAGCTGTAGAACACAACTAAAAACTCTTGTCTTTTTTCACAGAATAATGTGCCAGTTTTTTGTAGCAATGTTATTTCTCTTGGAAGCAGAAATGCTTTGTACCAGAGCACCTCCAAACTGCATTGAGGAGAAGTTCCAGAACCATCCCCTTTTTCCATTTTTATATAATTTATAAAGAAAGATTAAAGCCATGTTGACTATTTTACAGCCACTGGAGTTAACTAACCCTTCCTTGTATCTGTCTTCCCAGGAGAGAATGAAGCAAAACAGGAATTTGGTTTTCTTTTGATGTCCAGTTACACCATCCATTCTGTTAATTTTGAAAAAAATATACCCTCCCTTTAGTTTGTTGGGGGATATAAATTATTCTCAGGAAGAATATAATGAACTGTACAGTTACTTTGACCTATTAAAAAGGTGTTACCAGTAAAGTTCTTGTTGTAATATCCTTTCTTTTGGTTCTATTTCTTCAGATGGCTTTATTTTCAGGTGACTAGTCAGATAAGATAACATACAAGAGAGCTCCCAATAATTATCAGGAAGCCTCTCACTAATTAGTTTCCCCTTTTTTTTTTTTTGTTTAATATTCTAAACAAGTCAAAGATGTTACCACAGAAGGGTAGCCTGGCATAAGTTAACCTTTTCATTCCATTGTCACCTATTAAATGCAAAGCTCAGGATGGAAGTAGCAATGGTCTTCAATGAAAGAACCTTCTCCTTTGCAGGGTCTCAGTATTCCATAACTCGGACTCAAAGCATAATTCACTTGTCAAGGAAATTGTTAGCACCTCCCAGGCCCACCCTAGTCTTGGTAGAATCTCCGTGAGCCACAGAGCAGGGAGCAAATAGAACTGGGATCTCCAGTACTAGGGACTCAGAGACTCCAAAGGGAGGGATTTGAGAGAATTTTGTCTGGGTAAATACTCTTGGGTGCAAAAGCAGCTTCATCTTTGGATCTGTGACAGTTACTTCATCTGAAGCAAATGTCAAGGGAATGTCATCCTTGTGAGTTTTTTCTAATTTTTGGCATTCTTGGGTCTCTTACATTTCCATTTCCTCATGTTTAAAGTGGTGATTATGAGAGTGAGCTAAGTCCAGTGTAAATGGTAAAGTGCTCTACATACCTTGTCAGGGACATCGATGTTGGACCTGTCCAGTCTACTCTCAGAGGTTTAGGAGCATCTGTGGCCTTCACCCGCTAGAAACCAGTAGCACTCCCACCAAGCCATGACAACCAAACTGTCCGCAGACATTGCCAAAGGTTCCCAGGGGAAGGAGGGACAGAACCACTCCAAGTTGAGAACCACTGTTTCAGATAAGAGTTTACCTGCAGTTAATACATTAATACATTTTGCCTCATGGTCTCACTTAGGAACACCTAGAATTGTCGGTAAGTTTCACATCTTCCTATAAACCAAAGAAAATTTTGGTTTTTAGAGCAGGTGGAGAGATCAACATCTCTCCATATCTCTCAACATCAGCGCATGGGCCAGAGGTCAGAGGTCAAGCACAGCCACCAGAGTTGAGCAGAGGCAGTTCACATCCTGTGAACTTAGTGGCCTGAAGGGCTATCAGGACCATGAGGTGACTTCCATTACAAAACAAAATGGAGAATTTCAAATATAAAGACCCAGAGAAAAGTTCGTTTGAAAGTAAAAGTGTTCAAATTACTCAGCTTCATTATACTACCTCAATAACAGCTGCCTAATGAGACAAACCATACATGTAGCACCTGAAAACCTGTCCAAGTTAGCTGGGAGAAGTGTTCACAATCTCATAATTTTTCTCCAATTTTTTCTATTTTACATTATTAATAAGTAGATAGAGAAAAGGGTGCATAAATGTAGAGCTTACTGAACTTTTCCCAAACGAGTGCCCTCTTGTAACTACACGCAGGGTCAGAGAATAGTAACATCACCCCGGAGGTCCTGGGGCTCCCTCCCGCACTGCTCCCCTAGAAGGGCAATCACCACCCTGCTTTTCTTTTATCAACTTGAGTAGGATTTAACTTGCATACAATAAGAGCCATTGAATAAACAGCTCAATTTTTTTCAAATGTATACGTCCAGTTAGTGACAAGTATGAGGAAGATGAGAAAGAGCCAGCACTTGGGAAGTACCCTCATGCCTCTGGAGGGCAGGTCCCTATTTCTTCTTTGTAACCTCTGGTCTGGTCTCCATCGCTAGAAATGGCTTCTTACACTTCAGATTGCTTCTAGAACTACACCATATATACTCTAATTTCTGGCTGCTTTCACTACGAGTGATGTTTTTGCATATCCATGTTGTGTGTATCTGAAGTTCATTCTTTTTTATTTCTGATAATACTCCATGGTAAGAATATATTGCTGCCTATTTCCCTGTTCACCTGTTGATAACTCAGACTCAAAGCATAACTGACTTGTCAAGGAAATTGTTATAGCATCTCCCAGGCCCACCCTAGGCTTGCTAGAATCTCCGTGAGCCACCTGTTGATGAAGGGGACATTTGGGTGGTTTTCAGTTTCTGGCTATTAGAAATAAAACTGGGGACGGTGTTTCCATTCCTCCTGGGCAAGTAAACTATGAAGGAAAGTTCTGGAACATCGGTAAGTGTATGCTTAACTTTATTAAAAACTGCCAAACTGGTTCAGTGACTTTATACCATATTCATGGATGGACATTCCAGTTGCTCCACATTGTCACCAATGCTTGGTAGTGTCAGTTGTTTTTATCCTCCATATCTGATGAAGTTGAGTGGTTTTTCTCCCCCCCGTACTTAACCATTTATGTTTTTGTGAAGCATCTGCTCAGATACTTCGCGTTTTTAAGAAAACTGGACTGTTCATCATGTTGCTGTGGAGTAATGGGTGTTCCTTATACACTCTGGATACTGGTCTTTGGTCAAATACTTGTTTTCTAGGTATTTTCTCTCACCCTGGGGCTTGACTATTCATTTTCTTAACTGTACCTCCCTGTATTTTTATCTGAAAAATTGGCAGAGGGGTTGTTATGATTGGGATTTCATTGAGTTTATAGATTAGTTTGGGGAGTATAGATGTATTAGAAATTGAGTCTTCAGAAACATGAACTTCTTTTTTAAAAAGAAGATCTTGGCCAGTCGCAGTGGCTCACACCTATAATCCCAGTACTTTGGGAGGCCAAGGCGGGCAGATCACCTGAGGTCAGGTCAGGAGTTTGAGACCAGCCTGGCCAACATAGTGAAACCCCATCTTTACTAAAAATACAAAAATTAACTGGGTGTGATGGCATATGCGTGTAGTCCCAGCTAGTCAGGAGACTGAGGCAGGAGAATCGCTTGAACCCAGGAGGTGGAGGTTGCAATGAGCCAAGATAAGGCCACTGCACTCCAGCCTGGGTGACAGAGCAAGACTCCATCTCAAAAATAGTAATAATAAATAAGATCTTTAGCCAGGTGTGGTGGTGTGCACCTGTAGTCCCAGCTACTGTGGAGGCTGAAGTGGGAGGATCACTTGAGCCCAGGTGGTTGAGGCTCCAGTGAGCTGTGCTCACCACTGCACTCCAGCCTGGGTGGCAGAGTGAGATGCTGTCTCTTTAAAAAAGTAAAATAAAAAATACTACTTGTTTTGGCAGCACATATACTAAAATTGGAACTATACAGAGATGATTAGCTTTAAAAAAATTTTTAAAGCCTGGGTGTGGTGACTCACGCCTGTAATGTCAGCACTTTGGGAGGCCAAGGCAGCTGGATCACCTGAGGTCCCCACTTATCCTGTGCCTCTTTCTGTGCCACTGCTGGAAGGCAGTCAGCTTGCACAGTGGTAAGGATCTGTTGGTAAGGGTTATAGATTTTACATGTTTACTTAAATCTGCTTTGAATTGTAAGGGGTCATCTTTAAGTTAGGGACATCTTTAACAGTAACTTTTGCCCCTGTCTGTGACCAGGGATTACACACTACAGCTACTGTGCACCAAGAATTCAATACTAGTTCAGACCAGGCACAGTGGCTACACGTGTAATCCCAACACCTTGGGAGACCGAGGTGGGCAAATCACCTGAGATCGGGAGCTCAAGAACAGCCTGACCAACATGGTGAAATCCCGTCTCTACTAAAAATACAAAAATTAGCCAGGCAGGGTGGCAGGTGCCTCTAGTCCCAGCTACTCGGGAGGCTGAGGCAGGAGAATCGCTTGAACCAGATAGGTGGAGGTGGCAGTAAGAAAAGATCATGCCACTGCACTCCAGCCTGGGCAACAGAGCGAGACTCTGCCTCAAAAAAAAAAAAAAAAAAAAAAAAAAAAAACCCCAGGTGTGATGGTGTGTGCCTGTGGTCCCAGCTATGTGGGAGGCTGCAGTGGGAGGATCACTTGAGCCCCAGGGGTGGAGGCTGCAGTGAGCCATGATTGTGCCATTGCACTTCAGCCTAGGTGACAGAGCAAGACCCTGTCTCAAAACAAAAAACAACCACGGTTTATTATATACAGGGTCATACAGTACAGCTAACGATGCACTACAGATTGTACACCAGCTAACTGCACCAGAGTTTGAGTATTACAGTTTATTATATACTGGGGTTATACATTGCAACTGACTAGGTACCATGGGTTGTGCGCTACAAAGTAGGAGTCAAAGGGTGGAGACCGTTCTAGCCTATTAAGGTCAAAGTTCCAGAACAAAATGAGACGCTATAGGTACTGCCTGAGGCCTGGAAGGAAGTGTGGATTTGGCCATAGTAGGAGTGGAGATGGGCTGAGGTTGAGATGAGAAGAGTCGGGCAGGTTATGGGAAGACCCATGCTTGGTGTTTTTGTGGTCCACTGAAGTATACAGGACGCTGTCAGCAGCAGCCTCTGGTTCAACTCATACCACCTGAGTGATACGAGGCTTATCCCTGGTTCACAGGTGAAGAAACAGTTACACAGTAATCTGACAGCCACGTGGTTAGTAGGTGCCAGAACTGGGTTGGAAGCTGGGTCTGCCTCACGTTTAGGACTGTAACAACCACTAGGCTTAATGCCTCTCCCAAATTCTCCCCAGGGATGAAGACCACACAGATTACATTTTGAAATTATCTGATACCTGACAATATCAGAATTGCCATATTTGTTTGGATTTCCCATCCACACAACCCAGTAAAATCAAAGCTGAATGCCAAAGTAAAAAGGCATTGGTGATGTGCCCCGAAGGTCTTTCGTCCAGAAGGTCTAACCCTTTGCAGATGACTGTACACGCTGGAATGACCAGCCCAGAGGGCTCTGATCTCCACCTAAAGTGACACATCCTCTGTCCTTTAGTTGTCCCTCATGTTCTCTCTCAATGACAACGGCTAACACTGAGTTCACATGTGCCAGGCACTGTCCTCAGTTCTCACAGTGACCCTCTAAGGCAGGAGGGCTTAATCTCTTCACTTGGAAATGGGGGTTTGGGAGTTTAAATTCTTAGGTCACCTTGGCGCTGGAACCCAGCCCCTAGGTGTCCTGGCTTTCAGGCTTTTACCAGGTTCAGCAATGACCAGGTGTAGCAGTAATGAGGAGGGCTGTGTGTTGTTTAAAACTTTTGAATCATGCCTGGCTTTAATTTGTTATCTTTCTGCAAACAAACAGACTGGGCATAGTGGCTGACACCTGTAATCCCAGCTACTCGAGAGGCTGAGGCAGAAGGATCACTTCAGGCCAGGAGTTTGAGACCAGCCTGGACAACATAGCAAGACCTTGTTCCTACTAAAAACTGAAAAATTGGCCGGGCACCATGGCTCATGCCTGTAATCCCAGCACTTTGGGAGGCTGGGGCAGGCAGATCACGAGATCAGGAGTTTGAGACCGGTCAGTATGGTGAAACCTCATCTCTACTAAAAATACAAAAATTAGCTGGGTGTGGTGGTGCGTGCCTGTAGTCCCAGCTACTCGGGAGGCTGAAGCAGGGAAATCTCTTGAACCCTGGAGGCGGAGGTTGCAGTGAGCCAAGATTGTGCCACTGTACTCCAGCGTGAGCGACAGAACAAGACTCCATCTGAAAAAAAAAAAACTAAAAAATTAAGTGGGCATGGTGGTGCATGTCTGTAGTCCCAGTTACTCAGGAGGCTGAGGCAGGAGGATTGCTTGAGCCCAGGAGTTCAGGTTTACAGTGAGCTATGATCACCCACTGCAGTCCAGCCTGGGTGACAGAACAAGACCCTGTCTCTTTAAAAATTATAATATTTGAAATGTAACTGGAGTGTTATCTCGGACTATCATTTTCAAGATCTACTGGATAAAACCCAGATAAAGCTTCTGTCCAACATCATACTGGGTGGGCACTGATTAATGAAGTAATTAAAACTGATTTTATTAAATCATTTTAATATGCCGTATTAAAATGCTGTAACTTTGGTCAATCCTCATCTTATTTCATCTTATCAAATGCTTCATATTTTCTACTCCTAACAGCAAAAAGTAAAAATGATATGTGAGCTTCCAGAGTGATTGTGGTGTGTATATATATGTGTGTGTGTATGTTTATCTATACACACAAACATATATATACTTTTTCTTTAAAAAAAACACAGTGAGGCCCTCCTTTGCAGAGTGATTGTTTTTTAAGCAGTGTGTGACTTGGTTTCTTTACATTCATAAGAAAATCTGGTCATGATATTTAACAGCATGGATGGAGTTACTTCTGATTTTTATATTTGATTTTCATTTAATAAATCCCCAAAGCCAAAAAAAAATCATTATACATGTTCACACACATTTACCAAATGAATATCATGCTTTCTAGCATACTCCTTACTTCGTAACTTTCTACTCTAAGCACACATTATATTGTATTATTATAAATTATGTTAAAGTGGATACAGTATGATTTATTTTCTTGCTCTTGTAACATGGTAAAATAGATACATTAATTATATATCATTTTAATCCTTACTTGACTGTATTTAGCAGTCTATCTTACAAATACATTTTGTATTTCTCCGTGGCTTCTATAATAATCCTGGATATGTGTATTAGCACATTTATTTGAATTGAAAAATGAAGTCCCGTAACAGAAAGTGAGTCTATCTGGCTTTCTTGTTTGACAAGGGGGACGGGCTCTGCAAATCAGATATCAGATGCCATATTTTTCCATAAATTGAATAAGCTAAATCTACAGTTATAACTTTGACAAAAATGTATTAATATTTAAAGAAGTAATATAACTTTTACTTAAAAAACATTTTATTGCAACTGGGCAAGGTGGCTCAACCCTGTAATCCCAGCACTTTGGGAGGCTGAGGCGGGCAGATCACCTGAGGTCAGGAGTTCAAGACCAGCCTGGCCAACATGGCGAAATCCTGTCTCTACTAAAAATACAAAAGTTAGTCGGGTGTGGTGGCGGGCGCCTGTAGTCCCAGCTATTCCAAAGGCTGAGGCAGGAGAATTGCTTGAACCCGGGAGGTGGAGGGCAGTGAGCGGAGATTGTACCACTGCACTCCAGCCTAGAGCAAAAAACAAAAATAAACAAAAACATTTTGGCCAGGCGCGGTGGCTCACACCTGTAATCCCAGCACTTCGGGAGGCCGAGGCGGGTGGATCACAAGGTTAGGAGTTCAACACCAGCCTAGCCAAGATGGTGAAACCTTGTCTCTACTAAAAATACAAATATTAGCCAGGTGTGCAGTGACAGGCGCCTGTAATCCCAGCTACTCGAGAGGCTGAGGCAAGAGAATCGCTTGAACCCAGGGTGGGGGTGGAAGGTGCAGTGAGCCAAGATCATGGCACTACACTCCAGCCTGGGTGACAGAGTGAGACTCTGTTTCAAAAAATATATATATTTATTGGCAAAGACATAAATGATTTCACAATATTTTTATGTTCCTCACACCTTACTGAACATATTAGGTTAAACTTGATCCTTTTAAATTAATATTAGATATCAGCCTCAGAAAATTCTTTTTGTTTTCATTGAGGTAAATGTACATACAGTGAAATGCACAGTTTAATGAATTTTGACAAATGCATACACCTGTGTAACCATCACTCAAATTGAGACACAGAACATACTCATGGAGAGTTCCCAGCCCACAGGCAAACACCGTTCTGATTTCCAACAACATAGATTAGTTTTTGCCTGTTCTTGAATTCACATCAATTGAACATACAGTGTGTGCTTTTTTGTGTCTGGATTCATTCACTTAACACAATGTTTTTGGGATGCATCCATGTGGTGTTTTTTGTTTTTGAGACAGTGTCTCACTCTGTAGCCCAGGCTGGAGTATAGTGGCGCAATCTCAGCTCACTGCAACCTCTGCCTCTTGGGTTCAAGTGATTCTCCTGCCTCAGCCTCCCGAGTAGCTGGGATTACAGGTGCCTGCCACTGCACCTGGCTATTTTGGGGAGTTTTAGAGAAAGGGTTTCATCATGTTGGCCAGGCTGGTCTTGAACTCCTGACCTTGTGATCCACCCGCCTCAGCCTCCCAAAGTGCTGGGATTACAGGCATGAAACCACGCCTGGCGTATAATTTTATTTTTAATTGCCGAATAGTATTCTATCGTGTACATAGACTACAGTTGGTTTACCATTCTCCTATTGATAGACATCTGATTGTTTCCAGTTCGGAGCTGAATGAATAAAGTGGCTGTAAACATTTGTGTACAAGTCTTTTTGGGTAGGTATGTTTTTATTTCTTTTCCTTTTTTTTTTTTTTTTTTTTTTGAGACAGGGTCTCACCCTGTCACCCAGGCTAGAGTGCAATGGCATGATCCGAGCTCACTGCAGCTAGGCATCCTCTTGTCTCAGCCCATAAAATGGCGGGATTACAGGGATGACCCACTACAACTGGCCAACTGTTTGCTTTTGTGAAGGTCTGTTCAAATTTTTTGCCTATTTTTAAAAACTATTTATTTATTGAGATAGGGTCTCAGTCTGTTGCCCAGGCTGGAGTGCAGTGGCTCAGTCATGGCTCACTGCAGCCTCCACTTCCTGGGCTCAGGTGATCCTCCCACCTCAGCCTCCCCAGTAGCTGGGACTGCAGGCATGCACCACCACATCCGGCTAATTTTTGTATTTTTTGTAGAGATGCAGTTTTGCCATGTCACCCAGGCTGTTACCCATTTGTAAAAAATTGTTTTATTTATTTATTTTACAGTGAGTCTCACTGTGTTGTCCAGGCTGGTCTTGAACTGTTGATCTCAAACAATCCTCTTACTTCAGCCTTCCAAGTAGCTGGGATTATAGGCGTGAACCACTCCACGTGGCCTTTTGCTGGTTTTTAAAAATCAAGTTGTTTATTATTGATTTGTAGTCATTCTTTATATATTCTGGATATAAGTCCTTTGTTAGCTATATGTATTGCAAATATTCACTCTCAGTCCATGGCTTGTCTTTTTCTTTTCTTAACAGTATATTTTGATGAGCAATAGTTCTTAATTTGAATGAAGTTCAAATTAACACTTTTTCAACTACTTAGTGCTTTTTGCATCTTCTCTAAGACATCTTTGCCTGCCCCAAGGTTGCACGATATTTACCATATTTTCCTCTAAAAGCTATCTCACTGCAACTTAGACCTCCCAAGTCCAAGCGATCCTCCTACCTCAGCTTCCCAAGTAACTGGGACTTTTCCCCTTTTTTTTTCTTCTTGAGACAGGGTCTCACTCTGTCACCCAGGCTGGAGTGCAGTAGCATAATCAGAGCTCACTGCAGCCATGAACTACTAGGATCTAGGTGTATGCCACCAAGCCCATCTAATTTATATATTTTTTATAGAGACGGGGTTTCGCCACGTTGCCAGGCTGGTCTTGAACTCCTGGGCTCAAGCAGTCCTCCTGCCTGGGCCTCCCAAAGTGCTGGGATTACAGGCATAAGCCACTGTGCCCCACCATATTAGTTTTATATTCAGGTCTATGATTTGTCTTGAATTAGTGTGAGGGATGTGAGGTGGATGTTGAAGTTCATTATTTTCCATATGGAAATCCAATTATTCCAGCACCATTTGTTGAAAGAAATATTTCTCCATTGTCTTGCCTTGGTACCTTGGTCAAAAACCTATTGGCCATTTATGTGTGGATTTATTTTTAGACTTGCTATTCTGTTCCACTGTTCTCCTCTGTTCTTAGGTCTATACCACATTGTCTTGATTACTGTAGCTTTATAACGACTCTTGAAATCAAGTGTAGTCAGTCTTTAAATTGGCTATTGCAAGTCATCCAATTTTGTTCTTTTTCTCCAAGATACTTTATTTTTGGCTCTTCTAACTCACTTGCAGTTATATTTACATTTTGGCACCAATTTGTCAACTTCTATGTTTTAAAAGGCCCTTGGGATTTTGACTCAGTTAGCTTTCACTGTGGAACAGCACACGTTCACCTCGAGACACCTCTGTGCATTAGCTGGCGGTTGCGTGATGCAGCTGCATGTGGCTGGGGGGCTCTGCCTCCAGATGGACCTGGCTTCACATTCTCTCGGCGACCAGGCTGAGGAAGATGCAGGGAGGAAGGTTTCTCTAGGCCCCCTAGCTGGGACCAACCCCGCAGCCAGACGGGGCAACTGCATGTAAGCCTCTCAGGGCAGGACTGCTGACATCCTGTCCACCGCTGGTAGTCACATGGTTGAGCTCAGCACCACTGGGCTGAGGAATCAACTGTAAAGGCAAGGGAGCGATGACTTTTGGACAGTAATCTCATCTATCACACCTTTCTGCAGACACCCAGACTCAATTCGGGTCACAAAAGATCCTTTTTTTTCTCTCTCTCTCTTCTTTTTTTTTTTTTTTTTTTTTTTTTGAGACGGAGTCTTGCTCTGTAGCCCAGGCTGGAGTGCAGTGGCCGGATCTCAGCTCACTGCAAGCTCCGCTTCCCGGGTTCCCGCCATTCTCCTGCCTCAGCCTCCCGAGTAGCTGGGATTACAGGCGCCGCCACCTCGCCCGGCTAGTTTTTTTGTATTTTTTTTTTTTTTTAGTAGAGACGGGATTTCACCGTGTTAGCCAGGATGGTCTCGATCTCCTGACCTCGTGATCCGCCCATCTCGGCCTCCCAAAGTGCTGGGATTACAGGCTTGAGCCACCGCGCCTGGCCTCTTTTTCTCTTATTTGAGACAGAGTCTCGCTCTGTCACCCAGGCTGGAGTGCAGTGGCGCGATCTCGGCTCACTGCAAGCTCCGCCTCCCGGGTTTACACCACTCTCCTGCCTCAGCCTCCCGAGTAGCTGGGACTACAGGCGCCCCCACCACGCCCGGCTAATTTTTTGTGTTTCCGGTAGAGATGGGGTTTCACCGTGTTAGCCAGGCTTGTCTCGAACTCCTGACCTCAGGTGATCCACCCGCCTCGGCCTCCCAAAGTGCTGGGATTACAGGCATGAGCCACCGTGCCTGGCCACAAAAGATCCTTTTGAAAGCCAGGTGACTTCAGTTGTAGCTTCCATCACCCTGAGGCAGGACGACTAAGTGGCCAGCTGTGGGTCCTCACCCAGAACTGTCGGTAGGAGAGCACCATGCTAGTTCTGGAGGATAGCCTGGGAGGGGTCAGAGCACTGAGTCACTGTAACAGAATTTCCTTCCATTCTCACCCATGCTTCCTGGGACCGCAGCTGTAAGCACTGACATTCACAAACATGGGGGATGGAAAAGAATTGTTGAAGAGCTCTGAGTCCAGCAACGGGCCATCCGGTTCTTCCTGAACCTGGGAATGAAAAAAAGAAAGGTTCACTATTTTCCTTAAGAGATTATTTCCAACAAAAATGTATACCTAACGAGGGACACTTTCATGACTAAGATTATTCAAACTTTGTAATACATTTGTGTTTGATTAGTTGTATTCTGACAATTGTAATAAGTAAACCCAGAAGAATTTTTTCTAACACTTGGTCTCACAGGAAATAAAAATGTAAGATTTCAATTTATATATACTTTTTCTTGTAGACAAGTATATAGCATAATAAGATTTTCAAACATAAAAGAATTTCCTTAGGATAAAAATATGTGGAAGAATTAAAATGGAAAATGGGTTCTGTGAGGAAAAGAGCAATGTGAAATATTAAAGAAGAGGTGGCTCCGGTACAGTCCTCCATGCCCTCAGAGTCAACCAACTGTGGATGGAAAATGTAGTCAGGCCTATGATGGTTATCTCTGTACTGAAGGTGTACACACATTTTTCTTGTCATTATTCTCTAAACAATACAGTATAATTATTTACTACATGGCATTTCACATTGTTTTAGGTATTAGAAGTAATCTAGGCCGGGCACGGTGGCTCACGCCTGTAATCCTAGCACTTTGGGAGACTGAGGCGGGCAGCCTCAGGTCAAGAGGTCAAGAGCTTGAGACCACCCTGGCCAACATGGTGAAACTCCATCTCTACTAAAAATACCAAAATTAGCCAAGCATGTGGTGGGCGCCTGTAATCACAGCTACTCAGGAGGCTGAGGCAGGAGAATCGCTTGAACCCAGGAGGCTGAGGTTGCAGTGAGCCGAGATCGCACCACTGCCCTCCAGCCTGACAATAGAGCGGCACTCCGTCTCAAACAAACAAAAAGTAATCTAGAGATTATTTAAAGCACGTGGGAGGATGTAGGCTATATGCAAATACTGCACCATTTTACATCAGGGACTTGAGCTGTGCATTTCGGTATCCACTGGTGGTCCTGGAACCAATCCCCCACAAATACAGAGGGACAACTACACTGTTTTGACTGGATTATATAAGATATCAAATCGATATGGTATTTTTCTTTTCCATCTGGTTACATTTTTTAAAGTGATATGACAGTTTTATTTTTAAGTGTCAATATTTACAATGTTCCAGAAGTTGTATTCTTTGTAACTATTTAAACGTACATAATATTTTAGGTGTCAACTTAATATGTAAGGGGGGTAAAAAAACATTTAAAATGACATTTGGGGGTATGTAAACAAAACTGAAGACTGCCGATGCCGAGTGCATTCAGTGTACGGTGGAGTCAGAAGAAACCCAGAGACTGGCTACAGACTCCCTGCTGTGATCATGCCACTGTACATGTTGGGACCAAGCTACTGGGTTCCAGCTTGGCTGTGGGATCCCTCTGCCTCAGTTTATCATCAGAGGATGAGGGTAAGTGTTCTGAGGCTCGAATGAGTAAATACTCATGCAGTGCCTCGAACAGGTACTTGGGCCAGAGAAGCGCCCTGTGCCAGTGTCTGCCTTTTGATGGAAATGCATCTCTTAGGAGGCGGTGCAGGAGCCCATGGGCTGTTAGGTCATCTTCCCATGGCCCCGTGCCGAGTTCTGCTTCTTCAAGAAACACAGAACAAGACTCTTCCCTTCTCTATATGTGAGCCCAATAAGAGTATATTAGTCCACTTTGGGCTGCTATAACAAAATATCATAGACTGGGCGGCTTATGACCAACAGAAATGTATTTCTCATAGTTCTGGAGTCTGCAAAGTCCAAGATCAAGGCACCAGTAGATTCAGGGTCTGCTGAGGGCCTTCTTCCTGGTCCATAGATGACAGCTTCTCCCTGTATCCTCATGCGGTAGAAGGGGCAAGGCAGTTACCTGAGACCTCTTTTTTTATTTTTATTCTTTTTAGAAATGGAGTCTTGTACTGTCACCCAGGCTGGAGTACAGTGGTGTGATACATCTTATTATAACCTTGAACTCCTGGGCTCAAGAGATCCTCCCACCTCAGCATCCCAAGTAGCTGGAACCACAGGTGCGCACCACTGCAATGGGCTTTTTTCCCCTCCCCGCCCAAGACAGAGTCTCACTCTGTCACCCAGGCTGGCGTGCAATGGGGCAATCTTGGCTCACTGCAACCTCTGCCTCCTGGGTTCAAGCGATTCTCCTGCCTCAACCTCCCAAGTAGCTGGGATTACAAGCCCACACCAACATACTGGGCTAATTTTTGTATTTTTAGTAGAGACGGGCTTTTACCACGTTGGCCAGGCTGGTCTCAGGTGATCCACCTGCCTCAGCCTCCCAAAGTGCTGGGATTACCAGGCATGGGTCACCATGCCCCGCCGGCTAATTTTTTTTTTCAAGACAGTTTTGGCTGTGCATAGTGGCTCATGTCTGTAATCTCAGCACTTGGGAGGCCGAGGCTGGTGGATCACTGGAGGCCAGGAGTTTGAGACCAACCTAGGCAACATAGCAAAAACCCATCTCTACTAAAAATACAAAAATTAATCAGGTGTGTTGGTGCGCTCAGCTACTCAGGAGGCTGAAACATGAGAATACAATTGCTTGAACCCAGGAGGTGGAGGCTGCAGTGAGCTGAGATCGCACCACTGTGCTCCAGTCTGGGTAACAGGGAGACTCTGTCTCAAAAAATAAATAAATAAAATAAAGAAAAAGAAAAAGAAAAAAAAAAAGATGGAGTCTCGCATTTTTGCCCAGGCTGGTCTCAACTCCCGTTCTCAAGCGATTCTCCCGCCTTGGCCCCTTGAGGAGCTGGGATTATAAGTGCCAGGCAAACAAGGCCTCTTTTATTTTATGTATTTATATTTATTTTTTGAGAAAGGGTCTTGCTCTATCACCCAGGCTGGGGCGCAATGGCATGATTTCAGCTCACTGCAACTTCCGTCTCGTAGGCTCAAGCGATTCTCCCACCTCAGCCTCCCAAGTAGCTGGGAGTATAGTCGTGCGCCACCATGCCTGGCTAATTTTTGTATTTTTCGTAGAGATGGTTTTTTGCCATGTTGGCCAGGCTGGCCTCAAACTCCTGAGCTCAAGTGATCCACTAACAGGGCTTCTTTTATAAGGGTGCTAATCGCAATTGTGAGGGCTCCATCCTCATGAAACAATCACCTCCTAAGGGCCCCACCTAATACCATCACCTTTCATGTAAAGATTTCAACATACGCATTTTGTTGGGGGAAACACACACTTAGATGATGGCAAAATGTTTGAAACAGTGACTCCTCCCACCCACTGCCTGAAATTGTCCTGTTATGTGATTGGACTGTATCCTGATGCTTCTCAATTCTGATGGCCCTCTTCCATGTGTGATGCCACTGGGAAATGTAGGCTCTTGAAACAGAGGAGCTTAGGAGAGTGTTGGGCTGTTATGTACAGAGTATCCACTAAGGGACCAGGCCCTCATCAGGAACGGGACACATGTGCTCTCACTGTTGGTCACAACCAGCCATGTTCCCAATGAGGAGGCCACACCAGTCTCAGTGGGCTCACAGGGTATCCAGGACTGGGTTCCAGAGCTGCACACCCCACCTGCTGCCTCTTCACAGAAGCGGGACATCTACCTTCCTCAGGCTAGTGTTGGCGGAACAAAAACACAAAGCACAACGTCAGTGCCGTGCCGCTTCCTGTCACCCCAGCGTCCCAATCCATGAGCTTGCCGTCTCCCTCCATTGTGATATTCTCAGTCATGTTTCACAGATTTCTGTGCAGAGGTTCTGTACATCTTTCTTTTCATTTGTTCTTCCATTTTTAACTTTTCTTTTTTCCTTTCTTTTTTTTTAGTTTTTTTGATGGTCTCCCTCTGTTGGCCAGGCTGAAGTACAGTGGCGTGATCACAGCTTACTGTTGCCTTGAACTCCCAGGCTCAAGCCATCCTCTTGCCTCAGCCTCCCAATTAGCTGAGACTACAGGTACGCGCCACTGTGTCCAGCCTCATTCTATTTAAATTTTATTTTTAGGCCAGGCCTGATGGCTCATGCCTGTAAACCCAGCACTATGGGAGGTTGAGGTGGGTGGATCACTTGAGGCCAGGAGTTCAAGACCAGCCTGGCCACCATGGCAAAACCCCGTCTCTACTAAAAATACAAAAATTAGCCAGGCGTGGTTGTGCACGCCTGCAATCCCAGCTACTTGGGAGGCTGTGGCACGAGAATTGCTCGAACCTGGGAGACAGAGGTTGCAGTGAGCCAAGACCACACCACTGCCCTCCAGCCTGGGTGACAGAGTGAGACTCTGTCTCAAAAATAAATAATTTTTTATTTTTAATTGTCAGTATATAGAATTATGGTTAATTTTAAAATATTGATCTTATAGCCAAAATCCTTGCTAAACAATGTATCAGTTTATTATTATTATTATTATTATTATTATTATTTTGGGTCAGAGTCTCACTCTGTTGCCCAGGCTGGAGTGCAGTGGCCGGATCTCAGCTCACTGCAAGCTCCGCCTCCCGGGTTTACACCATTCTCCTGCCTCAGCCTCCCGAGTAGCTGGGACTACAGGCGCCGCCACCGCGCCCGGCTAGTTTTTTGTATTTTTAGTAGAGACAGGGTTTCACCGTGTTAGCCAGGATGGTCTCGATCTCCTGACCTTGTGATCCACCCGCCTCGGCCTCCCAAAGTGCTGGAATTACAAGCGTGAGCCACCGCGCCCGGCTATATTATTTCAAAGAAACATGATGCTAGATAAGAATGATAGTATAAAGGAGTCATTGTGGAAAAGCTAAAAGTTGACAGTTGTTTACATCAGTATATGCTCGGCTTCTTTGACAATATTTACTTAATGTTTCTCCCCGTAGGAAAGATAGGTTTTGTTTTGTTTTGCTTTGTTTTTGAGACAGCATCTCGCTCTATCACCCAGACTAAAGTGCAGTGGTACGATCACAGCTCACTGCAGCCTCAGCCTCCCTGAGGGCTTAGGTGATCTCCCACCTCAGCCTCCTGAGTGACTGAGACTACAAGCACACAACCATGTCCCACTAATTTTTGTATTTTTTGTATAGATAGGGTCCCACTCTGTTGCCCAGACTGGTATCAATCTGTACTCAAGCCACCTGCCCACCTCAGCCTCCCAAAGTGCTGGAATTACAGGTGTAAGCCACCATCCTTAGTGAAAGATAGCTTTTCTCTTTTAACTCCAGAAAATGCTACAAGATGGATACACCACATCCACACAAATCTCCCAAGGACTTTGGAGAAGATGCATTTGGATGACTTTGTAACTCTTGACCTTAAACAATTTGGGGCAGCACCTCTCATTGTGCCCTGGGTGGTCCTCACGTCAGGCTTAGAAACACTAGCTGGGCTGGGCATGGTGGCTCACACCTGCAATTCCAGCACTTTGGGAGGCTGACGCAGGTGGATCAAAAAGTCAGGAGTTCGAGACCAGCCTGGCCAATATGGTGAAACTCCGTCTCTACTACAAATACAAAAAATTAGCTGGGCATGGTGGCGCATGCCAGTAGTCCCAGCTACTCAGGAGGCTGAGGTAGGAGAATCGCTTGAACCCGGGAGGTGGAGGTTGCAGTGAGCCGGGATTGTACCACTGGCACTCCAGCCTGTGCAACAGAGTGAGACTCCATCTCTAAAAAAAAAAAAAAGAAAGAAAGAAAAAGAAACACCAGCTGTCCTCAGGCTGAGGCAAAGGAAGGCAAGGGCACCCACACCTCGTGTGTGAGACACCATCCTTTGAAGAGGAACTACCTTCACAGTTAAATTTAGGGAGCTGTAAGTAAGTGTGCCAGACTAAAAGGCAGAGATCAATGCCTGCCTGAAAAAAATACAGTTTGAAAAGAAAAAAATAATAAAACAAAAATAAAATGCAGTTTGGCTGGGCATGGTGGCTCACGCCTGTAACTCCAGCACTTTGGGAGGCTAAGGCAAGCAGATCACTTGAGGTCAGGAGCTCAAGACAAGCCTGGCCAACATGGTGAAACTCCATCTCTACTAAAAATATGAAAATTAGCCAGGCGTGCTGGCAATGCGCCTATAATCCCAGCTGCTCAGGAGGCTGAGGCAGAAGAATCACTTGAACACGGGAGGCGAAGGCTGCAGTGAGCGGAGATCGCACTCACTGCTCTCCAGTCTAGGAGACAGAGCAAGGCACTGTTTAAAAAAAAAAAAAAAAAGAAAAATGCAATTTGAAAGGTGACAGAGGGTCAAAATGAAGTACCTCTTGTCTACAGATGGTTACCTGGAGAAGCAGAAGGTGTGGCCTGCATTCAGACCTGCTCACCAGTCAAGGGAACACCACGTCCAGGCCCCTCCACCCCATCCTGCCAAGGGGGCCCGGCTGGCAGACCCAGTGGAGGATGGCACTGGCAGATTTTAAAGAGGGTATCATGGCCTGTTTTTGTTTTGTTTCTGAAACAGGGTCTCACTCTGTCACCCAGGCTGGAACGCAGTGGCACAGTTATAGCTCACTGCAGCCTCGACCTCCTGGGCTCAAGCAATCCTCCCACCTCAGCCTCCTGAGTAGCTGGGACTACAGATGTGTGCCACCATGTTCAGCTAATTTTTAATTTTTATTTTGTAGTGATGGGGTCTCCCTGTGTTGTCCAGGCTGATCTGGAACGCCTGGCCTCAAGCAGTCCTCTCACCTTGGCCTCCCAAAGCACTGAGACTTTGGGCACAAACCACTGCACATGGCCTGCTTAGTTGTTTTTTTTTTTAGATAGAGTCTCGCTCTGTCATCCAGGCTGGAGTGCAGTGGCACAGTCTTGGCTTATTGCAACCTCCACCTTCCAGGTTCAAGCGATTCTCCTTCCTCAGCCTCCTGAGTAGCTGGGACTACAGGCGCGAGCCACCACAACCAGCTAATTTTTTATATTTTTAGTAGAGACAGGGTTTCGCCGTGTTAGCCAGGATGGTCTCAGTCTCCTGACCTCATGATCCACCCACCTCGGCCTCCCAAAATGCTAGGATTACAGGTGTGAGTCACCGCTCCCGGCCACCTGCTTAGTTTTTAATTAAACACACACACACACACACACACACAGTCTGGGCACAGTGTCTCACACCTGTAGTCCCAGCACTTTGGGGGACTGAGGTTGGTGGATTGCTTGAGCCCAGGAATTTGAAAGCAGCCTGAGTAATGTGGTGAAACATCATCTCTACAAAATTTAGCTGAGCCTGGTGGCATACTCCTGTAGTCCTAGCAACTTGGGAGGCTGAGGTAGGAGGATCACTTGAGTCCAGGAGGTGAAAGAGGCTGCAGTGAGCTATGATTGCACCACTGCACTCCAGCATGGGCAACAGAGTGAGACCCTGTCTAGAAAAATACAAAAACAAAAAAATAAGGTCAAGTGTGGTGGCTCATGCCTGTAATTCCAGCACTTTGAGGGGGCCAAGGTGGGAGGATCACTTGGGCCAAGCAGTTCAAGACCAACCTGAGCAGCATAGTGAGACGTGTCTCTACAAAAGTTTTTAACAGTTAGCCAGGCATGGTGGCACGCACCCGTGGTCCCAGCTACTCAGGAGACTGAGGTGGGAGGATCACTTGAGCCTGGGAAGTCAAGGCTGCAATGAGCTGTGTTTTCACCACTATGCTTCTGCTTTGGTGATCCTGTCTCAAAGTATATATTACTCAAAGAATCACAGACTATTAGAGCTGGAAGGGATCACAGAAGACCTCTACCTCCATGTTTCCTAAAGTATGCTCCATGGAACCTTGAGGTACCTCGTGAAAAAAAGGTTCTGTGGCTAAATGGGTTTGGGGCAGGTTGCATACTCTCTCATGCCCTCCTTCCTCTTTGTAGAAGCATGATTCTTCTCACTTTGCTAAAGGCTCTGAGAAGACCTGCAGACAATAAACTTATGTGTTGTTGTTTGATCCAGTGCTTCCCAATTTACCTGACTTCCCAAAGCTTCTTTAATCACGTGCAGAACATGTTTTAGGAACGAATGATTTGCTCCAGTGCCTGCATTTTAGTCTTGAAGAAACAAAGTGCCCCCAAAGCCGAGGGCTTGGTCAGCCCTGTGGCCTCAGGAGCTTGCTCTGTACTGCCCCAAACCCCTTCTTTCACTCTCATGGGGAGTTGGTGCCTTAGACCGAGTGCACCCAGCGTGCAGAACTGCAGTCCAGGCTGCTGCAAATGTCCCTGGCTGTGATTAGAGCATCTTATCAAAGCATCAGGATCCTAAAACACAGAGGAAGGAATTGTATCAGGGAGAAACACTGGGCCCAGAAGACCCAGAGTCGGCCCGGTCACCATCCGGGTGTGGGATGTGGGTCTGGGGGAGAGAGCAGCAACGGCTGGAGACATGTCCCAGCAAGCACCGAGAGGCACAGTCAGATGAGTTAAGCAGGTTCACTGATGGCAGGAGAGGCAGCAGGCAGAGGGGGCCGCACTTCTCTGCTCGGTTGGGTGGTGGATGTGTTAGCCATGCTGAGTGAGGAACACCAGAAGAAAAGCAGGTTGGGAGGAGGGTAGAGATGGGATGCGGGAATCGGGCTGAATTTCTGAACACAGGTGTGGAGGGTGGAGACCTGGAGAGGATGGGCTTATCTAGGAAAAGACAGAGGGAACCCCCCACCGGTTCCCCACCCCCGTGCCCCAGAGGGCGAACTCAGTGACTGCCCGGGCCCTGGGGATGGAGATGGGGCAGACAGCAATGGCACCCCTCCACCAGCAGAGGGCCACGGTGTCAGCCATCCAGAGAGAAGTGACACAATGAAGCCCTCAGAGACATTATCTTGCCTTGTGGAACTAAACCCTTGCAACAAAGTTCCCCAGCACAGCGCTCAAAGGAGCAGAAGGCGGGCTGAGGGGAGCCAGCGACGACAGAGCCTTCTGGGCCTTTGCCGAGGCGTACAGTCGCTGACAGCAGGGCAGGGGGCCTCAGGGATTCCGGGCAGAAACGAGTTTTGTGGATGTGTGAGGGAGACGGGGTGGGCAGCTGCGAACTGGGGAGACTGATGCGGTGGTTCATCAACAGGAAAGTGATAACATTCATGATTATTTAAAAATTCCCATGAAATACCACAGCAAAGGTACGGAAAAAGCATATACAACGTAAAAGTGCAGTTGAAGGGATGGCCGCCGAATGCAGGGCAGCACTGCAGGAAGGAACAGGCCTGGCACCTCCAAATCCCCCAGGGCTCTGCTGGGGTCACAGCCCACCCACCCCAGCTGTATTCACCATTCTGACACTTAGAGTAACCACCTTCTTGCTCTTCTGTCAATTATTTACTACTTAATGATGCATCCCTAAACAATGCAGTTTAATTTTGCCTGCTTTGGAATTTTTGTGAATGGCTAGATTCCACCCTGTGAAGATGACCACTGTTTCTCCATCCTGCCCTCGGTGGTATTCAGTGCCGTGCAGTCCAGGCTGTG